>NC_135312.1:20635649-21235649 GCF_048772815.1 Callospermophilus lateralis
ACCAGTATTATCTTCTCCTTCTGTTTAGTTCTTTGCAGATTCTGCTCAGAGATTTGAAGATTGTCTTTGGCAGAAGTTACCAGTCCAATAGGACTCAATCTCCTGCAGCTGTTAATTTGGATCATTCCTTTTCTGGGGGCTTCTTTACTTTTCTGATTTTTAATCTCCCTGGAAGATTGTTCTGCCTCCTACTTCCCACCTGGGAATCCTCCAGACCCCTCTTTTGCCTTCAAATCAGTACTCGTTTTCTACTGTGGCCATAAAAAATTGCCATACGTATAGTGACCTGATCACTGTAGATCTATTATTTGAAAGTTCTTCAGGTTAGAAACTTGACATGAATCTCAGTCGGCTAAAATCAAGGGGCCAACAGAATTCTGTTCCTCTCTGAAGGGTCTGGAAAAGGTTCTGCCTTCTTAGTCATTTGGTTTGTGACAGAATTCAGTTCCCTCTGATTATAGGGTTGAGTTGTCTGCTATCTTGCAGGCAGCAGACGGAAGGTCTTTTCCAGCTATGAGAGGCCACTCATATTCTGTGGCTCAAGGACTCCTTCCTTCCTCGTCGAAGCTAGTAATGGAGGGCTGAATCCCTCTTATTCTTTGAATGTCTCTTTCTTCCATGTCATCTCTCTTTGATCATACAGGGGAAACTGGGAAAGTTCCCATGCTTTTCAAGACTCATGTGATTAGACCAGACTCACCTGGATCTGGTATGACCTCCTCATTTGAAGTCTCATAATCTTATTTGTGTCTCCAAGTCCCTTTTTACATTTGAGGTGACATATTCACAGTTTACAGGCACTAGGGCCTGGATATCTCTGGGGAGCTATGATTCTGCCTACCACAAAGTTCAAGATCTAATTTTTCATCAGATTCTGTAGATTGTACATCTTTCCCGCTTTCATATTGAACCCCTAATGTGTGCATCAATAGAAGTGGACTTCTAATAAGAAACATTGGGTGTCACATGGATAACCTTGCTTTGCCATAGCTTGCCAGTTCACCCCAAATCTCATCACGACCTTCCTCTGCTATAGCGCTTTTCATGACATCCATTGTCCACAGGATAAAGTTCAAAATTCTGTGGTTGGTTTGATTCCTGAAGATTCCCCATGACTGTTCCCCCATCTCTTCTTTCTTCTCCCAAGTCCTTCAACCCCATGGTTCTGTGTCTCACTGCCCTGATTTACATTTTCCTTTCTACCTGGACCATGTCTTTCCTTCAACTGCTCTATGAGTGTCTTTCATTCAAGATGCTCTATGAACTGACTTCTCCTTTGTCTTTGATTACTACCCCCACACAGACAATTTCCCATAGCCCAGAGACTTTTACCACAACATCTTTGCCACTCTATGTAGTCTTTAACTTTTCTTTGTCTCTGTTTATTTTCAAACTCACAGAGCATAAGGATTTGAAGTTACTCACTTTTGTATTCCCATTGTCTGGGAGAATGTCTGAAAGTATTTGATGTTCAGCATATATTTTTTGAATAAATGAGTGAGTGAAAATAATTTGTAACTTATTCCCTGAAGAAATATGAATTTTTCCTAAAAATCAATTAGAGTATTTCTTTATAATTTACTACTTACTAATTGCCTATACCATTCAGTATCTTATCTGTGTATGGAAATTGAGCTATCACTTTTGTGTCTTATATATAAACCAATACATTTAACTGTATTTTCTTCCAACTAACACTGAATTTTGTACATGGAAGGTGCTACTGAATTGAATTTCTACCCAGCTTCTCTGACAGGGCAGATTGGTCAAGGGTGCTTGTTATGGTTTGGATATGAGATATCCCCCAAAAGCTTTTGAATGAGACAATGCAAGAAAGTTCAGAGGTAAACTGATTGGGTTATAAGAGGCTTAATCTAACCCATGCATTAATCCCCTGATAGGGATTGACTGGATGGTACCTGTGGGCAGTCGGGTGTGGCTGGAGGTTGGTCTCTGTGGGTGTGCCTTTGGGGTCTATATTTTGTCCCTGGTGAGTGGAGTTCTTTTTGCTTCCAGATTGCCAAGTCCTGAGCCTCTTTCTTCCTCCGCTCCCTTTTGGCATTTTATTCTGTCTAACTTCAGGCCCAGAGCAACTGTGGCCCTCAGCCCTCTATGGACTGAGACCTCTGAAACCGTGAGCACCAAAGAAATGTTTCCTCCTCTAAAATTGTTCTTGTCAGGTCTTTGGGTCACAGCAGTGAAGAAATGACTAAGTGGGGCTGGAGTTGTGGAACTTTGCCTTCCCCACATGGTCCTCATCCTGTGTCCCGTCAGCTGGCCTGAGAGGGCCAGATCCATGGCTCCCCAAACTCAAGGGAAAAGCAATGCCAGGGTGAAGGAAGCCGTCATGATTTGAGAACAGTTGGTTTTCCATTATGCAGCAAAGTGGCCCTGCTGCGGTTTGGGTGAGGGGTCCCCTCTATTAATGCGGGGATATCCAGAGGTAAAATGGTTAGATTATGAGAGCTGTCACCTAATCAGCACATGCTGGTTTGAATGGACTAACTGGGTGGTAATTGTAGTCAGGTGGGGTGTGGCCAGAGAAGGTGGGCCAGGGGCTCCTGGAGTGCGCGCGCATATTCCCTGTGCCCTTTCCCTTTTCTCTCTCTGCTTCCTGGCCACCTTGAGCAGAGCATTTTCCCTCTGCCCTGCCCTACCTCCATGGTGTTCTGCCTGCCTCATCTTTGGCCCAGAGCAATGAAGTTGGCGGGCCATCAAGGAAATCCCTGAAATGGTGAGCCCAAATAAACTTTCCCTCCTCCATGTGTGTTGTTTTCTTTCAAGTACTTTGATCTCAGGGATGCAAAGCTGACTAACCTGGGCCTTGAATGTTAAGCACTTTCCCTTTTGAAAAAATCTCCTGGGCTAGAGACATCTAAGCCACCTCCTGGAGGACATTGAGAGGTTCAGGACCAACTCCATGAGTGTGAAATGCGAGTTCTGTCTGGCAGGAGAGTTCTCCCAGATGGAGCAATACTTAAGATTTTTAAATTGAAATGAAAGCAGAGCCCCAGCTGTGCAGATAATTTCGGCTCAAATTCTACACTGAAAAACATGTTGAAGGGCCAACACTTGATTCCTGGGGGGTTCCAGTTCAGTGTCAGTCACCGGGTAGGTATCTATGTGACTTTAGATGGTACATTTCATTGTTCAGTGTTGCTACTTGAAAATCAGTGTTTAAATATATGATTTTTCAAGCTTCATCAGATTTTCTGCCCATAATCAGAATTTGTTCATCTTAACTGCATGACTAAGCTAGGGGCTGAGAGCAATGCAAGGAAGTATTCATCATGGTCCTTGCTCACAGGAATAGTCATGCTCAGGTGTGGTTTGGTGGAAAGAAAGGTGGTTTGGTGACAATAATAGGTTTGAAGTACAACCTGAAGCAAGGAAAGAATGTTCATACTTTTCTTGATTTTTTATCCCCTCACTTTACCACCTACCTAAGGAGACGAGCTACTTGACTTTTAGTCTTCCCTTCGCACACAGGTGTGCAATCTTAAATCAGGGGGCTAGAAGTACATAGTTTCAGCAGGGGGTGAGAGATGCCAGCTGTCGGCACACGGAGTGGAGTGGGTGTATCACCCAGTGGCTTAGGTTTCCCACAGAGAAGTGAGCAGGGAAGGTGGTGAATCAATGGTGAGTCAGCATTGTAGACATAGCCCTTATCAGAGCAAGGGTCAGACCGAATTCCTCTTGGTGTTTTTTTTTTTTTTACTAAATTAAAAAAAAAAGCTGTGGCCAAAATAGATCTCAGAAGCTTAAAAGCAAACAAAACAAAACAAACAACAACAACAACAAAACCACCAAACCTTCTCACTTCTTCTCAGGAAGAAAAGGGAACAGGAAAGGTTCAGAAGGCAAAGACTGAAACTGAAGGTCTATTCTCATTGAATTACTTCGGCAAATTGAAGTCTTTGTGATGGCCTTTTCCTAATACCGGTTTTGTGTTTTATTGTGCCTGATGGAGTGACCTGGCCTGGTCCAGCTTAGTTTGAAAGGCGTGCAGCTGACCTCAGTGGTTGGTGACTGCAACGGTGCTTTTCAGATGTGCGTGACGAACCCTCCTCCTGAAACCAAGTTCTCTCAAACAACCCGATTAAAAAACTGGCAAGGATCTCGAGTTTCTCCCAAGAAGATGTACAAGTGGCAAACAGGCCTGTGACGAGATCCTCAAGCATCACTAATCATCAGAGGAATGCAAATCCACACCACAATGAGGTACCCCTTATGCTTAGGGGACACTGTAGGATGGCTATCTAAAATGTCAGGATGTGAAGAAACTGGAGCCTTTGTACATTGTTGGTAATAAAAACAAATAAACAAAAACCAAAGAAAGTGTTACAGAACTGGGGCCTTCTGAGAAACCGAGGCAGTGTAAAGTTTCTCCATCAGACGTGACACTCCATGGGACAGACGTGATTTGTATTAGAAGGGACAGTGAAAGGGAGAGGGGGACACTCGCAAGGGAGAGAGTGGCTCCTCTGAGACAGGAGGAGACAGTGTGCCTCTCCTGCCTCCCAGTTTTATTGAAGATCCTTGGGAAGTTTCCAGAGGGTCCTACCCAGGTCCACCTCTTGATTTGGACTGACAGCAGGATGACATCAGACTTTCAAGTCCCCACTGCCATGACAACTCTAGGTGACTTTGGTCCATGCTGACTGCTGGTTCTAATGGGAACCTCTTCTTTCAGATTTTGTGGTTCGAGGCATTATCTTTATCTCCCTGAGTTCTGGGATCTGGACTGTTTTAAAGGTCACAAAAATACTGCCTTCAGGGTAACTTGTGTTTCTTCTTATTGGCCTTTCAGGCCTTCATTCCTCCTATAGATAACGGGTAGTTTGCTGAGGAATGTAATATATGTTGCCTACTTGAGACAGGCGTGGCTACAGGTCAATTTTTTTTTTTTTAAAAGTGAAAGCATGTGGAGATCAATAAGTTCAGCCCAGTTTATAGAAATTTGTTCTTAACTTCATGTTCTCACCATTCATATCTGTTGGTCCCCTGTCAGAACCACCAGATGACCTAGCAATACCACTTCTGGGAATATATCCAAAGGAAATGAAGTTAGGGTCTCACTCATGTTCACTGAAGCATGATTCACATTAGACAAGATGTAGGACACAACCAAAGGGCCCATTGATGGAAAAATGGAAAAAGAAAATACAGTATATATATATATATATATTAACAATGGAAATATGGATGAACTTTGACACCATTATGCTAAATAAAATAAGCCAGACACAGGAGGATAAAGACTCCATTACTTCTCTAACCTGAGACATCTGAAGTAGCCAGGCTCATGGAAACAGAACAGAATGCTGTCATCTGGGGGTAGGGAGAATTGGAGGGTTGCTATTCAATGGCTGTGTAGTTTCAGGTATGGAAATGAGTAGGTTCTAGAGATCCGCTGTGGCATATTATGCCAATAGAAAGGACACAGGGAAAGAGAAAGAGTGAACACGATGGTGATCTTGCCTTTAGGTATTAAGCTGTGCACCTTTTCCATTGATGTCAGTGATCTGTGCCAAGGTGCTCTGACTGGAGCAGAGAACGATTATCTCACTGGAGTCACAAGATTTTAGTGCAAAACTGCATTTATCAGCAGTGTCCCTGACGGGAAAAGGGTTAAAGTACCTGATAAATAAAGTGGCTCGGCTTCCGCTTCTTGGAGTGGGTACTGCATTTTCGTTGGCCATGCTCTTTGACCCAGGTGATGCTGGCTCCCATGGATACATAACGTCCTCCTCATTTACTAAGGAGTCTGGGTGTCCTGGAAGGTACTGTGGGGGAGTCACTGCTCTTCTCTGACAAGTCAACCGTCCCAACTTTGTGGATAAGAATAGTTTCTCTCATTCAAAGTTTCCTTTCCCCCATCCCTGTGGTCTAGCAAGCCAGAATTGAAACCCATCTGCCAATTGAAACCGGTGATACTCACCCTAACCCGAAGCACCAAGGTTACTGATATTTCCAGCACCAGTTAAAAGCTTGGAGAAAAGCAGAGAACGATTATTATTGCATTTCTCTCTGCTTGGGCTGGAGATAATGAGCCTGCTCCTGCTGCCCTCTCACATGCATAATGCCTATTGATGTCAACGAGGGCGGCGTGGTGTGCAGGAGCCATTAGATCACATGTATCATCTTGAAAATAATAAGGACAAAGGGACACCTTTTTTTATTTAAACTCGGCAAAGAGAGCCTCTGTGGTTCCAAGCCTCTCTAGATGGTCCCAATTAAGAAGAAATAATAATCTTCCTACAGTCGGTGGCTGCCACCATTTCAAGGTGAGCTTTTCATGAGGGAAGGATGGGGCAGTTCCCGAGACAGATGGTTGTAGGTTTCTAAAGTCACTTCTCCTAGGAGATGTGATTAGGGAGTGTTATCAGTCCTCTCAGAGACTGATCAAAAGCACATAACTCCTACATATGGGAAGGCAAATGAGGAAAGTTAAAAGAAGAAAGCAAAAAGAAAATAAAAATCCCTTCTCAACTGAGGCAGGAGAAGGGCTTAATTTTGAGAATTATTGAATCCCTTTGGGTTTTTTTTTCTCCTATTTTATAATGAAGGTTGGGTCCAAGTCAGTGTTGCCTAAATTGAGTTCATCATTGGGCTAACTTCAGGGACTTGTTTAAAAAAATAACCTTCTATTTTTCTCTTGGGATAGTCTGAATCAGTAGGTCTGAGGTGATGTTAGGAATTTGCATTTTAAAGAAGTTATTTTGATAATTATGGAAGCTTAGAGCATATTAGTAGATAATTTCTATTGTTTTTGACAATATATTTCTTCTTCTTTTACTGTTCCTCCTGTGTTAGTTGATGGACTGGCCTGGTGTAGTTATTGACCACATGTGTTAGACAAGGTCATGCAATGGGACTAATTATGGTCACTCTCTAGGGTGGGCACTAAGAGGGAAACTCTCAGAGGTTGGGAAAATGTCTAATCTGATTGACAGGACATCATATTAATGTGATAGCATAGATAGCAGATGCTTGTTTCATCAAGGCAACAGAGGTGTCCAAAGAATCAGGTAGAGAGGCCCTGCACAAATTTCTCCCTAATTCTCTCTGGTGAATTTTTCCTACTCACTTTCCTTCATCTATGTCAACCTCCTTGCTATTCTTCTGAACTATTGTACATGTTTTTCTGTAGTGACTGTTACCTTTACTTGGAATATTTTCCTACAGATAACTACACCCTAGCTCCAAGATCTCCTTTAACTCTATTTGGATAATACCTTTCTAGAAGAGTGGGTCTACTTTACTACAATCTGCTGCTACCTACTGCCCTGGGCACTTCTGATTCTCCTTATTTTGTTCTACCACTTCCCCTAATACTTTGTACATTGCAACACATCATATAATTTACTGATCTCTTATGTTATTATTAATTTATTTATGCATTTTGGCCTGCAACATAAGCTCATAGGAGCGAGAATGTTTTCCAGTTTTGTTCACTGATACATCTCTAGGCTAGCCTTCAGAGGACAGTGGACTTGAGAAAATATGTAGGAATAAAAATGGTGGGGCCACCTAGGAATTTTGATATTACTAAGATTCCAAGAGTTGTATTAGGTGACAGATGTTATCTGCAGTTTCTCAGAGTCTTAGACCTTTGACGTGTCTGACTCTAGTTTCAGCTGATACTTTCATGCGAGGTTAGAATCCCACCTGCTGTAGATCCAAGGTGTTGGAATTCCTTTCTGGTTCTTTCTAGTTCTTTACTATATATCTGTCCAAATACAGTGGCTGTGCCAAGAGTAAGTGCTACCTAACCATGTGGTCTTACTTTCCCAATGATATAGCTCTGGGTGGGGAGTGAGTAGCATCAATAGGCAATATTTATGGAGTGCTCATTGTCTCCCAACATAATCCTCCCAAGGATCCCATGAAATAAGTGCTAATATTATCGTCCTCTTTTATAGGAACTGAGGAACAGAGCATTTATCATCAAAGCAGTTGCTTAAGGTCACAGATAGGAGATGGTGCAGCCAAGATTTGAGCCAGGGTCCAATACAGCAACCACTGTGCTTTGGATCCACTTATTTGGAACAGTGGTTCTTAAATTTTTTCATGAGGTGAATAAAGCTTTTGGATATCATGTGAAGATACGGAAACTATTGACATACTTTTGCTTATGTATTTATGTATTATAAATCAAGAAACTTGACAACAAGGAGCAGAAACCAGGTTTGGCTATTTGAAACAAAAGAACGTTGTGAACATGCGGAATAGCTCACACCACCTTCTGGATAGGTGGAGAATTAAGCTTGGAAGTTCTGTAGCTGGGAACAATGTTTATGTTATGGTACAAGAAGACCTGCTGGGCTCTGCCACTGAGCATTGCTCATGGACATTGACATCCTAGCTGGCACTTCTAATTCTCAGATTGTACACAAGGCATTGCAACTAGAATCATTGTCCTGGTGCCTCCATGAGGTGGACCACTGTGAAGATGGACCTCTCTAACATGTACATTTTTTTTTTGTTGTTGTTGTTGTTATCCTAAAAAGTCTGAGTTAGTGCATTGACAGGTGAACCATAGAGCATGTACTTATGCCCTGGCTTCAAAAGAAATTGAGAAAATGAGAATTTATGGGTACACGTTTGTTTTTCTTTTGGCTTCCCAGTAAGAGACATTCCTACTGGATTGCTAAAAAGAATGACACATGTATGTCAAAATCTGTGAATTTGCCCAAAGTGTGGAGATATATATATATATGGTGGGAAATCATAACCTCCAAAGAACCTCCAATGATAGCAGATAATGAAAACTGTCAAACTGTCACTATCAGGCCTCTCATCAGGAAGCTGCAGGTTTTCTAATTGCCAGAATGTTTATCTAGATGGCTATTTCCCAGTAGAAAGGCTTTATTCTTTTTCTTCCCAGATTTCCAGTCGACAAATATGGTGGGTTGAGTTGTGTCCCTCAGAACGTCCAGTTCCAGTGAAGATATGTGCCAGTCATAACACCCAGTACCCGTGAATGTGTTATGACTGGGTACTGGGTTAAGGTGTGGTAAGACTTAATTACGGTAGACCCTGTGCCAATATGATTGATATTCTCATAAGGAGAAAAGAAACAGAGAGACAATATGAAGAGATTCCTATGCGACAAGACACAGGAGAGAACTCCATGTTAAGCTGGAGGTAGAACAAAATCATGAGTCCACAAGTCAAAGGGCACCACGGGTTTGCTGGCAACCATCAGAAACGAGGAAAGGCATGAAACAGAATCTCCCTTGGCTGTCAAAGTAGAATCCAGACTTACCAACACCTTGATTTTGGACTTCTAGCTTCCAGAACTGTGAGAGAGAGAGAGAGAAAAAAATCTGTTAAGTCACTCATTTTGTGACAATTCCTTACATAATCACTTTAGGAATATATTTGGATGACTGGTCTTGACATACATTGTCCTATTTTATTCTTCTAATTCTACATTGTCATGGCTGTCTGTTGATGACCAGTTGACTTCATGCTTTAGCGTCAGATCGTGATTCTTTTACTTTTCCTCAGAGAAATGTAGGAAGTTGCTTTTCCTAGTGATGGAGGATGTGTGGCTTCACACCATCAGGTTGTGTCTCCCACACAGGACAGCTCTCTGAGCGCTGAGGAGGAACCACCTTCTATCTTTCCAGCAGGTGCATACCTAAATGTTATGTATTTGCTAATTTGAAAGACACCTTTAACTTATTTCCTTTATAAGTCTGCTGTGATAAATAGAGCCTCCAAATCGCTTGCTGACCCTTCTAAGCAGGGTCACTTCTCCACTGAAACAATCACTCTCTGTCTGCATCAGTGACGGGGCTCCTGTGGGGTTGCCTTTCTACTCTCTGGGAGAAGATAACATGGTAGGTGGGATCATCTGAAGTAAGTGCAATCGGATTATTTTCTCAGTGACAGCCTTTTTCCTCATTCTGCAACACATTCTTCGAGGAGCATTGAACTTGATAAGATAAACAACAGTGAAAAAAATATTTTTCTTGAAAAATAGAATTTTACTTTTTGGTTTAGGTCAGACATCTATTCAGGAGTCAGCCCCTTTGCCAAAGAAGAAAATCCGATGAAGGTCTTAACTTCAACTCTCCTTTATTTGACTTTCTAAAATGCAGTTTCAGGGATGAGAACAAAGAAAGGATACGAGCATCATAATTCATTAGCTGGCTTTCATCTATCCCCATGGTGTCACATAATTATTTCTTAAATTATTTTATTATGCTTATGCACTGTTAAGAATGATTTAAGTTGCCTTAAAATTTTCATGCTTTGCTTTACTTTCTGTGTATAAATTATTTAAATTGTCATAAACTGGATTCCTTTGAAGAGCACGTGCTAACTGTGCCGCACCAAGATGGAACCATTTGGCAAAACTTCCTCAGAGAGTGAAATCACTTCTGAGTGGACGTAGGTCGTGATTAATGGTTTGTGATTGTAATTTGCTGCACTGCTCCAACCCCGGCTCTTCACCTGGTGTTTAAAGGAGGGCTTCTACTGATTTAAGACCAAGCTAGACATTTTTTTCCTTTTTTTCTTTATTTCCCCTTTCTTTTGTCAATACATGCCCCCACCTTTATTTATATATTTAGCTAGTGTATTTTAATAATTTAATGAGTTTATGAAAAGCTGCCATGCAAAACAAGCTAGAATCCTGAAAATAATCTATACCCCACCATGTGCTCCACCTCTTTCATTCTATCTATCCATCTGATGCCCTCATTCTCATTTCTGAGTTAATTTCTTTCCTTTTTATTATATCTATAATGATTCCTTTAAAATTACCTTTTTAGTTATTTGTACCTTTTTTTTTTAAAAAAAAACTTTACTGTAATAAGATTCACATATCATACCATCACCTGTTTAAATTGTATAATTCAATGGTTTGGTTTTAGTTTGTTTGCAGAGTTGTGCAACCATCATCACAGTCAATTTTAGAATATTTTCATCACCCCCAAAAGGAACTCATGACCATTAGTGCTCATTGTCCATCTCACCTTCCCCAGTCCCCCCACCCAGCACCAGGCAATCCTGTATCTGCTTTCTGTATCTATTTGAACCTTAAAGACAAAAGAACAAAAGCAAAATATAAACAAATAGGATAGCATCAAATTATAAAGCTTCTGTATAGTGAAGAATCAGAGCAGAGAGACAACCTACAGAATAGGAGAAAATATTAGCAAACTGTGCATTTAATAAGGGGGTAAAAACTAAAACAGATGAAAAACTCTACTGAATAGCAAGAAAACAAATATCCCTGTTAAAAATGAACAGGAGACATAAACTGACATTTCTTAAGAGCAAGAACAAGGCAATGAAGCATATTTATCACAAATTTACTGTTCAGTTGTCTATGTTCATACCGTTGCTGCTATTCCTTTGCTTAAGCAGATTAATATGTATTCTCTCATATGCCTCAATGCCTCAATAAAACTGAAACATTATTTTGATATAATTTTCTTTAAAAGAACCAACTTTTTTTGATATTTTTAATAATTATGAATTTCTGTTTTTTAATTTTTTTCTTTCCATTTGCTTTGTGTTTGTTCTTGATTTTAGACAACTTGAATCAATATTTGACTCATTAATTGTGATTTTAAAAAATTTCTATTATAAGTATTTAAGGCTATAAAATCCTTCAAATTACTTTGCTTGATGCATTACACATGTTTTGGTAAATAATATTCCCTTTATCTTTAAAAAATGTCCATTATGATTTCTTCTCTAACCTGTGAGTATTGATTTAGCAGGATGCTTTTTAAAATTTCTGCTTGAAACTCTTAGAGTAGTTTTTATTTCCTATGAATGAACATGTCCTTTAAACTCTTTTAATTCATAGAGCTATCATGAAGGATTCAATTAATTAATGCATGTACTCCACCCAACATGGTGCAGTGCCTGCCACAGACTAGTCCATCAAAAATATTATTTTAATTATTGTTATATCATATCTTTATGAATGATAATATTTGTTCAAAATTGGAGAATTTAGGCTTTGTAAAGACACTCTCAGCATGCTTAAAAACAACATGTTGGGTAAATTCCATATGGTTAGGTATTTTGTAATTATTATTAATGAATAATAAGAATTTGGAAAATGTTTCTATGTGAACATATCATTATATTTTCTATAACTGAACATGCCCCTATGTGTATTAATAAAAAACTGTGTTCTTCAGTAGTACAAATGATAATCCATATTTAATAGCTATACCCCAAGGAAAATAAAATTCATATCTCAACATGCCTTAAACAAACATCAAATATTTTGCATTTATACATTCATCTTAATTGAATAGCTATAGTCCATAAACAGCAAGCAGAAAATCAGAGAATACAACACTGGTAAGAATTTAACACGAATTTACTGCTGTAGGTTTAAATTGCAGAGTTTCTATGATAAAATAGAAAGGTGACCCTTTCACTTTTACAGATTGTTAATTGGTGTCTTCCTTTAGGGTGAAAATGCTCTTGTTAAAATAAGACCCCATTCTGAAAAAAAATGCACATGTCTTAGCATAAAAAATAATTCATTTGCTTTGTAAGCCTGGTTTTCTTTATTTGGATACAAACTATAATTTAAAACAACAACACATAATTTACATTTATATAGTACCTTACAGTTTTACAGTCATCTTTCTATCCATTTCTTCATTTGATTCTCTCATTTTTTGGTAAGTATTCTCATGCCCATTTTACAGACATAGAAAGTAAAGCCCAGAGCAGGGAAATGATCTGCTCACTATGAAGAATCTGTAAGTAGCAGAAGTATGTCAGAAACCCAGGTTTTCTAACTTCCTACTCAGTTCCTTTATATATACTGTTTTCTCCAGTGTGCTATCCACTCCATCTCCCCATGTATTTTGATCTTTTTCTAAAAGTTGATTTAAATATCTTCTTTTCATTGTATATGGACACAATAGCTATATTTTATTTATTTATTTTATGTTATGCTGAGGATTCAACCCAGTGCCTCACATGTGCTAGGTGAGTGCTCTACCAGTGAGCTACAACTCCAGCCCCACACTCAGATCTTAATTAAATCAACCACCTAATCTCAAAGTTACCTAAATGGTGTGCTCTTAGAGCAAGTCCCTTTTTGAGGACAATATATATCTATTCATCTTTAAACAAGAACAATGTTTTGTCCAACTATTAATAAATGCTGCAAATTTTTGAAAAATTGTAATGCCTTATGTAGAGAGGTGGTTTTACTTAACTCCCAATTGGATGAAGAATCTGACTTAGTTGTTTTAAGTAACTTGCCAGGGAATAGATGAATATTGGAGCCAAGAGTCATTTCAAGTTGGTCCGGTTCCACAGCCATCCTTGGGTTACTGTGTCACTCCATAGCAAAGCAATGGAAGAATTGAGGGAGGGTTGAACTGAATTTAATAGAGAAAACAAAACAACTTTGACCTCAAAGCATTTTTTTAAATTAAGAAATAAAATAATTATTTTCCAATCATTTACATTTTGTTAGTGTTTTAAGTTAAGAGATGGAGTAACTAACAAGCATGTGAAATATATTGCAATATGCTCAAGGCTAGCTTGGAAGTACTTGAAATAGTTTTTAATGAAGTTCTATATACTCTGTAAAAAAAAAGCCAATGATTTTACATTTATTCAAATGTCTAGAATTATTGAGAAAAGAAAAAAATTAGTTACAGTCTATTTTTAAAAACAGCCATTGAACATGAAATGAGTCAAAATACTTGACATAGTTTCTTAAAGTCTTGGAGTGGAAAATAAATAATTGCAATATCTGTATATGTATAAAAGTATTACTCAGAAAAATTTGGTGTGTGAAGGATACAATTGAACAGTGTTTTCAGTTTCAAGGGACACTTGACTGTCTTGTGCAAGTGTTAATAAATGCTGCAAATTGTTGAGAAAGTGTTATGCTTTATGTAAAGAGGTGTCTTTATTTAACTCCCAATCGGATGAAGAATCTGACTCAATTGTATGAATTAACTTGCCGAGGAATAATGAATATTGGAGCCAAGAGTCCTCTCCATAAAAAATCCTCCCACCACAGAACATCTGATTTTGGAAAGGGCACACCTTTTGCTGCCTTGCTGGGCCTATAACAGGCAGGAAATAGCACTTAGGGATGTTCTTCACCCTCCTCCTTCAATAAAATTGAACTGGGCCTTAGTTGGAAGCCCCACAGCAGGCAGTGGAGAGGAGAAGCAGGCCCTGAGAGGACAAGCAGGTTGTCAAGAACAATGCTGCGGACTCAGGATGGTAAGACTTGAACTACCGGTGAGGTACAGGAAGGGAGGATACTTGGAGGAAGGGATGGGGCACAAAAAAGAACCAGCTAAACATAAATTTAAGAGAAAGAGAGAAAGAAGGGAGACAAAGTCAATTAATACATATCTTGCCATTTTCTTGGGATTCTGACCTTACAACCACAAATGTTGCATGGCGTTATACCCTAGCATTTGGAAGAGAACTGTAAGTAATGGCACAGGAAAACAAAAACACAAACTGTTTCAGGTCCTTTTGTGACTCTAGGAAACATTTCAAGAGACAGAATCACATCTGGATTCTAATACTACTGTGTATAAAACACCTCAGAATTGTCACAATTTACTCCAGAAAACTGTATTAAATCTATAGAAGGTTTCAAGGATGATAAAGCTCTTGTTTTCAAAATCTCATGTGAGGAATTGGAGCAAAACTACTTTATGAAATGTGGAAAACAAAACAAAACAAATAGGTAGTTTGGGTTGAAGCTGTTTAAGAAGCAATCTCTCCCTGGATCCCCTCCCACCATCCAAGCATCTGTGAACCTGCCTTTCACAAGCTCCGTGGAAAGCTAAAAATGGGTTCTGTAGAAATGGTAAAGCAGACGGTGTACCAGGTGATGCCATGCAGAGTGAGGGCCTGGGTCTCATAGGAAAATTTAGGGGATCCAGTGATTTTTATGTGTACTGAATACTAAATGCAAAGGCTTTCCATTCTTTCCTCCAACGGAGCTCTGCAGAAGCACACCAGTCCAACAAGAAATGCTGGAAAGTACTTACCCTGTATCCCCAAGTAACATCTTTTAGCTCCATTTAAAGTCCTTTGTCCAGAATTAGTCTTAGGGCTCCATTGTCTATAGGAAGACTTTAAGTCATCTTCCCACAACAACTCTATACTGTAGAGGGAAATTGAAAACCTCTGCTGGTCAACTTACACCTCAGGAACATATACTGTCAAGGAATAAGTCAGTAATTATAAAGGAAGCTGTCAGTTTGGGCCGGGATGTAGCTCAGTGGCAGAGCACCTGCCTAGTGTGCATGAGACCCTGGATTTTATCACTAGCAATAATAATAATAAAAAAAGCCACTTAGCATCACTGTGGACTTTACAGTCCCATGATGACACCTTTCAGAGTCCAAGTATAGACCCTCATTTCTCTAAGGATGGAACCCAGCTGATTGTCTGGCTTAGGGAATTAGGAATTCCACCTTCTATTCTATTCTCACTATCCATAATTCCATTATGGATAGACCACTTCAGAGTACTTATTTTTATTTCATTTTTTCTTATCTGCAAAAAGCTATTGATCCCTTGTTTAACTAGTTATTCCTACCAATTATCTGGGTTCTTTGAAATATTGCTATAAGAAGACAGTTTTTTAAAAAGTCAACATAGTCTCCATATGGGAAATATCTCATTAAACAACTATTAGTAGGGAAATTCCTTGTGGGATGGGGAAGTTTCAAAACCATGTGGCAGTTTTAAGTCATGATCTCTCAATTTGTATTTTATTTTATTTTGCCACTATTTCATTGAGTGTTTCATGTCATCTTCTCTTGGAATTGTGTGGGCTTGTGAAAGTCTTGGCCAACTATCAAGGAAACAATATTATATGCTGCTGTGTGAGGTCTTAAAGGGCCATGAGACTTCTACCTGGTTCCTTTGTCACACTCTCACTTTGGAAATTCCCTGATGGAATGCTCTGTGTTGGATCCTGGTCACTATGCTAGGAAAACCCTAGGGAGAGTAGAGAGGTGCTCTAGTATAATATAAACCTAAAATATGTGGCTTTGAAATTTGGTGGTGGTTAAACTGGAAGACCCCGGGAGTCTGTTAATAAAAGTCAGATAGTACTCAAGGAAGCTACTGGGTAAAGGCTTAAAGTACAGTAAGGAAAATTTATTAGAATCTGGAAAAAATGAAACCTAAACTTTAAATATTGTTACAAGTAGAAATTTTTAAAAATAGAAAATATACTTAATAAAGTGATGGTCCGGCTAACCACATTTCCAAGAACTAGTTTTTAAAGTATAAGGTGGTTCTTTACTTGAATATTAGAAGACAACATAGAGAGAAATAATGTGTAAGAAGAAAAAGGAATTGGTTTTCAAACAGTATTTAAAGCAACTATAAAAGATCCAAAACTTTATGTTTGAAAATACAACTATTTATTACCCCCAGTCTTTCCCAGAGCAGATAAAATAAGTCCAGGCCACTGTCAGGAAAATGTGGTTGTAAGGTAAAGAAAAGTCAGAGTGGGACTATAAAACACTGTGTTAGGACCTCAGAAATATTTGAAGGTGGTACTTCATAATTCTCAGGTGAAAAGTGATTCTTGTGGGTCCACTTCAAATATCCTCTCTGTTCAACAGTAGGGCTTCTTGGAATCTTAAAAGTATTGTTCAATAGAAGCCTTATGGCAAACCCTAGGTAGAGATAACTTATGAATATATTTGTGGATGTGACTTGTATGTGGTGAAATAAATCATAAATTGATACATAAGAAACTGACGAAGTTTTTAAGATAACTATATTGGTAGAAACACCATCATCAACTTGCCGTCAAAATGAGAAAGACAAAATTAAAAGAGACTGTTAGTACTCATATTTTAATAGTCAGGGAGGAGGCTAAGAAAAGTGCTCAGTAAACATGAGGTCATTCTTATGGAAAAGTAAGGTTTAATAAAAGGGAGAATCCAGAGTTTAGAGGTCGGAGCTAAGATCATAGAAAACAATTTCCATAAAATATAATAGGACAGGATCACAATGTGGGAACTAGCAACATGTATCGCCTGGATTTCAGAACTTTTATAATTCAGGGATGGCTATGTGTCTCCCATTATCCATTTATCTGGAGATATTTGTAATGTTTCTCTTATGTTCTCCCTCAATGAATAATGGGTAATTGGACAGCAGATAGCACGTCTCTTGTGTTCCCCAGTTTTATGATTAAGAGGAACCATACCTAGTGAGTACTTTTCAAATTATGATTTAGGTGACAACATTTTGACTTTGAGTTGGAGATGGATGCTATAATGGCATGATAACTGATGATAACTAATAACTGTTACTATATTGTGCTTCCGAGAACTATTGAGAGAGGGTGAGTATATTTTCATGTGGAAGGAATATAAATAATTTGTGGCCAGAAGGCAGAACATGGAAGTTTTGAATATGCTGCAAAATTCTTTGGCACTGTTCCGTCACTAGACAGTGACTATGTCCTCTTCCCTTGAATCCTGGAGGTCTATGACTTCTGAGGAAGGGGTTTTCAGCTTATCAACTTGTCTTGAAACACTCTCTTAGTATGCTGCCTTATGGACATCAGTTGTCATAATGTGAGTAGACTGTGCCACATGGAGAGGTCCTGTATAGTAAGTAGTACCTGTCTCAGGTGTGACCAGCCTTTATGCATCCCAGCCAGAAGTCAGCTATGTAGGGGAAGAAGGCATCTTGGAAGTGAGTCTGTAAGCCTTGATTATTCTAGTTCTCATCTTTCAGAATCATCTCCAGCTATTTTATTCCTCATACCTGATATTGTAAAGCAGAAACAAATCAGCCTGTGGTTCCTTCTCTAAATTCATGACCCACTGAATTCATGAACAAAATGGTTGTGCATGAAATTAAATTTCAGAGGACTTTGTTATAATAGTAATTAGAATACTATATAAGGAATATTTAATAATATATATCTTTAGAATTCCATAGTAGCTCTGAGATATGCTGTCAGAAACAGGGATTATCATAAGCATAATGGGCATCTCACTTAAGTTTTGCACATGTAGCACCACGATCAAAAAAGGTATGGTATTTGTAAGTACTGAATAGATAGTTTTCATTTGTATTGGAGATGCACATACACACACACACACACACTCACACACAGATATATATTTTATATATCAGTCATAACAAGTCTCACAGTTTTGGACTGGAAGCCTGAGATCAAAGTGTCAGCAAGATTGTTTCTTCAGAGACCGTTTTCCTTGACTTGTAGATAGCCATCTTCATGTATCTTCACATGTTATTTTTCTCTGTGCCTATGTCTGCATTTCTTCTTATAAGGATGCCAGTCATATTGAATTAGGCCTCCAAAATAAACCTCATTTAGTTTCAATTATCTCTTTAAAGATCTTATCTGCAAATGCAGTCATATTCTGAGGTAGTAGGTTCAGGACTTCAACACACAAATTTAGGGGACTTAGAATTAACCCATAATGCCATGTTTCTATCTGTCTATCTGGTATGTAGATGAATAGGTTTCTCTAATATCTAACCAGGAGAGCATTATGTGATTTTCCATGCTGAACCTAAGCTCATACACAATTGTACAATATCTCCTTTGTGTTATCTGAGACACTTGTTTTTTATTCTCTAGGAGTAGTGAGTCTTATGTAAGTGAATCATCCTAAAAAACAGTATCTATTTAATGTTGCTCTACTTTTAGTGCTTGAAGAAGGAAACAGGAAAATAAATCTCATATTCTTTCTATTGGTTAAAATTGTACATTGGACATCAAGAAGCCTTCTTTCCAAATAGGTTCTGTAAAAGTTTAGTTGTGTTTTGATCATAGGGCACAAGACCTTGTTGCCACAAGTCTTAATTTATTTATCTCAACATTCTGAAGCTTTACAAATTCAGAGTAGACTTACTGAAAAGAATTCAGAGGCTTCATATAAAATGCTTTTGCTGTGTTTTCTATTTAATTGTGAGAAAAGAAGTATAAAGTATTCACAGAAAAAGAATTGAAGGAGATAAAAAAATAGTTCTTTGAAGTATTTCTTTTCCTAACTTGAACCTAATAAAAGAGAAAGGGAAAAAATGTTTTTTTTTTTTCTTTCAGCTAGAGGAAAATGTCTATACTCTGTAAAGATGAACTGTTTGGATGATAATGCAAAATGCCAAGTATTAAAACTCTTTTTATATTAGTTGAGAATATAAATAAAGAAGTAGAATTATTTTGTGGAATAAACCAAGATTGTTTACTTGGACCTGCTCCAAACAGCCGGGTCCGTTGGAGAATATGTCTGTACTTTTGCATGGGATGCCTTTAAAAATAATAAACCACATCAGTGGCAAAGGCTAAAATAAACTTCGGCCAGAGAGAATAAAGTTGGAATTCTTTATGTCCCATGGCTCCAGGTCAACCACATCAAATTCTGCAAGGCCAAACATGCTCTCTGGATCCCTGGACATTTCCCTTCAGGCTGTGGGCTGGGTCTCTGTTGCCCACTAGGAATGACCTGTCTTTTATATATTAATGTTAGTAGACACCAAACAGCTTGGAGGACTTGGTGATACTGACTCTCATAGGTCTCCTGCTGAAAATTACTGACAGAGGTCACCTTGATTCTTCACTTAGCATTTCAGGAACCTTCTGGTATCTTGGTTTCCTCTCTCCTGTGTTTTCAAAGACTGATATGTAAACAAATGAAGTAATGCACCTAATTTATAGCAGTTTACTCTCTCCCTTTAGTCTGAATGAGTGATTTGCATGTGTGATGGCTTGAATGTTTGGCAAGGTTTGCTTAATTTTTCTCTGGATACTCCAGGCTTTTTTTTTTTTTTTTTTTACAGACAACTTCCTGAATCATTTGCAATGATCTGAAAGTGTGCCTAGCCCCTGCATTAGTCAGCTTTCCATCACTGTGGCAAAAACCTGAGGTGATCAACTTGAAAGGAGGAAAGATTTGTCTGGGCTCATGATTTCAGAAGTTTCAGTCCAGGGGCAGTTGATTCCATTAGTTTGGGGCCTGGGGTGAGGCAGAACATAATGGTGGAGAATGCATGGTGGAACAAAGAGGCTCACTTTATGGCACTTGGGAATCAAAGGGTGAGAAGAAGGTGACAGGATTCCAGTATCTGCTTTAAGGGCATGCCCTCAATGACCTGATTTTCTTCTACACACTCTCTCCTAAAGATTGTACCACCTCCTGGGTAGCGTTCTCAGCTGGTGACCATGTTCAGTTTATGAGCCTTCGGGAGATCCTTATGACCCACACCATACACCCTTTCTCCTGTCTTAGCATTGTCTCTTCTTCATTCTGATCCTTATACCTTGCAACTTTTATTTTCCTGATCTATGTTTTGGCCCATCTACCATATTATAACAGATGCTCCAAAAAGGCCAGGACAAAATTTTTCTTGTTCAAACTCATGGTCCTAGAGAAAAAAAAATAGGTATTCTATGTATATTTATAAATAATGAAGGATTATGAGAAATTAGCTATGGCATGGAGTTTCTTTTGAGATTGTTATTATTTTTGAGTTTGAGGTTGTTATATTTTTCTCATCAGCCATATTTAATCCTTGTCAAAGATTCAGGTTTATAACAGAATTCAAAAGTCATAATATTCACTTTTAGATTTCAGATGGAACTTATAATAAGAATTACATTTTATTTTGGATGACTAGATATGTCTCATGTTTTCTAATGAAATACTTTTTATTCTCTTCCATATACATGTCCTTACCTTTCAGTATTCTTACATGCTAAAAAAGGAATTTAGACAAGTTTCCAAAGTTTATCTCATTACAGTTAATTGGAACCGTTTGAGATATTGTTTGGCATAAATAGCATAAAGTGAATGAGGTACATGTTGATTTTGTCAAGGTAGGATATGAATTTTATGTTTACATAGCACATATTTATCAACAAATACTAAACAAAGCAAAGTCTTGCCCTGATGCAGACAAGTACTTAATGAACTCCAAAAGGAACTTGGAAGAAAGAGAAGGGTTTAGATAGTAGTTTAGGTGTCTTGGCTCATCTGAATTCCAAGTTTAGATCAGGTTGGTTTTGTTGTCATGAGTGTATCTGCTGAATTTGTTGTAATTTGCACTCTTCAGTTATTATTATAAAATTTGAAAATCTAGCTCCACTGCACACTGAAGCTATGGTGCTATGGGGACAAGGAGACTGCTGATCCAGCACTTGGGGTGCACTTTAGTTCATGAAGGACTTGTTTACTTGTAGGGCAAACAGAAACAAAGAGTTTTGGTGATTTGGAAGGATTTATCACTCATCAATCACAGAAATTAATCCAATGTGAACTACAGACCTACCTGAAAAGTAAACAATAAAGCCTTTAGGGAAAAAAAAATGGGAGATTTTCATTACCTTGGGGTTGGTGAACATTTCTGAACAGTATTCAAAAAGCACTAATAATAGAAGTTTGAAAAATTATAATTTGGCTTTTTGTTTATTGAAAGACCTTATTAAGAAAAGAAAAAGGCAAGCCACATTCTGGGAGAAAATGTTTTCAAAATATTTATCTTATAAAACACACCCAGAATAAATTTTAAAAAATTCTACATGTCAAGTTTTTTAAAATACAGAGAATTCTATTTTACAAGTAGCAAATGTCTTGAATAAGTACATGTAACAAGAAGTATATTTACGAAAATGGTAGGTAAATATGTTCAACACCATTTCTTCTCTGGGAAATTAAATTCAAACCATGATTTAAAAACACTACACAATGATCAGCATAGTTAAATTGTAAAGAAGGTCAATTACAAATGTTTTTAAGAATGTAGAGCAATTGAAATTCTTAAACATTGTTGATGGGATGATGATTGTTTTAACTGCTCTGGAAAAAAATTTTGGCAATGTTAACTAAAACTAGATTCTTAGGTTCACACTCAAAATACCTGAATGCATATGTTCATGAAAAACATATACCAGTATATTTAATACAGCTCAGGTTTTGGAGAATGAGAAAATATATTGTGATATTTTCACAGAGTACTTCATTGGAAGTACTCTAAAGTAATAAAAAATAACAAGTTCAGATAAGTGCAACCGTATGAATGAATCCCCAGAAAATAATGTAGAATGAAAGAAGACAGACATAAAACCATTCATAATGTATAATTCCATTTATATGAAGTTCAAGTTCAGTCGAATGTAGGTCACGATGATAGAAGTAGCAATTATCATGCTGGGAGGGGCAGGTATTAACTGCTGAGCAGAAACTTCTGGAATAATGTCAATGTTTTCATGTGGACCTGGAGAGTGATCATACATGTGTGTAAAAATAAAAGCAGTTTATTGTATTGCATGTTCAAAATTCATTTATTTTAGTTTATGTAAGTTATAACTCAATATATCCTGTGCATCATGTGCTATATATTCTTATTTTCTGTAGTTTTAGTGCTCTGGCACCTGAGTCCTCATTGGCTGAGGAGTGACTTCCCTTCCCAGAGCTAGCCAATTCTTAAACATAGTAAAATTTCATGCTCAAATGAAAAATACCCAGTACCCATGCACACAGTCACCTCCTGTATCTGGTCCTGAACTTCAGGTGGCAGCATTCCTCTGCTCTAATCATCCCAGGGCTAGGAATCAGATGATCAGAGAGAACCTAGTATCCTGGTGTGTGTTAAAATTATTCAAGTTAGCCAAGTCTAAGCTTCTTTAGCCTTGTTCTTTCCATGCAAAACCCAGTAAAGGGTCTTGCCATATTTTTACCCATTCCTCTGCCTTTTGACTAGCTCTGGCCCTTCCCTGTGTGGTTCTGATTGGCATAGCATGCCCTCTCCTCTGGAGAACTGTAACAAACTATATTTTCAATAGCAATTATCTCCTTATCTGTTGACCTCACCGAACTCAAATAAAAATAAACCCTGCATTTTAGACACAACAAAAGAACAACAACAACAACAAAAACCCTGTAATCCTAGCATGTTTTATGAATCGTTGTTGTGAAAAATCAGAATTAAATCATGGTTAATTCTATAGTCTGTGTTACATAGGAAGTCTTAAGTAAGCATTCAACCAACTTGTTATTTATCAGTAATAATAAATGTCAGAAATACTAATGATAAATATAACACTTATTATATAATGACTTAATAAATTTATTATTTACAATAATCAACACTTATAGATATTTAATAATTCTTGAAAGTAAGTACATGTATACATACACATACACATATATACATATATGCCATTATAACACACATATATACATATGTTATATATATGAGAACAATCTTTTTAAATTATTGACAAATTTTTAGTCATTTATTTTTGACAAGCTAGTTTGAAATGCCTGAAGGTGTATAATTCCCCAGTAGTTTGCCTCTGTATTCTCACCATGATTACTGGCGCTTATCAATTTAGATATTGAGAGAGAGGGGAGATTGTAGCTCACATTTTGATGTAGACATGAAGGATTGTCACTTTGCAAATGACCAGTAGGATAACTTGCTGTTTAAACAGCTAAGTTCACTAACACTACTACTGTAAGAGAGAATGCCACCTTGACAGAATATTAGTAGCCTTTCAGAAAGAGGGGTCAAAAGTAGATTTTTGTTAGAATCTGGGTTCTGGGATCCACTTTTTAGGATAGGTGTCTCATAACACAATTTTTTTTGAATAACATTCATGATGTAGTACATTTGGTTTGGTGAACACTGTATGGCAAGAGTATTGAAGAAATTTTTGATTAGTAAACTGTTGTTTTATAAATGAGCTATTTGGCCAAGTGGACAATCCATTTCTCCTAGAGCAGGGCTGTTTACCCAGATGAGAAAGTTATTACTTCAAATATATTGACCTTTAGGAAATTCCTGAGATCAGGAGTGGAGTTATTTACTAGTTTAGAGCCTTATCTTTCCTGCCAAGAATCTCCTGGAACGAATAGGAGAGTCAAGTTGATGAGTAGCTTCAGATCTCAACCCTCATGGAGTGTGTGGATGCACATGATCTCTGTTCTCAAAATTAAATGCAGAGGATGGAGAAAGTCATTTTGTGTAAACACCCTCACACTACTGGCATGATGCAGGTCAATCGGAAAGGAAGCCAAGTATGCTGAGGTTTCAGGTACCCTCTAGAATGTAAAACCAATCTAGCACTTCTTTGAAGATGAGACATTTTGCACTCAAGTATAAACATCATAACTGGCTCTGTTTATTTCTTGAATTGTGAGGCTTCTACAGTCTCAGAGGATCAGACAGGAAGATTTCCATATTCTCATTCAAATATGTAACCATGTTGTAAATCATTTTTATTTTGTATTTTGGCCTCTGAAGCCAGTCATTTAAATGGCTGTGTTTTATTTTGTTTTTCCCATACCCTCAACCTTCAAGCACAACAGTTGAATAGCCCATCCTTTCTCTGATACAATCAAGTTTGAAATATGAGAACATCATCACTGGGTGGCTGAACCCTCATCATGGTCCCTTCTTCCATGTCTACAGGCAGCTTAATCATCTTTAGGCTTTGTTCCCATATGAGATATTTGCTATAAAAATAAATCTGGATATGGGATGGAGCAGAGTAAGTGGCAGATACCTCAGTCTTTCTATAGCATCATCATCACAACACAGATCCCTGAGTATTAAAGAGTTGAATTGAGACCGTTGGGGATTTCAGGTCAGGATTAAACTATAAACAGTTTTGAGTTGCTGAAGAGCAACTGTTCTAAGTGAGGACAGTGAATACTTTTCATATATGAATAGCTTCACAGTGGCATATAGAACTAGAGAGTACATCAAAAGAAATACGTGACCAACCTCAGTAGTCTCTAGACTTTGTTGATTGGTTGTTGACTCTCTCTAATATATTGAGACCTATGTGAATCATCAATGCCCTGGTTGATTTGGATTTGGAGCTCACTTTTCTGAGACAGCCTATAAACTTAGCACAGGAAGTTAGGAATTACTCAAGCAAGTGTTTTGAAATAGATGAGAACAATGGGTTAAATCATTCCAGTTAGAAGATAAATTTCCTGTTGAGGAGATCTCCCCGTATGAAGAAGGGTATAGGGAGAGTAATTAGAACCTGTAACTCCTGTTCTTTCTCATCTTAAGGCAGTATTACATGCCTTGAAGAATAATCTGGAATTTTACATTGCACTCAGGAAGACAGCTTCTGCAGTGAGGGCCAAGCTTCATTCTGCTTCTACCTATTCTTCTCATTCCAAGGCATTATTAATAGCTTCAACTTTGCTCCTTCCTTGAATAGCACATTTCACTTTTCTTATGTCATTTGTAGGAGTACTCTACAATATATCTGCCTTCTATCAAGGTTATATATTGTCTGTTCCATCTCATACAATATTAAGATCATTTAAGCTCACAGACTTGATGCATTTGTACAATTTTTAGTAGGTGCCAACTATATGACAGTTCTGTGAGAGTTACTATGAAAGCAAAAAATAAAATCATATCATGTTCAAATAGCCTATTTAACACATCTGCATTTTATTCATGGTTTCAGTTCTCAAGATTTTCACATCTTTTCTTTTTCTGTAAACATTTCGAAAATATATAGTCTTTAGAGTTAGATGGAGTCTTATTTTTTAAGAAAGTGGACTTTAAAGACATGATCCTATCCCAGTTACTCAGTAGGCTGAGACAGGAGGATCTCAAATTCAAAGCGAGGCTGAACAATATAGCAAGAAACCATCAAAAAAAAAAAAGTTAAATAGATGGATAAATAAAAAAGTAAAAAATAAAAGAAAAAATGAAAACTAAGAGACATTACCAGTTATCTCAAGGTGAGATTAAAGATGACTCTAAAGTTCAGGGCTCATTTTACACAAACTTACAAATACAAATGAAGCAAATCATGTAAAGTTTCAGTATAGTATGAGGCACATAGTAGGTATACCACAAAATGAAGACTTATTGGTTTCTATCTAGTTCAGAGGTTGCCAAACTTTTGTAAACGATTCTAGCTTTGCAGACCTGTGGTCTCAGGGTCAGCTACTAGATTTGCATGTTGTGGCATACAGGGAGATACAGACAATACATAAACAAACACATGCCTGGATTCCAGTGAAACTTTATGTTTGAATACAGGTTGCTATCTGGAATTGGAGGATACACCTACTTTAGTGTCCTGAAAATTGATCTAGTTCAATGTGAATTTGATATATATAAAATAGAACCGGCGAAGAAAAGTGAGTAATCCTGCGTACCCTATATACAGTTGCCTTGTAAAAATCGATACTTGTACACTGTGAAAGAAATGATATTTCTTTCACAGTACCAATCACCCATTTTGTGTGTGTGTGCATGAGTGTGCAAGTGCACTTCACACAGAACAATCCAAGGAGGCTCTTTCTTATGTCTTTGGGCATCCCTGAACTATGTGAGAGATAAATGTCCAGAAACTGGAACCCATAGCTTTGGAGTGTCCAAAGGCCAATGAGAGGATTGCAAGTTTGAGGTCAGTCTTGATGATTTAGTGAGATCCCATCTCAAAAATGAAAAAAGGATTGGGGATGTAGCTTGGTAGAAGAGTTGCCCTGGCTTCAATCCCCAGTAACCCCGCCCCAAATCAATCAGTCTATCTATCTATTATCTATCTATCTATCTATCTATCTATCTATCTATCTATCTATTATCTATCTATCAATCTATCTATCTACACAATAGTACATAAGACCTTACAATGAAGGACATGAGACTTGATACTTGAAGGATTCAGAAAATTATTGGCAAACTGAAGACCCACATCCCAGCAAACCATTGACATTTTAGAATCATTGAAAGTGGGAGCTGCCAGGAAGAAGCCCTTTTATGAAGGACTGCAGATAAGAATGGCATTGGACTTCTTGTGATTAACAATGGAAGAAAAGAACAGCAGAAAAAAATGAGCCTCAAACTTTGGAGGACTTTAAACTTTGGTTCTGATATGCCAGTGAGATATTTTGCTTCCAGATTCCTTGGTGAATGAAGTAAATAATATTGTCAAAAGGAAATAATAGAGATGGACAGAAAAGTTTGGTCATAAATATAGCTGGGGTAATAAAACAGGACAGTGAGAAAAATTCACTCAGGTTTCATATTTCTCGGATACCCCCTGTATTACCCATGCCAAATATAATGCAAACTCTTGTTAGTGGATATACAGTAGTGGAAAAGGCTGAGAGTATAGGGTCTCATCCTGTCTGCTAAAAAAACAGTGGTGTGTCTCCAGTTTTAGCCTAATACACCTGGGTCAATTCAACATGTATATCTGGATTTATGTCAGGGATTTGCTTATTTGTGCAGGTTAATTTTACCAATCTCATATAATTCTTATTATCCATCACCCTCAGTTCCCTATGGCTACTGCAGGATAGATCAAATGTACTTCAGAATTCAATGAGGGGAACCAATCTCCCAAGTGTCTCCAGGAGTCATCCTTACAAAATGTTGGACCAGCTGTGAGGTTAACCTGGCCATCTGTTGGGGTACATAGTTTCCTGGAAATGTCTGATGCAGAATCAGAATGGCAGTTAGTTTTATAGATTTCTCTCAGAATCAGGTCAGAAAGTCATCAGCCCAGCTCTAGGACTAATTCGGCCATTCATGACCCACACTGAACATCCTTGTACCCTCAGTTCTGCAATCTTAGAATCTTCTCCAAAACAAATTTATATCTGAAAGATAGAATAATTGCAATAACAAAATACTATTCTTACGTGTATTTGAAATACCCAGAATGCTATATTTTAAAGTGTATGAAGCTTTCAATATACAAAAGTCTTAATTTCAACCTTTTTTTACTTTCTTACTGAATAGTCTTGTTTATTGTAAAGTTTCTAAAGTCACATGCTCTTCTTCTGTCAAAATTTTATTTCTGTAATTTTTTTATCTTGACAAATAATTTTCATGCACGCTTCATTGGATAGAGGTTAGAGTTCAATTTCTCATTCTTTCTTATTCACTTGAATTAAATCATACTTATACCATATCTCAAAATTTCATAATTCAAAAGAAAACTATTGAACCACAGATTGTGTTGATGTATAGTGTTATATATAGAAATTTCCAAAAAATGACTTTATTTATACTATTTGAATTTTTAATCACAATGGATCAGTGGTACTTTCTCATTGGCTCCAAATTGGAATTTGCATTATTCTTCAAAAATAAAAAGTATGGGGACCTAGTTTGCAAATAATAAATAGTATTAATTCAAATACTCATACAAATGTCTCTAAGACTCAATATTTCCATATTTTTTCTACATGCACTTTGCAGACTGACTACTCATCTGCCTGCAGCTTCAGGAAAGAATTTTGAGCGTTTTTGTCACTATACTTTTCGTTACCTGTTTTAGAACTTCATATAGTTGTGCAGTATGAACTCCATTTTATCTGGGTTCTTTCCTTAACATAATGATTTTTTATGTTTATTTATGTTATTGCTTGTATCTGTACTTCAAATTGCTGTGGGCATTTTTATGCAAGCATTATGTGGACATAGGTTTTTATTTCTCTTTGTTAAATACCCAAGAGTGTGCTTGCTGTGTAATATGAATGCTTGTGAGCTGACAAGAGTTTGAAATAATTGTATCTGTTACAGTTAGTTCCTTCCTTCCTTCCTTCCTTCCTTCCTTCCTTCCTTCCTTCCTTCCTTCCTTCCTTCCTTCCTTCCTTGGGATTGAACACAGGGACACTCAACCACTGAGCCACATCCCCAGCCCTATTTTGTATTTTATTTAGAGACAGGGTCTCTCTGAGGTGCTTAACACCTCTCTGTTGCTGAGGCTGGCTTTGAACCTGAGATCCTCCTGTCTCAGACTCCTGAGCCACTGAGATTACAGGCATGCTCCTGGACCTGTTACCGTTTCTGCAGCAATAAATAAAATAAATGAGTTCCAGGCACTCACCAATATTTGATATGGGCCTGAATTTTTACTTTTAGCAATTCCTTCAAGTTTAACTTCACATTTCTTTTGTTAGTAATAATATTGAGCATCTGTTTATGCACTGCTTTATTTTATGAAGTTCCTGTTTAAACTTTTTACTCTTTGTGTGTGTGTGTGTGTGTGTGTGTGCGCTTTTTTATTGAGTTGTAATAATTCTTTCAGTGTGCTAGATAAAGTTATTTGTGACAAATGTATTGCAAATATTTTGTCAAATCCATGGCTTTACTCACTTTTAATTTTTTCTTAAGGGCATCTTTCAAAGACCAGAATATTTAAAAATTTTTGAAGTCCAGTTTATTTTTTCTTTTTATGTTTCATGTTTTTTTCCTTTTAAAGGAACTTTGTATAAAATAAGGACAGAAATATTTCCTCCTATATTTTCTTCACAAATTAGAAAGATTTAGCTTTTATTGGGGTCTACAGTCAATTTTTCCACTTTTTTCCTGATGATATGCAGATATATAACAATAGTTTGTTTTAATGTATTATTATTATCTGTCACTTCATTGGAAATCAGTTGGCCCTATCTATGTGAATATATTTCTTTTAGATAGTCTTACATCAATAAATGTTGAATGAAGATGGCTTTATCACAAATCTTGACACTAGATATTATATATTCCAAATTTGTTAATCTTTTTGAATTTTTCTTGTTTCTTTTTATTATTATTATTATCTTAATAATATAATATATAATATATAATAATATAAGTAATATATAATAATATAAGTATTATTTTAAAATTTTTATTTTCCTAATAGTTTATTTCACATATATAGAAAATTTGTACGTTGACCTTGTAGACTGCAACCAGTATTCAATTCTTTTACTACTTCTATTTCTTATTTATATATTAGTTAGGAATTACTGTATAAATTGTCATTCTATTTGTGAATAAAGATAGTTTTAGTTCTTTCTTTACAATCTTTACAATCTGTATGATATTTGTTTATCTTGTTTTATTGTAGTAGTACAATGTTGACTAGAAGTGATGAGAGAAAACTTCTTTTCCCCCAGTTTTTTTTTTGGAAAATACCAACCAATGGGAGTTATGGTGATGTAGATTTGTTCAGATACCTACATCAGATATTGGTTTGAAGAGTTTATTTCTTGATTCTCACTGAGTATTTACATGCATTGGCGTTAATTTATGTCCAGTGGTTATTTTATCTATTAGACATACCCTTATGCCTTTCTTCTTAATGTAAATTGCATTGTTTTCAACATAATAGATAAATATCTTCTAGTCTTTTCTGAGATAAATCTCATTTGATCATGATAATTTACTAAATATAACTGTATATACATGTAATATTTGTGTGTGTGTTTTGCAGTGTTCAACTCACTTTTAACAAAACATTTTAGGAATATTAGATTTTGTTCTACAAGTAGATTTGTTGCATATTGAAATTTCTCTTTTTGTAGATAAGAAAAAGTAACAACCTCTGTCTGGAGCTCTTTCATGTTCCATTCTTTATAAATTGAGACAAAACTGAATCGATAACTGCACCCATATTTATTACAACACTGTTTACTATAGCTAGGACATTGAATTAACCTAAATGTCACCCTACAGGTGAATGGATAATGAAAATGTGTTATATATACACAATGAGATGTTATTCTGCTTTATAAAGAAAATCCTTTTGTTTGCAAGACTATGGTTGGAGCTGGAGGACATTATGCTAAGGAAAATAAGCCAGATACAGGAGAACACATACAACATGATCTCTCTTTAGGAGAGTTCCATAATAGTCAAATTGATAGAAGCAGAAAGTAAAATTGTGGTTTCCAGGGGCAACCAGGGCAGGTGTTTATCAAAGGGTAAAATATTTCAGTTATGCAAGTTCTAAAGATCTATTGTACAACAGAATGCTCATAGTTAACAACATTATATGCAACATTGTATTCAATATTATTAACTGTATACAGTATACTTAAAAGTTTGCTAGAAGATTGGTCTTATGTTAAGGGTTCTCTCTCTCTCTCTCTCTCTCTCATATACACATATACATATACACTCAAATAATAGGTGAAGAAGGTGGGAGGAAACATTTGGAAGAGATAGATAAATTTAAGCATAGATTGTTTTAGGCATAGATATAATTATCTCTGAACTTATGTTGAAAAAATTAAACATGTACGGCTTTTTGTATGTCAATCACTCATCACTGAAGTGGTTTAAAAATGGGACAATGCAGACACACCTCAGAGATAATGACCCATAAAGGTATCCAATATTCTAGTTCAAGAAGATGTTTTAAAGTTCTTAAGAAGGCTATAAGAATTTTTGAAATGTTGTGCTAGCAAGAAGACATTGGTTCTAAGAAATAAGACTATTGGTTCTAAGAAATAAATAACATCAACCTGTGTTTTTAAAAATATATTTATTTTTTAGTTTTCTTTAGATAGACTCAATATCTTAATTTTTATGTGGTGCTGAGGATAGAACCCAGTGCCTCATGCATGCTAGGTGATCACTCTACCACTGAGCCACAATCCAAGCCCCTCAACCTGTGTTTTATATCATTTTTATTGTGTCATTTAGAGCTCAGATTTCAGGCTGGGTGTAAAATGGAGGAGTAGTTCAGCAAATGGCAATGTTAGTCATGTTGTTAAGCAGCAAAGAGTTAAAATTATGTTTTTTTTCTTACCATAGCAGACCACCCAAAGAATAAGAACATAAATATTTATTAAGTTCTCTGAATGTGCCAGTTAGTATGTGAAGGTATGTTTTTATGAACTATCTCTTCTCAGTTCCTAAAATAATTCTATGTGGTAGGTACTATCGTTACCTCTTTTTTTAGAGTCTAAATATTAAAAACATGAGAATAATTTCTCAGAACCCCACTGTTATTGAAACACAAAATCCCTAATTATGTCTCCCAGACATTAATTTCTGTCAATTTAGTCGTTAAAGGACATTTACTCATAAAAATTAATTAAATTTAGCAAGCCTATATTGAATATTTACTATGTGGCAGGCATTCTCTTACTAAGGAGTTTATCTATTAGGTCTAAAGATTAACTGTAATAGAGACAATTGTAATTAGAGAGTGATGAATATCATGTTGGCCTGTTTCAGTCAGGGTTCAACCAGAGAATCACGGTATTTACTGATTGACTGATTGACTCATTGATTGACACATTCCTTGAGGCAGTCATTGGTTCCTTGACATGTTATGTGCATTCATTTATTATATGGAATTTGCTGAGGTGGTTGTGAGGCTTGGCTAAGCAAATCTGAAATCCATAAAGTGGGATATCAGGAAGGGCAGGTAGGATCAGCAAGGGCTGGAGCTGCTGTCCACAGAAAAAAATTTATTATTTACCAGGTTCTCTCCAGCTCTTCCCTTAAGAACTTCCAATGGATTGGGTTAGGTCCACCAAAATATGTAGGATAATCTTCTTTATTTAAGGATGTTCTGAACTTTAATCATATCTACAAAATTCCTTCACAGAAACATCTAAAATAGTGCTTGATTGAATGACTAGTGACTGTAGCTAAGCCAAATTGACACATAAAACTGACCATTAGGACCTAACTGGGAACATGAGAGGGGGAATAGGGCATTAAGAAAAGTTTTGGGGAAAGTATTTGCTCATAAATACTTTTTAAAAGATATGTAGACATTTGTTGGAATCTCAGTGGAGTTCAGAAGATCCGGGTTGGCAAAGGAATCTACAAACCCTTGAGACTGATTGTAAACTTATGAGAAAAGCTTAGGCCTATGGTGCCATCATTCACATCTGCTTAAACAACACCTGGTAGTGAGCACCAGCCAAGGTAGTGTTTTCTTGTGAAAAAGAAATGGAGTTAAAAAGAACTGCCATGCGTGCTGGAGGCTGCCACAAATAAATGGCCTAGAGCTGGCCTTTGAAGAACATGATTTAGAAAAGCAGAGAAGCTTGGGTGGTACTTTAGAGACAGTCCAATGACATCTCTACTGGGCTGTGCCTCTGAATCCACGTCCAGTGTAAAGTTCACTGCTCCGTCCCGGGCCCCTCCACAGCTTGCTACTTGGTTTCATATACTCCCGGGTCCCGTTACCAGGCAATGGTGGCTGCTACTGCCACAGCTGGTGCTTCTAGTGCTGTTACAGCTGCTGACAACAGTGCACTGCCTATCACATGGTAGATATTCTAGATGTTCACATGGATCTTCACAAAAGCATGCAAAAAAGTATCCCTTTTACAAGTGCAAACTCCTAAGCTCAAAGTGATAATAGATGTGACTGTGTATAGATGTGTATTTAAATATGTGTGTGTGTGTAGGCATCTTTCCTAATTCTGTCTTGACAAATCATTGAAATGACTCATTTCTCTTTCCAACAGAACTGTAGACCACTAGTTAGACATGGACTTTATTAAACCCAAATCATCAAACTGAGTGAGTTTTGTGTGGTTTAACTCTTCCTGAGTTATGTTTTTCTTAGCTATTAATATACCTGGATCAAAACTTTCAGTCTACCTGAAAATGGTGGGTCTGTGGTTCTAGGCACATTACTTAATGGTTCTGCGTCATATTGCCCGTTTGGTTCAAGGGGAATGGAGTTGCCCTTTCTATCTTATCAGTGAATCTCACCATTTTCCACCATCATTGTTGTTGCTGAGACTCCACTACTAACAACTCACTAAACCTTTATATGAACCAGGCAATTGTCAACCTATTTTATATCACACACACTCAGACCTTCCAGATAAGCCTGTTGTCCACTTTTATAGGTGAGGAAATCAAAGCAAAGAGACCATGGAAGTCCCTCTCGAAAGACACTGCTTTCCTTGAAGATGAGCACCATTGACTGATACGCTAAGAATAGTTTTGCTACACCTTTGCATTCTTTTTAAAAAAAGAAAAAATTCAGCCGCAAGCCCACAGAAGACAAGCACAGTGATTCTGTACAGTTTGGTTGTCTGCATTTTAACCTCTGGCCTCAGGTAGATAAAATAGCTGCTTGAACTTACTGGTAACAACTTATACTGGTGATTCAGAAGGAGCATGGTAATATTTCTCAGGAAGATGAAAATTGGAACTTGAAGAAATTTATTGAGGATATTCTTCAAAGACTCCAGGATCCTTTTTTGTTATGTGTTTTTCACAGCGACTGGCAAAAGAAGGGCAGTTTATCTCTAATGCTCTCATTTTCAGAAGTACACTCTGATTTGTGAGATAGCAGATATGACTTTTCAGTCTTTTTATCCAAGTATATTATACTGACAGCCACGGATGGCAAAGGAACCGGTGGAAAAAAAATATATATATTAGAACAAAATCAAAGTTTTTGGAAAATGGAAATGGATCTATTTTAGGATTCTCTAGTGAAGGCAGCCACCTTGTCAGGATGCAAAGAGTTGGAGTTGGAAAAGTAGAAGGTAAAACTTTTCTAAGATTTCATCAAGTTTAACTAGGGTCCTTATTTTCCAAAGATAGTCATCATTAGTGCTCAAAATGTATTCAGCTCCAACTAGGAAGAGGTTTCCAATCAGTTTTTTTTTTTTAAACCATAGGATGGATTGCTTTGCTAAAATCTTTCCAATTATTAAAAAAAGAAGTGCAAGGGATTTTACCTAATTCTTTTTGAATTTTTTTCTAATCACAATATAAGAAAATTGGAAATCAATAAAAATTGGAAGTTGAAAAATGCAACCAAGAATTAATGTCTAGCATATATAATGAATGAAAAAAAATATAAAAATAGACAAATGCATAAATGAACAAAGAATATAAACATGCAATTCCAAGATATGGACCCAGAAATCTTTACTTACTTACAGAAACCCATACCTATGACAGATCTGTACTTCAAACACAATATTGAGTGAAAAAGGAAGTCACAAAAGATATGAAGAGAATGATGCTGTTTAGGTAGTGTCAGAAGTTGTTCTTACCCCGTATTCTTTTCCAAGGATATATTTAACAAAAAGTAGAGAAAAACAGAGGAAGATAATACATATCAAGGCGAGGAAAGTTATAAGATGTAAGAGGAAAGGATGGATTTTTTTGGTATGTGTAAAAACTTCCATTTTCCCTCCTCCCCTGCCCCTTTCTTGTCCCCCTTCCTTTCTCCCTGTCTAAATGGGTTTTTAAACAAGTGTGGCACAATATTGATGCATACATGATTTTCACTGGTTGATTCACATTGTCTACATTTTTTTCTTATGATTGTTTATGTTGAAGTTATTTCATAATTAAAAGAAAGGAGTTTTAAAAGTATCTCTTGAGTGTAAAGTTCTTTTCTGTGCACATTTCTTTTCTGGCTCTGACCCAATCCCTTCTTGCTGTGCGACTAAAGGTGATGAAGAATCCCAATAAGACCCCTGACTTCCATGCATTCTTGCCGGCATTTGAGTCCAGGATCTTCCTAACAAATCCTGTGAAGTAGGTAGAACAAGCAGCTATAGTTTTCAGTTTCACAGATGAAGAAAGAGAGCTCAATTTATTTGTCCAAGACCTTCTGGGCAGAGTAGGACTTAAAAAACTCAGCTGCCACTCAAAGGCCCACTTTATTATTATACATTGCCTTAAATTAGTTCATGTCCTTTCTTCTTTATTTTTTTGGGGGGAGGGTACCAGGGTCTCACTGAGTTGCTCTGGGTCTCATTTTTGCTGAGGCTGGCTTTGAACTCACGATCCTCTTGCCACAACCTCCTGAGCTGCTGGGATTCTAAGCATGTGTCACCACTCTTGGCTCATGTTCTTTCTTCTTGAAAGAAGTTCAAACTTATTGCCTTCACCTGTTATGCCAAGTCATGTCAATTAGTAATAATAGTCTACACTGTGGGTTTCTGGCATTCACTGGATCCTGATCATGTCCTAGGAGCTGGAGGACCATAGCTCATCCTTATGTTTCGTATCTAGACAGTCATAGTCACATGGAAATTACTTGTTGAATGATTGTTCTTCACTACTTAAACTTAACATTTTGTGTTTCTCTTTCCTTGTATACTCATGCAGAAGCACTCATAGGACAACCATGACTTTTGTCTCTTGTCAGATCTACTTTAAGTCTTGGTGCTGTGGTTTGTGGCCCCTGAAGGTCCATGTGTAAAGGCTTGGTGGACAGCCATGGTGCTGTGGATGCTTTGGAGGTGGGGCCCTAGTGGAAGAAGGTTGGGTCCCTGGAGGTGTGCCCTTGAAGAGGATATTAGGATAAGGGTCTCTTCCTCACTCTTTTTGCTTCCTGGTCTCTGTGAGGAGCAGTCTTCTCTGCCACGTGTTCCTGCCATGATATCCTGTGCTTCCCAGTGACCATAGACTGAAACCTTAGAAACTATGAGACAAAATAAACTTTCTTCTCTTTAAATTATTTGTCTCAGTTGTTATATCACAGCAGTGGAAAGCTGATAAACACACTTGTCCTATGACATGTTACCCTAATGTTCAGGACTTTTATCTCACAGAAGAAATTCAGCTTGGAGGTGTTGGGGGGATTTCCCCACATTTCCCAGTTTAGTGGAGTGTCTTGTTGATTCCATTGTAATTCCATCAAATGCAAGAGCGCCATTTGCCCCCTGAGAAGTGCTGATACATTCCTTGTCAGTCTGAGATTCCATAGGTGACTCCCTGTAATTCTTAGCAGTTTGTAATCTTTCTCTATGCTGCGCTGGCCACTTTAGCAGAGCACCAGCTGTCTGCCACAGTAAGCAATCAAAGCTCTTCACCTTCACCTGCAGTTTTATACCAAGTGCAATTCATCTTTTCTCACTGATGTTCCAATGGCAGTCACCTAACAGAGCTCTGGATTGTGTTTCTTCTAAAGTTTGTTTCACTGAGACTCTTGGAGTCTCAGCCTCAGCCAGTCACACCAGGGATAAGCCTCTGTCAGAGAGCATTCATGGTCCCAGTTCTGTTAATCCCTGGGAGACTGAGCCACGGCAGGAGGTGGTGAGGCTGGCTTTGAAGCCCTCCCAGACTCTGGAAATCCTCTTGTCCCAGCAGGGAGGTCTCTTCCTCCCAACTCCTCAGCATTAAATCTGGGGTGAAGTCTCCCTCTGCTGTCACATCCATCAAGTCCCTCACCATCCATTTCCATTATCACTGCAGAGCACAGCTGGGCCTAATCACGTCTTGCAGCAAAATGAATAGAAATGGAGGGCCCTACAGAGTGAGGGGGGCGATCAAGAGGTCTTTCTCCAAAGCCAGGCCCTCCTGAGGGAGGAAAATAGGAAAATGGTTATTTTGTTTTCATTCTCTAAATGAAAATCAAGCTAACAAATCACAGGTCCTAGATTCTGCAGGAAAAAAAAAAAAAAACCCTCAGAAATTATGATAATTCCTTCTATTTAGAACATTCTGTCTTTCACAGGCACTCAAAGTTTTTAATAGGCTTTTTCTTAATCTCAAATCTCCCATGGCTTGAGGAAGTCTTCTTGAACCACGGGCAAAGGGATTATATTCTTTTATTGTTCATTTCCTTATTCCCAATCTCCCCAAACTTGAGACCTTGAGAAACTAAATCTTTCTCAGTGGAAACATTTTGTTTCTCTTTATTCATGAGTATTGATCTTTCTGTTCCCATAGCCTTTAGGACTCTTCACACGTGGTTTATTTTTAATGTTCTTCTCTGAGAATATGGCTAATGTTTTCTAAGAATACCACTGCGATGATTTCCTTAGAAGTCAAGCTCAGAGAAAAGGCCTCGAGACCTTGAATTGAAAGACCGATATTTGAGGCACAATTTTCTTACGTTTTATTCAATCTTGAGTGTAATAATCAACTTTCCATTACTGTGGCAGATATTTGAGAGGATCAGCTTCTAAAGAGAAAGATAGATTTTGACTCACAGTTTTGAAGATTTCAGTTCTTACTTGGTCCGGTGGTTTTGGGCCCTGTCAGCCAATCAGGGTAGGAGTGTCTGGCAGAGCCAAGGTGCTTACCTGGCCGGGAAGTAAAAGAGAAAAAGGAAGGGATGGGGGTCTCCCTATGCCCTGCAAAAGCATGCCCCAAGGACCGGAGGATCTTCCGTAGTGCCACTGGCTGAGGACCAAGCCTTTAAATACAAGCCTTTGGAGGACATTCCCAATTCAACCAGGCCTCAAAAGTCAGACTCAGAAAAAATACCTCAATATTTACAATTAAAAGACCTAGATTTGGCCCAAGTTTACCACATGCTAGTTGATCATCAGTAAAGTCCTTTACCTTCCTGGGCTCCTGTTTCTTCATGTGTAAAATGAAGTGCTGGTTTGTCCCTTTCCAATGACATTTTGTGACATCACTGTGCAGGAGTCTCCATGTGGCCTCTTCTGTTCGTGCCCTCCTCTTATCAGTTCTGATGTCTCTGTTATCAGGGGAGCTACTTTTTCTTATCTATCACCTTCATGTCTTTATTTGCACTCCTCTTACAATCAATTGTCTTAAAGATTTATTTTTATATTTTTTAGTAGTTAACTTGTCCTATCATCCATTGGAAATCAAAACAATGGTTTTCTTTGATGAATTGAATGGAAATGATTTGAGTACTTGATAACTTTGTGGCTGTCTGGCTTCCAAATTTTTAACTCCCTTTGGGATATGGGGGATAATCCCCAGCACTACAATATGGTACCCACACCACTTACCCATGACTAGGGTTGCAAAGGTGCAGTGAAACTTGCTGCAAATGCTGAGGTTGTTTTATAGACATGTTACAACTGAAGCCTTTCTTAATGTCTTTAGGAAGTAACTTGATTTAAAATAGCTAAATTTAAAAAAAGAGGAAGGTCTAAAATACATGTTAAAATTAGTCTTGGTTTTGAAGATCATATTTTCCAATAAATCTTTTTCTCTCACTTCTAAGTCAGCTAGGCACTTTCTGAAAGGCTGTTGTCTTCAGATTGCTTTATAAAATATGTTCACATTGGCTTTTGAAGCATATGCAGGATACTTATCTTTCTATAAGGGAATGCAGTTGACTTTTCATTTTTCTCTTTCCTTCCTTACGGTGAAGTGGGGGCTGAATTTGGGGGGACAAAGGAGCAAACGTCCCAGATTTTTCTGCTAATTTAGCAATCTCATAAAATGTTCTTGTGCATTTTAAGTCAGGCAGATGTGGAACAGTGACTGCTCTGTGGTGCTTTCATACACAAATTGGAGGCTTTGTTCTTGAACCTTTGCTTGTGCACAATGTATTTTCCTCTGGAGGCTGCCTGCACACAAACCTCTTTAACTGGAGTCTTCTTAACCTTCACGCAGTCTTCTTTTAACACAAAACAACAGGTCTTGACATTGTCTTTTCTGCATGACCCTCATATAACCCATGCATGGGAAATGCACGTACATCTTTTGCCTTGATCTCTTTTTGTTAACCAAGCAGCCCACTGGGCCATCTCTTTTTCCTTCTAGATTTCCCACCAGAGAATCAGACATGCCAAACTCAAGGTTCCACATATTAAATTCTGTGAATGGTCCTATTGAAGCCTCTCAATTTTAGGTTTGAGAGTTTGAATCTAAAGGAGATTGAGACCCACCACTTCCTTCTTGGTTTCAGGGATGTATATATGTGTGTGTGTGTGTGTGTGTGTGTGTGAGAGAGAGAGAGAGAGAGAGAGAGAGAGAGAGAGAGAGAGAGAGAGAGAGAGAAAGAGAGAGAAAGAGAGAGAAAGAGAAAGAATTCATGCATGCACATGTTACGTAGGCAAGCATCCAGCCAGCAAGAGACTTAGCACTCCATTGGTTCTCTGCAAAGGAACCTTGTCAGTAATTCCTTTTGTGCCCTTTTTACCCTCAATATTAGATAAGGGATCCAACAGACTTTCAGAGGTTCTCAAATAGTGGTTTTGAAGATTTATCTAGGAGAAACTGTCTTAAACTCTCAGAAATATCTGATATCTACTGTATTTTTGCCTTTCAGAAGAAACTTTGAATTTAATGTCAGATTACAAATGTATTCATAAATTTGGAAAAGAATCATATTTTATAATACACATCTCTACTTTTGTTCAATCTTTTATGAAGATTAAATATCTTTCAATTACTTATCCTTTTCCAGAATTGGTTCCTAAATAATACCAGATCCCCATAAGATAAAATGAGAATCGTTTCATTTTTTGATGTTTTTATTACATCTTTTGAGCACATATTCTTTGACTGTTTGCTGTGCTCTAGGAATGGAAATGGGACTGGAAAAGTGAACAAGATAGAGACTTCATTCTCAAAGAGTTTCTAAACCAAGGGGAAAATGGGGAATTACAATCCATTCTGTTGAGTGTCACATTGTCAAGTGCATACGGGGTGTCACAAGAACACAAAGGAGAAGCACAGGTCCATCTGTGGAGTGCCATCCATGGCTTCTGGAAGAAATGGCATAGAGAATGAGCCTGGAAGTTGAGTGGGATATACCCAGAGGACAGAGGGTTCCTGGCACCCCAAGGTATTACATCAATGCATAAAATCAGACCTGATAAGTGCCTACAACTAGACAACATGATAGGGAAGTAGCAAGAGATAGTAACAGAGACAATCAAGGGCTGCATTGTGATGGCTTTTTAAAAAATAATATTAAGAAGTTTGAATTTTACCAAAAAAGTAGAAATATGATGCTAGGCGTTGAGGATATAAAGATACCAAGGCAGAGATCCAGAACTGAGTTTAGTGGCTAACTTTATTTTCCTCTGTGCTTTGTGGTTTATAATTTTTTGTATGTTTTCTTAATTATTATAATTAAACTTCTCTATGTTCTCTTACATAGAGGATTAAAATGGGTGTAGTTTTAGACAAAGACCATTTATTAAACTCCTATTTCAGGATCAATAAGCCCAGTTTCCTCCCTATTCCTTGTAGATTTCAATTTTTTTTTTTTTTTTTTTTACCATTCTCTAGAAAGGAAAAACAACAAAATGCAATCAAAAACCAATATTATCTTAAGTGACATTTAGGACTTTTCAGTTGAGATTCTTGATAAAGCCATCTATAAATTTTTTCTGTGTAAGAGTAAAATAATGTCTTTGACTTTTATTTTGAGGTAATGGTACATTTCTACCACATATTAACATTTGTATCTTATTATCTTATCAAATTCATCTGGAGACTAAGGGCTGAGTGCTTTTTCTGGTATAGTGATTTACATATCCAAGGCTGGATACAACACTACTCTGATAGAGTTATTGTAAGACAATATTTAATAGTGAAAGCCAGGCCAAAGGGCCTTACCCATGGACCCATCTGAGGAAGACAGAATCATTGCAATATAGAATTACAGAGTTGTTAGCCATCTGGTGATACCCAAAGTTTATTATTGAATCGTTTGCTTTTGTGGCAAATGATAAAATCGAGTTTTTCTTTTTCAAGGGAAAAGGAGAATTTATTAGAAAAGCAGAGATGCATCTGACTCTCTGGATAATGAGAAACGGATTTTAAGACCCAGGGACCTCTTCTCTGTCACCCAGATCTGCTTTCTACAGATCTGTGACAATGAGGAGCTGATTGATAATAATCATATTGATGTCACCTAATTATAACTGAGAGTTTACTCTGTACCAGAAGCTATAGTAAGTCCTTTCCAAGTACTAATTCATTCACTTCTCATGACAACCCTATAAGACAGACATTGCTTTCTTGTTATGATCATTTTACCAATGAAGAAACAGTGACTTGTTCAGGTCCTTAGGTTATTCTCAGGAGTAGAAGAACTGATAGGAACCCAAGGAGTCAAGTCACACATTCCAAACTGTTTAAACTTTGCTGTTCGCTTCTTTTCATCTTGAAAAGAGTCAGGGAAAGTCCCTGATGGTTTGTTCTAATTAATAATCTGATGTAGAAATCCAGAATCAAATAATATGAATGCCTCCACTGGAAACCCATAGCAGGAATGTGGAGGAGGTATTTATTTCATGGAAGGAATGGGGAGGAATGCTGGGGAGACAAAGCTGCTTCTGTCATTGGAGCCATCGCCTGGCATCTGCTCATGATCTTTAATGATGGGGAAAGCACTGCTATTCCAGGGACAAAGAGCTCTCGGCATTTCCTATCAGACAGGAGATGCTCTTTTGTTAATTGAAACCCACATCAAACCTCGAGTCCTTCGCTTCTCTAAGATCTTTGAAATGGCAAATCAAACTCTGAGAGCAGCAGGCTGAGGGACTGGAGAGCTCTCCTACTTACTGCATTTGTTGCCAGAGGAACTAAAAATGAAAGACCATCAGGGTACTGTTCCCAAGCTCTCGAACTCTAAAGAGTTTTGTTTGTGAGAACTTTGTTTTATCTTTTTTTTGTTTTTGTTTTTTCCTCTTTTTCTCTAAATAAAGCTCAATGTCAAGGAGTTGAGCTACCTTGGTTCAAACAAAGAGGAAGGAAATAGAATTGACTTGATTCTTTTTTGAAACTTACATGGCATATTGCAGATGCAGCACAAGGCTTTGAGAACCTGTCCGGCAGGGACACTGGCATTGCATCTCATCCTGGGGGTGGGGCAGAGGATACAGAAAGAATGTGTCTGGACAAACAGCATCAGGCACGGAGGGCAGAGAGGGGTGTGGCGGGCGACACATTGGCTTGCTTTTCTGAAGAGCAGGATGCTCCTCTGTGTTTCTGTATAGAGTCAAAAAGAAGGAAAATGGGAAAGGGAGATCTTTACCTGTATCTTGAGAAAAGCACTAGATTGGGTCCGGGAGAATTTGATTTAAATCAATTCTTTGGTATTTGACAGGTTGATTTCCCACATTTATAAGTTACTACCATGTGTCAGGCAAGGTTCTAATGTAATTATATGATACAATAGTAACAGATTTAATCCTGGAATTTACTGTTAGTATTTTTCTCCAAATTAGTGGTAAGAAAAGGGAGGCATGGAGAAATGAAGCACTTGCTCAAAGTTGCAAATCTCATCAGTAGTGAAAGCAGCCAAGTTCAGTAGTGTGACTCTAGAGCCGGCTCCTACTGTGTGCTGCCTCACGATGCTCTTTTGTGAACACTTACTTACTGCATAAAACATATAATTTTATGTAATTTACCTGTTGTTTCTCTTTTGCTGATATCCCATTAAACCATGGATTAAACTGTGAGGCCAATATGATTTAATGAGTTAAAGAAGTAATGCAAGGCATTCTTGAGTACTAATGCTTTTATGCCAATAGAGAAAATTCATACAATATCTAGATGGCTAATATTTTTATATCATACATAATTTTTTTAAAATAATATTTTTATAATTTTACAAATTGTACTATAAGTAGTATATAATTATTAACACATAAATAAAAAATGCTTTAATAATAGAAGCATCAGGCACCATTCTAAATGTTTTATATCTATTACTCATATAGACCTAAACACTACCTGTGAGATAGTACTAATATTTTTTCTAACTCATGAAAGTTGGAGAAGATAAAATTGGAATGAAATACTTATGATTATTAAATCAAAACTTAATTTATCTAGAATTTTGACTCAGACTGTCCTAATTTTCTAACTTTTTCTTATTCTCTGTTAAAACTGTACTCTTTACTTGTAAGTGACAGCCAGCTCATCCATGCTAAGGCTCAGCCCATTCAGTGAAATCGTGTAGTATCTTCCTCAGGATAAATTGGTGCATAAGAGTACTTGTAATTTACTGAGTACTAATTATGTACCAGGCAATATGCCAAGTGCATTATATACATCATCTTTTTTCTGTCATTGCAAAATACTGTGAGGTTAGTATTTTCTTTCTATTTCTATTTGAAGGACTGGGAGCTCAGAAAAAAGAGAGCTTTGCTAACTAGTGAGGGCAAAGTTAGTAACTAGATAAGAATCCCAGGTCTTTCTGCCCTCAACTTCTTTTTTCCCATATTGCTTCTTTCATTGTACAAAAGGAAGTGTTTCCCAACTCCTGAAGACACTCCTTCATTACTGGTGTGAACTTCATCTTCTTTCAGCTACTCGGATCCACTCTGGAAACTATTCCCTCTCCTACATCAACAATTTCTCCTACGTTGGATGATTTGCATTATATAATCATGCTATGGGTTCTTTCATATTTTTAAAAATGTCATCTTCTGAGCCCATGCCAACTCTAGCCTCATTTCTTTTCTTGTCCATAAGGGCAGAAATTTATTTGATGAAGGTTCTATCTGATTCTTTGCCTCCATTCTCTGTTCCTCTCATTCCCACCTTGCTTATTCCCTTTACTTAAACTTATGAATATTGTATCATTAATTTTAAATGTTAGCATATCATCCCAGATAACAATCACTGTGATACAAACTTTTGCATCTAAATTCTGGTCAGGTCGTCATTGTTTCCCAGGGAAGAAAAGGAGTGAAGAGATGATATAAATGTAATAATCGTGGTTGATGACTTGAATGATCAAGGAAGGGATCCCGTAAAACGGAGAAGTAGCCCTTCCCAACACCAAAGAGTGCCAGGATGGATAAATGGACAATTCCAAAACGGCACATGAAAAGTTCTCACTGCCTCCTGTTTCCTCAGAGCAGTGTAGTGTCTTCCTCAGAATAAATTGGTGCATGAGAATGCTTGGAGGGGATGAGGACAAAGATATAAAGCAGACAAGGCATTTTTGCTCTGGCTTTAAGAAGTCTCAGTGTGTGGATGTGGATGTGGAGAAGGTGAATAGAATTCTCTCCTAATGAGCATTTTTTTTTCTCCCTCTTACATTTTCACTGGGATGTAATACTGTCATCTGCAGGAGAGCCTGAGATGGTAAAAGTTGCTTCAGTATCAGGAGGGTCAATGGGATTTCCAGCTTGAAAAAAAAAAAAAAAGATTCTTGTGGATAAAACTTTAAATTTTACATAAAAGAGAGTATATTCTTATTTTTAATTGTCTTTTATTGGGGATGTAACATACCTTTTGGCCCTCAAATGTGCTCTCTTTTCATAATAAACTACAGGTGTAGAGGTGGGAGCAGGGTCATTGCTGGTCAGAACATAGTGCCTGGTTTATGCTCATGTAAAACTAGATGAACCCCATGTATTCAGGGGCACCTTTGTACCTCTATGGCTTCATTCCACAAAACTTAAATAGATCAGGGGTGTGCAAGTGAGTAAATACATTGAAAGTTACTGGATACACTACAGCAAGGGTCTAAGATTAGAATATTAGGATGGAAATTTGCTTTAGCCTCTCCCTGCCTGTGTAACCTTAGGAAACATAGCTTTCTATGTCTGAATTTTCTGTTTTCCCAGTGGGAATGATAATAGTGAAAAACTTGTATAGTTGTGGTGAAGTTCAAATGGGATACTCTTTTTTAAAAACCCTTACATTAAGCACATATTTCTTAAGTATTATTATTGTCTTTATTTATCTCACTGGTATAAAGGACTCAGGGCTATATTCTCTGGCAGAAAGAATATGAATGTTTTAGATGCACAGCTGGAGTATGAGTACAGAGTAGGATAAAATATACAGGGTCTATTGTTTGGCTCTCAATCATTTTTGCCCATGAATAGAATATAAGCTCATGGTTTTTTTCCAGAAAGACTCAGTTCTCCATACACATTCTTCAGCACCTCAGATAATGAATTTTGTCACCCAAATCCATGGTCTTTTGGTATCATAATTACTCAAATATATAGATTGCTGGACAAATCTGCCAAGACTCCAAATTTATGTCTTACAGAATTTGAAAGCTACAATGGACCACATTACTTCCATCGCACATGGAAAAATTGATGCGCAGAAAATAATCTTTTGAAAATGTAGATTGTGTCTTCTATTTTCAGAAAGTTACTCAGTACTCTTGCTTAGCACAAATGATTTAAATGATCCAAAGTTTTAGTCTTGGTTCATTTCACAAACTCTTTTCCATCTTTTCCACAGTTTAGTTTCTTCAATTCATCTTGCTTCTGAGCCTGCTAAAATATTTTCCCCATTGCTCAGAATTCCATTGCTTCTCCCATCACTTCTCTTAGAAAATTTCACCCATTTTCCAGATCTCATTTTAAGAATCACTTTCTTGATCTCCCAGGCTGGGTTGGGATTCCCACTGATAAATGCTCATTAGGTATCATAAAACTGCTAATTTTTCAGTATTATTGTCTTTGTGACAATATATACGACCAGAAACTGCAAAATCTTCAACTGTGTCTCATTCGACTAACATTGTATTTCTATTGTTTAGCAAAGTGTCTAGTTGCGTAAGAGGCATGCCATGAAGAATAGCTGAATGAACAAGTAAATACTACCACAATTATGATTTTGCTAATGGCCCAAATCACAGGCCTGATATCAGTGAAGCAACAATAATGTTAAAGCTACTTTCTAAACAAACATCACCAAGGAAATAACCAATTAAAGTAAAATAGATATAGTAAATGTCTTATCTCTGGAAAAACATATTTCAAGAAGTCTTTGGATACATAATTGTAACTTTCTGTTTTATTCCACTAGTTATTGGAATTTTTGAGAGTTTTAATTTCAGTTTGGGTCCATTCTGAGCTCAATGAAGATAAGCACATAGGCAAGTGCCCTCTATGTTCAGTTCCACATGTAAGGCAATGAGGTTGACTGTGAAAGTTCTCTGAGTATTTCTTTACATTTTCTAATGATTTACATTATGGATCTGGACATTTTTTAAAAATAGTGGTCTGGATAGATTGAACCACATTATTTTCTGATCCTTTCTCTTTTATTCAGATATTCATTCACCCAATAGTTATTTACTGATCGGGTAGTAATGTTTGAGACAATGTCCTAAGTGCTGAATACAGAGTAGTAAATAAACTGAGAGGAATGGACCTGAGACTTGGGTAGACAGACACCAATTTCCTAATCATTATATAATAACAACTTGTAAAACCAAATGCAGTAAGGAAAGAAAGGGTGTTGGGAAGCTTCATCACATGAGACAAGCCAGGACTCCACTGATGTCTTTATGGGGTACAAGATACAGTGAGGATTGAGTGGTGGAGAAGCACACGCATTAGGTAAAAAAGTAGTAATTTTTAGACAATAAATGTAGTCCAACGAGAGTTAATCATGGGGTTATAGACATAAGATTGGATCTGGTATACAGTGTCAAAAGGAAGTTGATATAATTTTCCAACGTGGGTGTGGAAGAGAAATAGAAGAGTCAAGAATAATCTCAGTTTTTTATCTGACCAAGTAGGTGATTAGCGACACTGTTGCTAGACTGATAAAAACATCATGGAAAATTTAAGTACGGCAGAGAATTCCAAAGATGACTTCTAAAACTCCATAGAGAATGATTCCAGGAGAATGTTAAAGTGATATAGGGATTTGAGCTCATCTTTAGACTCCTTAAATCATAATTTTTTGGATTGGTTCTAGAAGTCTGAACTTGTACTTAATTACCCGGTAATCCTGATGCACAGACAGGAGTCATCACCAACAGTATGTCATTATTCAGCTGTGTTCTCTCTGGATAATATGACATTTTTATATGTTTACTTTTAGGACTCTTTTTTCTTCATCATGAATCCTATGAAATCTACCTATGATGTGCCTAACTGTAGTTTTCTTTGACTTTTTCCTGCTATTGTTTCATTGAGAATTTTGAATGCAAAGTTTGCATCACCAGATTTAGGGAATTTTCAGTCAGTTTTTGAATGAATTTTTGCCCTTTTCACTCTCTGCTTTGTTTTCCACCCTGAGACTACACACACATTTATGTTAAATGTTTTGATACTGGGGCACACACACCTGAAGCTTTTCTGTGTTATTTTCAATCTTGTTTCACATCAACTCACTGGCTAGTTTTTCATTTGTATAATCTCCTTTTCTTCTCTGATAACTCAATCCAGTGAATTTTGATTGCAGATATTTTTAAATTCTACATTTTTATTTTTTAAATATAGAATTTCCATTTGGATCTTCTTAGGATTTCTATTTCTTTTCTAATGTCTCCTGTCTTTTCATTCATATTGAGCATAATTTCTTTTGCTAAACACAGTTATAGTCACTTTTTTTTTACCTTGCTATAAATCTTTATTTTATTTGTATTTATGTGGTGCTGAGAATCAAACCCATTGCCTTACACATGCTAGGCAAGTGCGCTACTGCTGAGTGCCAGCCACAACCCCAGTTATAGTCACTTTTAAACAGTGTCTGTTTTAAATTTCACTTTTGGTTCGTCATGAGTTTGGTTCTTATTGTTTTGTTTTCTTTCTTAAAAATGGGTCTTATTTACTTTATATATTGGTTAACTTTGGATTGTTTTACGTAAGTAGGCACTTAAATTGTCTGGTATCAAACTATAAAGTCCAACTCTCCCATGTTGACAACAGCTCACTTGGTGTCGTTATTTGATGAGCCCGGGAGGCTTACAATCTGTCCTATGAATGTGTGAATCAGAATTGACCACAGGTTTGTAAGGAATTTGTTCACAGGATCTCTGATTCCTTTCTCTGACCCCCTTCTATCTAGGATTTTCTCCTTTTTTAAGTGGCTGCAGTCTGCTTTCTGTGCTTTCAACGTGGTAAGATTGAGTTTTCTTGTAGGGAAACAGAGGCAAACAGGAAATTCACTCAGTGTTCTTCTTTTCATCCAGGTGTTGGTTTCCTTCCAATATCTGCTGCATATTTTTAGATCTGAGAGTCTTTGATTGATTGTTTAAAAATAATTTTCCTAGGCTTGAAAGTTGGCATCTGCATGAGAGTTAGGCCAAATAGGAATTCCTCAACCATACCAGAAGTGGGGAAATTTCAAATTTTGTACCATCATAGAGTACAAAAATATTTGTTTTGAAAACATTTGTTAATTTCCAGCATGAACTTAAAAATATTCACAATATCAGTTTTGTAACTGAGTCTATGACATTCTATAGCCACACACCTCTACCATTATAACAATCATTATAGCTAATATTGTTGAGTGATAATCCTTTGTTAGCATTTTAAACTATTGTATTGAGTCCATGATTTCACTGCATCAAATATTTAGGCAAATAGATTTTTATAGATTAAAAAAGACCCACTAAATTTCAGAGGTCAAATCATGCACCAAAACTAAAAATATCTCACAAATGGAGGGCCCCGATTTATACACAAGAGTTTAGATTGGAAGGCCTTACATGCCACATTCAGAGGGACGTCACCTGGAGAAACCTGAGGACTTATTGTGATGTGAAGGCACTTTGCTTTCCTCTTCCCTCTCTCCACAATGGAATCTATCTAGACTTGCTTTGTAGACATGATATTTATTTAAACAGCATCTTCCCATTACCTGCATTTAGTTTCTGGTATTTAGAATCTGGCCCAGATCAGTGGATACATTTTTATCTAGTTCCCAGTCCATCCCAATTTGCCCTCCTTGATTCCAATTCATACTTCTCCTGACTATATCACTACCCCTCTGTTTTTGTGCCCAGTCATGAGAAATATTTATTTGAACATTTTGGATGTCTTGTGGCATTAGAAAGAAATTTACTGAGCTACCATCTTTACAACATGCTACTAATGTGTGAGTACTTATGCTATAGAGTTAAGTAGAAGTAGGAATTAAAACACAGAAATTTGAAATTAATGATCAGTGATGAATAGTGGTATATAGCAACATGTAGGTCTAGGAGCCTTTATTCTACTTTTTTTCTTAGATGTTTGTGATTTTCTGTTCTTAAATAAACCAATCTAAACTTTTGCACTGTCTGTCTATGCTGTTTCTGTGTCCTGGTACAATGCTCCATCATTCAGAATCAATACTGGGATTCCATTCTTCATGAGGATATCAGGTGTCTAAATGACTCTAAAGTGGTAATGATAGTAAAAAGGCATGACAAAGATAGTCGCTAGAGACTTGATAATTGGCATCACTACAGAAAATGATTCTTCTCAGTTTTGACATGTTATCTCTATATCTTTCATATATCTCATTAGAACTGTTTTGGAATACACAGAAAAATTGAAAACAAATTGGGTAAGTTGATTTTATTATCATTAAGCTGTCAAACATGATAAGATTTATAGTGCAGTGGGACATTAGTGTATAAAAGGTCATTGTGCATCCTGAAAACCTTAATTGCTTTACATTGCTTTATTTTGTTTTGAAAGTGTTTTTTTCTTAAAAAAAACCAATATTTTTTATATGTGAGTAATTTAGAAACTTGTGGTTTTAGAATATCTATAATTAGATTAAAATATCTAAAGTGGATAAATGCTTAACCTATAAACATTATATAAAAATAGATTATTTTCTTTGAAAAAAGAAGATTGTTTTTTTTTTCCTTTATTCTTCTCTGTTAATATGTGGGTATTTTCACTTTGTGATTTCACAGTCAGGGAGCAGAAAGAAGTGCTGTAGTTTGCTATTGTTATAGTATTTCCTTTGTAAATCAGTTTTGTTCCATTATCCACATTCAATAACTGAAGGAAAAATTCTGCCTTCTTTTTTTGGTTTTTGCTATCATTCCTTTCCGGGGTCAGATAGCAAAATACATCAACCTGATCCTAAGGTTGCCTGTATTCTCTTCCTGTGGTTTCAAGTCATTTATCCATCTTTAGTTGCTATACCACATGAGACTCAGGAGCTGAGTACTGAACACGTACCTGGGTTTGATGACATAGGTATAACTCCCTACACACACACACACACACACACACACACACACACACACACACACACTAAAAATTCAAACACCAATGTAGACCCCTACAAGGATCTGAAATGCCCTGCTAGGTCTTATTGTGGGCTTTCTTTTCTAGTTAAAATCATATTGCTTTATTTTTGAGAACTATGGGATGAGTTGTCATTTTAACTCAAGATGCAAAATGAAAATAACAGAATTTTAGATTTAAAAGAGCTTAAGTAACTCATTCTGTCTAACCATCTTCTTTCTGATAATGCAAGAAGAACATCTATGACATGCCCTAATAGTCTCCTCTATTTTATCCATTTCTGACAGGGCTTCTTAATAAAACAAAACTGACTGACATTATTAACAAAACATAATCTTTTTTGTTGAGAAGCAAGAGTTAGCTAATGACAGAAATATGACAAGCTGGACTTGCATTTAGGGTGGGTAGAAATAGCTCAGTGCAAAATAAAATGGCATTATAGTAGCATCTATTGGAGGCCAATATTTCTCATTCATGGTTGGTGCCTGAAGTAGGAAAGATCTGAGACAGCAAAGAAATTGAGGAACAAACTACCACTGAGGCTTTCATCTATAAATAGTGCTTGACGTAACATATGTCATGTGCTGAGAACTCTGGTAGTTCTAAAACATAGAAAGCAAAGTTTCCGACATCAAGAAAATTACAGTCTTTGTGCAAAGACAAGATAATTCCCCTTGAGATAATAATTGAATAAGTACTTAATTGTGGAGTATAGGCATAGCAATTGGAAACATTTATATGAGTCAGCAATATTTAAGAGGTTTATATAAATAGGCAATACCCAAAGACAGGAAACATCTGATAGGGAAATTGCATATGTGGTCCTCAATTTATTTCCAACTATTTGGTTTTATTCTTTTAACAAAGAATACAAAATGTATACTAGATTGATTGAATTATTTTAGAAATTACCTTACAATTTGCTATGTATATCTCTAATCAGCAATTATGTTTAGAAAATATGTGTTCATATTATATAAACCATAATGATAATGTATTCAAAATTCTGCCTTTGCATGTTTTGTATTTTTGTTGACATGTGTTTGACACACATACACACATGTGCATGCTATAAATATACAAGGCACTGGTAATATTTCAGCTTTATTTCTGCTTCAGATAGTTACTTTAATGCAATTCTAATAAATAACCAACATTCTATTTTACCTAATATGTTCTATCCCTTGTGCACTTCAAATCTTGGTCTAGATTTCTTGCAGTGCCTCTCTGCTGGCAATTGGTATTTTTCATTTTGCTTATGAGGAAAAAAATTAATTTCTGCTTTTGTTCAGTATAGAATCTGACGTGACAGTTCATTTTTCCCATCATCTTAAAGATGTTCCTTTCTGATAAGGAAGTTTGAACAAACAGATGAATTTAGATATCCCTTTATTGTGTTCAAGCTTGCATAACTTTAATGTGTGTTTTCTTCTGTTATAGGAATTTCTTTTCTCTGCGGATATTTTTAAGATTGTGGGTTTTGGTAGTTTGACCTGTGTACATGAGGTTATTTGCTTGTTCTTGGTTTCTTTTCTCTCTGCTACTTATCTTGTTTGGTATTCTCTGAGCTTCTTAGACCTGAGGTTTTGTGTATGTCACGAATACTAGAAATTCTTAATTATTTCCTCAACCATTTCTTCTGCCCTGTTTTCTCTGTCTTCTCTTTTTGGATTCCAGTTAAGCCACTTGGTTGCTATTGTCCTACACCACTTGGATGCTCTAATTTGTTAATTTTCTTCTTCCTTTTTTTTCTTGCATTTTAATTTGAGTGATTTGTATTAACCTATCTTCTATTCTCTGATTCTTTCATTACCTCTACTAAGTCTATTGATAAGGTCATTGAAGGCATTATTTATCTCTGTCACTATCCTTTTTACTTCTAATATTTTAATTCAATTCTCTCTTACAGTTGTCATCTCTCTAGTGAATTTCCTATCTGATCTTGCTGGTTGTTTACTTTTCCCTGGAACTTTGACAAATTAATCATGATCATTCTAAATACCCTGATAGTTCTAACATATGTGTCATATCTGAGTTCAGTTTTGTTAATGACTTTGCCCTTGACAGTTTGGTGGGTTATTTGTTCTCCCTTTTCAGTTACCTCATACTTTTTTTTGTTTCAGTGCTAGTGTGATGGTTGATTTCATGTGTCAAACTAATTGTGTCCTAAGATGTCAAGGCTAATTATCAAACATTATTCTGATTATTTATATAAGGATCCTTTGGATGAGATTAAAATATAAACTGGCACTATGAGTTAAAGCAGTTTCCCCTTCCCAGTGGGGGTGGGTCTTGTCCAATCAGTTGACAGTCTAAAGAGAATAGAAAGGCTGGCTAACTTCCATCAAAAGGGGACGTGAGATTTTTCCTTTCCTTAAATGTGTACTGAGACATCAGCTGTACCTGGGTCTGAAGCCTAGTAGCCCTTGGACAGGGACAACATTTTTGCTTTTGTTCTCAGATGATCAGTTTCAGGCTGGAACTATCCCATTGTATCTCCTGGATCTCCAGCTAGCTGACTCATTTTGCAGATGTTAGGACTTCTCAGCCTCCATCAATGTGTAAATCAATTCATTAAAATCTGATCTACCATCTGATCTACCATCATCTCTCTGTCTCTCCCTCTCCCTTTTGTTTTTCTCTGGAGAACCCTAATACACCCACACTGGGCACACAGGATGATAGACACTGGTAAATGGAGTTCATCTCTGGAGGTGAGCATGCCTTTCCTTCTTCTGAGTCTCTGGATGTGGGACTGTGAATCGCCTGCTGCAGGAGTCAATCCAGATTGGGGATCTGGGGTTGTTATGGCTGCCCTTTTGCACAGGCAAGTCTTCTGGTTCCTTCTGTGCTGCATTTTCAGAGCGTGGTGGGGGTCTGGCTACCCAGAGGCTCTCCTGAATCTGCTCCATCCTTTAGTTTTAAGTGTTCCTTTTGTGCTTCACCTTTTGTGCTCCTGGAACATTCCCAAAGGAATTCCACTGCTCCTTGTTGCTTGATCCCTAGCCCTATGGGACCAGTGGTGAGTGATTTTGTAGGTCTCTCCTGTTAAGCCTCAGTCTTATGCAGATGCTGTGTCCCTTGCAGCTAGGGAATGTGACCTGGTCAGTACTATTATGCCTCCCCCAGCTGTGGTTCGGGACCATTTCTATCCCAGGCAGAGTTATTTTGTTTTTTTCCTGTTTCTTCCTTTGTGGAAGTGGGTTTCCAGCAGTGTCCTGAGACTAATAATAAGTGTGTCCTTTCCTCAGTATAATCTATGGGAACTCTGGGGATGAAGGACCTGGGTAGAGTTTTGTTTCTTTTTCACAGTGGCTCTTGTGCCCTGTACCGTGGGGGATACTTTCTCAGGTTTCATGCTGAAGGATGGCAGATATGTCACCTCAAAATATGCTACTTTGTCATAAGGATTATTTTAAACAAAAGGCACCTGAGAACCAACCAGTGTGGTAGGAGTACTCTGATCTTCTCTTTCTTAAACATACTTGGTTAGTTCAGTTACTCTCCACCATTGCCAGTCTTGTTCAACCCAGTATATAAGCATTTTAATTTTTCTGCTTTGGGTGCTCATTTCTTTTGGAGACTTCATGGCATGTAAAAATATGTGTGCATTTCTCCTGCTAATCTTTCTTATATCAATTTAATGTCTCAGGCCAGTCAGAGATGCTAAGAAAGCAAAGGTGAAGTTTAGACTACTGTATTGCCATCAGAGTGCTGCAGATGTCTATGTGGAAGGTTCTGCAAGTGGCTGGAATCCCCTGAATTTCTGTTCACTGGCAGTTTTATATTCTATTTCTATGTCCTCTCACTAGTCAGCATTTTGTATTTACCAATTTGTTAGCAATTTCAGCTGAATGTGTTTACTGGTGTCTAGTGGTATCTATCTCAGGTAAGCCTGTGTCTTGTGTCTCTGTCAGTATCTTAGATTTCAGGCCAGTTGGCTGTCCTGCGAATTCAGCTTTTAAGAACAGTTGTGAATTTAGGTATTCTTTTTGGTAAGGGTATGAGAGATGAATGTTCTGGTGTTTTACATCCTAAATGGAAAATGGAACTTGTCGGAATTATTTCAGTCTTGCAGCCATTCCTGTGGATCACTCCATGTTCACTGTTTGTGTTGGGGGGGTCCCTGAGCTGGGGCATGTGCCTCAGCCCTCAGACATAGTAATTAGCAAGGTGTTCTTAAACAAATAATGTATTATACCAGTTCCTCTGTAAAATGAATTTAGATTGAATATCTTTAAAGTCTTTTCTAGATTGATAAAATTAATGATTTATTTATTTTTATCCAGGGTATATGTTAGGACAGAAATAAGTATGAGTAGACTGGCCAGAGAATGTCTAGTCCTAATTTGATGTTCTTCTAGACACAACCTCCCCTTCCAAAATTTTTGTCCTACTCTATCCTAATATCTGATATTTCTAGCTTTAAATTTTCCTACTAGTTAAGAATAGTTTTGATTTCAAGTAATAGCAAAATAAAAAATAACAGTAAGATGAGGTTATTTATAATGATAAATAAACAACCCACTGCACACATTTAAATGTACCAGGTACTTTTAAAACATGCTCTATGTGTTCTTTCACTTAATTCTGAATGTAAAACTTATATAATAAGCACTACAATTATTAGTACTACTGCATTAGAGAAAAAATACTGGTTTTCAAGGTGAAATAACTAAGGGTACATACCTTTTAATATCAGGACATTATTAATTGTGGCTTTTAAAACTACACAAGTAAAAATACAATTTCCTAAATAGAACATAGAAAAGCAAAGTAAAGGAAGAAATTTAAAATACAGATTTAAAATAAAATTTCAGTTAATAAACATGTGTGACGATATGTTGTTTTTTTCTGTTGATGTATAAAACGATCCTTAAACCTAGTGGGTTAAAAGAGCAATCTTATTTGTTCACAGATCTTGGTCGGCTCTTGAAGTTGGCCTCAGATGGGATGGCTCCTCTCTGTTTCATGTGGTACTGATTAGGTTCATTCCCACATCTGGGGCATCTACAAGTATGTCTAAGACAAAACGGGCAGCTGCTTCTCTATGCAAAATCTCTCATTCTCAAAAAGATCAGCCTTATTCATAAGGTGACATCATTGCCAGAGGAGCAAGTTCTTGAGGTTTATGGTCAAAACTTATTTGCTTTTATTTCTGCCATTCTAGAAGTTAAAACAGAACACAAGATCAGCCCAGATTTGAGGGATGCTGGTAGAGCATTCTTTGATCTTGATGGGCAGGAAAGTAAAGTCATTTTGAAAAGGAATATGCATGCTAAAACTAGAGCTATTTGTGATCCTTTGGTTTAGTCTACCACTATGTGTCCTGTGTCCACAAAGGACACATATTGTCCTACATGTTCATGCCCATTTTAGGTTCCAAAAAATTCTCCCCTAATTTCATCATAAATTTCTGAATTCAAAGTTTATGTTTGCCCTGTACACCAGGTCTGGATCAAAGTGAGACTCTTTTGTTGTATCTCCTTATATGCAGAACTATGCAAAAAAAAAAAAAAAAATAAGAAATCTTATGTGGTCCACACATGGGCAGTATATAACAGAGAAGCAATGCATGCAGTAATCATTCCTATGAACAAAAGGAAGAAAAAGACAGCTCTCACTAAACCATAGAAGTTCTGAACACCGTGGAGCACAAGTCACCAGGTTTAATCGTATGAGGGTTCAGGTTTCCCTTGGCAGGTGCAGTTACAGCTCTCAGAGACGGTCTCTGACTATGATTCTCATAGTTCTTGGCTCTGCCTTTTGGTTTCTTGCGTTTACCCTCTGGGATTCCTTTCCTTTTTTTGTAAGAAATGGCTGTGTTTGTAGTTTTTTTTTTTCTCTCTTCCTTGAGACCCAGGGGTCATTTTCTTCATTTCTAAGTGTCTCGATCTATTTTTAATCATTTCATCACAATGCCTTTAAATACTTTGTGAGTTTCTTGTACTTCACATTTTAATCCACGCCATTAGATGAAAGCCACACACATTTTTTTTTTTAAAGACAGTACTCTCTTCACTTTTACATTCTAAAGATCCTTAAGATTCTTAGGGGCAGTTTTGTCTAGATAAGAAGACCTACTATGTCCTACCTGAAATCTTTCTGAGGTATGAGCAAAGGATCCTTTAGCTGCACCTTCAATTTAATCTTTAGTGCAAAGTCATTTCTTACTTTGAGAACCTTTCACTAGTTTGGGGGACTAGAATTAAGAAAGAGTTTTATTTTCCAACACAACAAGTTCTAGTCACTCATCCCCCCCCCCAAATTCTACTTGTGACTTTCCACAATCCTTTTTTCTGTTGTTGTTGTTGTTCACTTCAACATTCTTCTTATTATATTTTGCCAAATCCACAAATTCATTAGGTTTTCTGTTTTCCAAGTGTCTATAGGTGACAGTTCTAAGATTGTTTGTCTACCCTCTGAGAAGTCATCATTTTTGTAGTGTTCTCACTACTTTTATGTCTCTGTTAATTTCTTGCTGTTTTTCCAGGCTCTACCTGGCAACTGGTTCCAAAGCAGATGCCAACTACCTGTATCAGGTTTGGGTTATAGCAGCATCCCACTTCTAGCTATTAACTGTGACATCAGTTAACTTTTGCTGCATAACTCACCATCAAAAAACTTGGGGGCTTGAAACAACAATTTATTTGCTCATATTTCTGTAGGTCAACAGTTTGGTCTGAGCTCTACTGGACAGCCCTTCTCTAGACCGTGTTGTACACCTGGGCTCACTGCTATGGGTGGAGCCTCAACTAGAAACTGTAAGTCTAAAACAACTAGATCTTTCTAACCAGAGGATAGATGGGCTTTTTCATGCTGGCAGGATTCTCTTAGTCAAAGCCACTTGTAAAAAAAATTAGATTCAAAGTGGAGAGATTGACTTCACCAACTAATGGAAGGAGTATCAAAAATCTCATGGCAGTGGGGAAGATATACATACAGGAATGGGAAAATTTTGAAACCAAGATATGCAATTTTCCAGAGATTGGAGGGAGAGGAATTTGAGAATATTTTTTAAAGATGAAAGAAATAGCAACATTTCTTATAGATTCAGGCAGATGGCCAAGAATTAATGAGGGTTAGAAGATTTAGAAAAGAGAAGAAATAACATTGACAGATGTTTCCAGATGTAACAGTGGAAATGGAATTGAGGGAATAGGATTGAATACTCTGTCTTGGACAGAAAAATGGGACTCCAGATATCCATGGTGGCTTAGCTTACAATTTTTTTTTCAACGTTATGGTGATTCAGAAGCAATACACATTCAGAAGAAACTGTACTTTGAATTTTGATCTTTGCTGGGCTAGCAATATATGATGCAACAAGGGATCATGAGGAGAAACAACCAGAGTTACAGAGTACCATGTTGCTAAGCCATCATGTTTGGTAGGTTAGGTGTATTAAAAGCATTAAAGTTCATATTTTCAATTTACATTGAATTTATTGGAATGCAAATCCACCACAAGTAGAGGAACACACTGTAGTTATCTTATTGAAAGGAAAACAACAAATATATGTGTTAATGTAACTAAATTTGAGTGGGTAAATGATAGGTGAAGTAATTCTCTCTGGAATGTCAATATCTTTCTTGCAATAATATGTGAGAATATAATTTCCTAATATTGACTAGAATAGTGACTTATAGGTGATTGATCAGGAATGAATTAGAGGGTGGTTGATCCATATCAAGGGCCCAGTTGAGGATGAGTGCAAAGAATTGTAATTGTAAGCAAAGAGAATTGGATATAGGGGAATTCACAAAGGACAGGGTATTGTAGGATAAAGTTTCATATTGGAAGTATGATTTCCCACAACATTGTGGGAAATAAGTCACAGGGAGACAGAATTAGAAGTAGGAACTCTTATTTTTAGGTTATTCCTGGCACTGTTGTTGCATAATCAATTTCTCTGAAACTTCATAGTTTGTTACAGACACACTAATATATTCCTGGATCCTGTGGGTCAGGAGTACAGACAGGGTGCAGCAGGGATGCATGTATTTTTCATGCATCTGTTCCATGATGCCTGGGGCCTTGTGATTTGAAAGCAGCAGGTGCTGCAGGTGAATTGATGGCAGGGGGCTGCAATCACATAACAGCTTGTTCACTCATCCGGCTGGTCCCTGGGAAGGAAGGAATAGAAGACAAGGCCAGCCATGAGAGCCCCTATGTGTGGACTCTCCATATGGCTCTACTTCCTTGCGTGGCTGCCAGAAGGTAGCTCGACTTCTGACATAGTAGCTCAGGGCTTTAAGTATGGTGTGAATGTTTCAGCAAACAGGTAGAAACAGAATTGCCTTTTATTAGACAGTTTGGGAAGTTATACAGTTACAGCATTTACTTGCTCATAAGTCACAAAACCACTGAGATTCAAGAGACAGAAGATAGTTTACCTATTATATCATTATGTCATTTTGAAGTATGTGAATTTTTTTGTATTCTTCATACATCTGGATGAATTGGCATGTCATTATGATTTTTAAACCTGATTAAATGTATTTATTTGAACATCTATTTTGTTTCCATGGATCACCATGGTGAAAGGTAAAGTGTTGAGGGAGCTTGCATCTTGCACAAAAGACCTTAACTTTGGAGGTTTGACCACTTGTGTGTTTGTGTCTTTTGTTTCTCATTTTTGCCATCTGATATTGAAGAATGCACCAAGATGCATCATAACCTGAAAGACCTTCATAAAGATAACTGGGTGCAATAACACACAACTTCATAAACTCATTCAAAAGGCTTGCTAACTCAGGTGGAGTCAAAGGATTTTCCCCAAGGTGAAAATTCAGAACCAGAGCTCAGATTTGGCAAATAAAAGTGCATGTCATAAAAACCAGAGGGAGCCTTTCCTTATAAATATTTACACAAAGATCTCCGGTGGCTGCAGATCTCTAAATGTCAAATACTAACGGCTGTGTTGGCTTTCATTTCTTATACTCAAAATAATCAACTCTCCACACTAATATGATTTCAAAGGGAATTTTGAAAATGCAATGAATAGAGTAGCATATTCAAAATTAGGAGCTGGGTTAGCTGTTTAGTGTTCTGGTATTTATGAAAAGAATTGCTTTTGTTTGCTTAGCTTGTAAAGCTAATATTTCTAGGAGTTTTCAATTTTAGCCTTGTTTTGTTTTCTAAAATGAGTTTTTTTTCAACATATGAACCTTTTTGTAAAAATTATTTTGTCTTAAAATATGCTGGTGCAAGTCACTGCCAACCATTTGAGTCTAAAAACTACCTTCCAGGATAAAATGCTCCACAGGAATTTTTTCCTAATTCATCTTGGGACCGAGTCTCCTAATTTTAACTCTTGAGAAGTTACCATTTGCTTTTTGTGAGAAAAAGAATTTTTCAAATATTGCTCATTTATTAATAGCTGAAAGGCCAGTTCAAACTAAAGGATAGAGGTATTGAAAAGAGATTTATGTACTGATTGTGTGATCCTGAAAAATTTACTTAATTTTTAGTATTCTTGTTAGATGGGAAATAACACTTCTTTACTTCCTAAGTTTTGCTAGTATCCAATGAGGTTCTCTTATTCAACTATCATTTATTTAACACCTTATACTCTGGGGAAGGACAGATAGATAGGATGTAGTGCCTGAATCTTCCAGAGACTTCTGTTTGGGGAGAAAATGGTTTTCTCCGCCCCCCCCCAATCAAAAAGCTGTTGATATTGCATATGGAATTTTTGTCACTTTATTAACATAAACACATGAAATTTTTCTAGAATTCATTACTAGAGATTTTCATAATTGGCTTCAAAGAAATAGAAAACACTCTCCTTTGTTCAATATCAATATTAGCCACACAATAATCTTTATATTACTTGATACTTGATTATGCATATACACAAAGTTTTTGGAATAATTAATTTGTATTGCTTTTTATGTTAACATATTAATGTATTTACTCTTCAAGATCTGGAAACAAATAAAAACACCCAATTCTGGAATTTGCCACTTCTTATTTCTGCAAATCTGAAATATGCCTCTTATTATGTTATATTTTACTTATTCCCAGGTTTCAAAAGGAGGAAGAGTTTTGAAAAAGTAGCAAGTAACTCAATCAAAATGTGGTGAAGCACCATTGAGAGATGCAGAACCATAAGCACAGAGGCAGTACTACCTTTAAGGCGTAACCAAGGAAACCCGTGATGTTGGCCAGAGGCGCTGTGAGTATGAGCAGAGTGTGAGTTACAAGTCTGAACCATGCGGGCTAAGGAGAGAATTTCAGGAAAGGCAATCAAGAGAGTAAGGACAGACAAGAGCTTTTGGAGTTTTCTTACTGTTGAGGATGATTTCAAAGTTTTTACAAAAGCCCCGAGACTGAGAATTTGTTACTGCTGAGATGGAAGATAAGTTTCAATGCTGTGCTGTTAGAGTGATTCAGAGGGATGGAAGCATGAACCTTGGTCCCTGAGAGAAGCTGGGGAATTCTGCCCACTGAAAGAGTTGAGCAGTGTATATACAGAGAGATGAGGTTGATGGCCGGTGTGTCTTATGGAGGGATTTTGAAATAGTTTCTTCTGGTGCTTTTATTTTCTTGGGAAAATGACTCAAGGTCAATAGCTGAGAGTTAGTTAGGAGAAGGGATGTGGGAACTAGGAGGAGAGAGTATAAGAAATATAGCTGTCCTTTTGGGAGGGGGATAGTGAGTTGAAGGAAAGATGTAGTAGGGTTTCCAGGCAAGGCTACCAGCACCCTCAATTGCCACTCTTGATGAGAAGCTGTGTGTATATTTTCCCTCCTCAGTTGTGCAGGATTAGATTTGTAGCAGGATTATTGACTTTAACCAGGGGTTAGGGTTTTCTATTAAATGGACAAGAAAGGGACAAGAAATTGAAAGTATACGACAGGGTATGAAACATTCCTTTCCCTACCCTTGATGATCTTTTCCAATTTCAGACCTGAAATGCCACCTATAACCTGACATCTTCCAAATCCTATCATCCTTGGACTTGATCACTAAATTCTTTTTGCAGATTTCCAGCTTTGCACAAGGAGGTTCAATGTGTAACTCAAACTTCCAAAGTCCTAAACCAAAATCTTTATGTTCTCATCAAAATCTGCTCCTTGTAATATTCTTCCTCATATCAATAACTGAAAACCCCTTTCTTTTGTTTAAATCAAAGATTTTATTTATCTCCACAGACACATTCCAAAATATTGCTGAATAAATTTTCTTTTTTCTTAACATATCAATTTTACATAAATGTCATTTTAAAAAATTTGTTCTTTTTGTTATACTGAGAGTAGAGTGTATTTGGACATATGATACGAACATGGAATATTACTTATTCCAATAAGGATCCCATACCTGGTTGTACGTGATGTGGAGTTATACTAGTTATGTATTCATATATGAACATAGGAAAGTCGTGTCCAATTCATTCTATTGTCTCCTATTCCCATTTCCCTCCCTTCCCTTCATTCCCATTGTCTACTTCACTGAACCTGTATTCTTATATTCTTCCCTCTTCCGGTCTTTTATTTGTTGTTGTTGTTTTTGTTGTTGCTGGGGATTAAACCCAGGGCCTTGTGAATGTGAGGAAGGTGCTCTACCATCTGAGCTGTATCCCCAGCTTTTCCCTTCTTCTTATACAACATAAAATCTTAGGATCATGATTAAGTGCCATCTTGTTCTTAAGCCACATCATCTCTGTTTCTAAATATCATCACCTTTTCCCTCAGAAAATTTGAGTATCTGGCCATGTCTCATTTTACTTCTTGCTGCCACCTGACCCGACCCCCCACCATCACCCATCTGCATGGGTTTTCTCTGCTTGTACTCTTACACTGCACTCTAACACCAACGTGATAGTATGGGTGGTCCTTTTACAACACAAATCTGTTGATACATTACTCAGTTCAAAGCATGTCAATGGTTCCTCATTTCAGTTAGAACAACGGCTAAGTCTTTGAAATAGACTAATAGGGCTTATGATTTTGGATCCCTTTTCTCTGACCTCATCTCCCACCACATTCCCCCTTGGTCACTTTACTCCAGTCACACTGGCCTGGTGGCTGTTCCTAAAATATACCTGTTACTCTTTTTTTCTCAGTGAGATACCCTCCATGATGTGTTCATTCCTTAGACATTTGCCTGGTTCACTGCTGGTGAGACCTAGGTGACCACACACTGACCCTACCCCAGGCACTTCCTCTCCTCCTCTCCTGACTTGTTTTCTCCATTACCTTGTGTGTGATGTACAGAACTCACATTTTTTTAAATGATGTGGTGTTTAAAACATTAATTGGCCAAAACCAGTTTCACTATAGAATAATAAATATGAATTATAACCAAATATTTTTATTTTTATGATTTTGAATTTTATTATTAAAAGTATAGCTATCAATTTTGTAAAGCTTGACCTTATAGAAGTGTACCAATCACTCCTCAGCTCTGTCGATTGCTAGACTATTCAAAAAGTAACTATGGCATCTTTGTGATGCTAAATCGATGTTCACCTTTAAAGATTAAGATATTTTTCTAAGTCTGCTTCCATCCAGTACTTACACGAGGGATATTTCCATAGAATTTCAGGTTTTCATTTATCTCTATGAGTAAATAAGTTAGTAAAGACATCACATTTTCATCTCTTATATTACAAGATTTTGTCAGTGATGATGATATAGTTTCATTGAAACAATCCCATAAATCACATCTTTTAAACTGTTAGCTAAAAGACACTGAATATTTTTAGAAACAAATTTGAGTTTGTTGCTCTATTTATTTTTTGTTTCTGATATTTTTGTTCTGCACAATACATCTAACTGCTATTTTTTTTTTTTGTACAAGTATAAGAAAATGTGGGACTAGAAATATGGAAATAGAATAAAAACTGGTTTAAAAATAACTAAATTATCTCTTAAATTTTACTGGTGTCTCAGCTGCTTATACTAATTTTAGCACCTGTTCTGGTATAAAATGATGTATAAAACACCAGGTAAGACATACATATGCTGTCAAGATTTATCACACTTACTCATAGATCCCACCAAATTACCTGTTTTCTCTGGAAACAAAAGCTCATTTTTGCTGTAGTATTATGTGCAAAGGGTAGTATATAACATTCTTTTGCTGGATATTCTCTTTTTAAACATGTAATTGCTGCTTTTGCATCCTTAGAACATGTTATAAGTGCAAATAAGGCAATAACAAAATCTCTTGCATGTTACCAGTTGGTCTTTGGCTGAAAAAGAACCATGACAGTGCTTTATTGTCTTTCTGATAATGGTAAGGAATTCATCTATATTATCCAGGGCTGTAATCACTTTCTGAACTCTCAACTCAAGGGTGATATTTTCTATTCTGTAAATATTTCTTTTATCAGAATTATCATGTTGTTATCTCTATGAAATCAGAAATCTCTTGGCTAGCTGCTTTAAAAAAAGCAGCATTGTTAAATACATCATGAATTCACATTCTTTCAAACACACACACACACACACACACACACACACACACACACACACCACAAACTCCTATCTGGCTTTCGAGTATCCAAATGGTTGATCCACTAGACAAGAAAAGTATTTAAGATTACCTTAAGTATGCTGTAGGCAAAAAATAATGAGAAAGAAAGATTAATTTTGATAACTTGTCTTCCAAAAGAACTTTAAGATTGATAGGCTTCTGTATCTCCCAAATTCTTTGTTTCTCAGTGACTGGAAAAAAAAATTGACAATTTGTTCCAATTATTTGAACAAGAATTTTGTTTAAGACTTTAGCATACATGGTGTCAAAACTTATAATTTTATTCCAAAGTCACTTTTGCAATGTCTTATATTCTTATTTGACTATTGAGAAAAAAATTTGTTTGAAGCCTTTTTTTTTTCTTATTCTTACATTCCATATAAAGAGTAGCTCAAATATGGTGTGCTATGCATGTTACTAGATATGATTTTGGAGTCTCACATAAAATTCTGAACAAATAAATTGATCCTCAAATTTTAATTTCTCTTTCCAAATGGTGAACAACATTCAAAAAGGACTCATTTTCAAAAAAATGTATACCAAACATGGGATTTAATGATTAAAACTATTATTCCCAAAAGTTAACTTTTCATTTTAGGAACACTTTAATATTAGAATTATTCTTTTTTACTCTGTTATTTAATCTTAATATATTCTTGACTTAAATAGTATAACATTCTTTTAAAAATTTCATAGCTCAATCTTTCAATTTTGTAACAGCTACCAATATATCTATTTATTTATTTTACTAAAATTTTAAATTTATATAGAAGATATATTTATGTAGAAGATATATTTTATTATTTACTTATATATATATTTGGCCATCTAAAGTAAGAAAACACCAAAGAAACAGGGGTTTTTGCCCTTTATTTTGCTTATTTCTCCTAAATACTCAGAGAAATTCCTGACATATTAACCTTGCTCAATCTTGAACAAAGGAATGATGAATGAATGTTTTACAATAAGCAGCCAGTATCCGGCTCATGGAGGAATATGCAGATTCAAAAAGGATCAAGGGAACAACAAATGATGGGTTAAAATACTAGATATCCCTATAAAGATCAAACAGTTTTGGAGATGAGTTAATAGAGGTAAAAACCTGGAAATACAGGCTGTGATACTCTTGAAATTGGAACAGTTACTGGTAAGAGCAGTATCTTATCTAAGCAGCGACATAAGAATGGATATTTGAGGCAGAACAATTTGAAGTAAGCAGGTTCATAAACTGAGGAACCAGTGTCCTGAGTACATGGAACGTGCTCTGGGGATATACTGAGCTCTATGTTTTTCACAATGGCTTTTAAAGATTTTCTGGGGAAGCACGAATATGTTTGAACCCCAGACTATTCCAGACTTCTACTTTCTTTCTACCATAATTACCTTCCTCACATTCTGAGTCTATTTATAAATAGATTTATGGTATTAGTGACAAATTAGTATTAGTTAGAATATATATTTAGTTGATCTAAAATTATTCAATGATAAAGGGCCGAAACAAGATAGAAGCTTACTTCTTTCTGTGGGATAGTTTGGACATAGGTGATTCAGGAGAGGTGGAATGTCTCCACCTCTAGGAAACCAAACTATCTCTGCTTCATTGCTGCACCATGGCTTCATTCATGTGCTCAAATGGTATGCCATTGTATTTAACAGGTCCACCTGAGGTCCAAAAGAAGAAAGGGAAAAAGAAGCTCATGAATGCAAAACTTCTAACAACACTGCCCCAACGTATAGTGGAGTGCTTTTGTTCAAGTCTTATTGATCAAAAATGCTATAACTCCCTGTAAAGGATTCTATGCAGATGGTATTTAGTATAAAATCTATGTTATAATCTAAGTTTTAGGAATTCTATTACTAAAATAGCAGAAGAATGGATATTAGGTTATTTTAGGATAGAGCTTTCTAGTGGCCATGGGAATAAAGAGACGTAAAAAGTAATGGAAGCCAAGAGGTGGTATCAGGGGACCAGAGAGCAAAAGTTATTGTAACAAATGGTAAGGCTGAGAGACCACTCAGTGGAACTGATCATTAGAAATTATTAGTGGGCTTTTCTGGGGGAAAAATAGATTTTAATTTATAATCAAAAGAAAGCAAGAATGCAGGACTGTGGGGATAAAGGCCATCGCCCTCATAAAACATCATGAATCCTTCTCAGTTCCTGGACTTGAGTCATTTTCAGACCTGGACCCGTAGTGAAGAGGATGGTGCTGTCACATAAAAACAAGTGTATACCATAAGAATTCTCATGAATCTTCTCCAGAGAGATCTTCGGCTACTTATTCAGGTGATTGTACATTGGGAATAAAGGCAATTCAGACATATTAAAGACTGTTAAACAGAGGGATGGAATTGACATTGAAAACTCAAAACTTCCTCATGGGTCCACTGTTAAAGTAGGGGGTAACAGGGAGAGGGCAATAGAAGGAATCCTGATTGATATCCATCTGGCTGAGACTCCACTCAGTATCGAGGTTCACCCATTTGTTATTTTTTTCTGGTCCCCAAGAGTAGAATTGGAATAGACAAACTTGAAAATTGGAATACTGTCTACATTAGATTGTTGACCTGTGGTATAAGAGCTATCAAACTGGAGAAAGTCAAATCAAAATTTCTGACAATGGCCTACAACCTCAAGCAAAACAGCAAAAAATCAAAATAAACCAAACCAAATGAAACTCATTCATGCAAAAACATGGAAAGCAAAAATAAACAACAACTCCCTAAAAACTCTGATATTGAATCCCCATAGCTCACTGTAGGATTAGTGCTATGTGTTCCAAAAGGACATCTCTACTTAATTCAACATTCTGGCTGTTACAGAAGCCAGATAAATCCCTGAGGATGAATGTCAACCACCCAAACTTAAACTAGCAATGGCCCCAGGTATACATGTCTTTTTGGACAGGACATTGCTAATACAAAGGATTATTCAGACTTGAAACACAGTCACTAACTTTCCTGCTCTTCTTCTGAAAGTTTAACCTCTGTTCTGAGTTTTCATGATATAGAGCAGCTTTCCCTCGTTTTTGTAAGCCTGTGTGAAGGAATCATACAATGAACGTGTTTCTGATTTTACTTCTTAATATTACATCTGTGTTTTTGTATATAGGGTGGTACTTGGTACTACTTTATTTCCTGTTTCATTTTTTATACTACTAAAATGTATTTGGATATATTACTGGAAAAGACATTTGGATTTTTCCAGTTTGAGCCTAAATGTTGTGGCGAAGGACATTATTGTGCATAATTTTGGACTAAAATGTGCACGTAACTGTTGAGTATGTACCTGAGTACAAACCTGCTAATTTATGGAATGAACATATGGCCACCTTCAGTAGATAATGACACACTGTTTTTCAAAACAATTATAGCAATTGACATCTCACCAGCAGTAAGTCAAAGTTCTTGTTGATCTGCTTTCTTGCCAATAGTAATTGGCATAGTCAAGTTAAAAAAAAATGAGTCTGTTTGCACATATAAGAAGCTTGGAATTGCCACTCACTCCTATCCATAAATGAAAGGCTGAAAAATCAACTCTTATTTGTGGAAGAAGTAAGGTCACAGAGAAAACTGCTGCTTCCCAAATTGAAGAAATGGATAGGCAGATAAAGAGAATTACAGCTTATGGGAACAGAAACTCATGAATTGAAACCTCCGAAGGTTCAGAGGTACCTGAACCAAACTGTAATTGATAAATTGTGGGAGACTTAGTGAGGATCACTCTAAGAGTTAAAAACTTCTAGGAACCCAATCATAGAGGGGGCCTCATGGTTTTGTTAATGAGGACAAGATCAGGTTTTTATATATTAGGGATATATTCTCTTCTGCTTCTAGTGGAAGGAAGAAAGCATCCATACCTAAATATAACATAGCACCTGTTTTTCTTAACAGGGTCTGTCCTCAAAAGAAACTACTTATCCAGAGCCCAATCAAACAGGGTGTTCACAAAGCCTACATGGTGTTGAGGAAGTAAAATACCTAATTCCAGATGTCTCCAGTCTTCAATATGAAAGAAGGCAAATACTCAACTCCAGCCCCTATAGGCATCCTGTCTCACCTAAATCAGGGGCAAGGGGTGGGAGTGGGGACTGAGAAGCACTTGTGAAGCTCACATTCCAGAGACACACACAGGCAAAACCAAATGTGGAGACCTGTAACCCTACAGATTGCTTCTCCTGTCCCTACACCTTACCCCTTCCTGAAATTCTATTTATAGCAATTCCTTTTATCTGCATCATACTCAGGTTTCACACACACACACACACACACACACACAAAAAAAAAAAAAAACCAACAAAAAAAAAACACTGCAAGATATACTAAAAGACAAAGAAGAGACTGAAGAGGCACAGCAAGTGTGAGAATTAGCTGCAAAAGTGGAGGGATGCTGGTTTTATTTGACTAGGAATTTAAAACAACTATAATTAATATGCTAAGAGCTGTAATGGATAAAGCAGACAGCATGATAGAACAGAGGACAATGCAAGTAGAGAGATGGAAATCACTGGAAAGGAGACAAGAATCACATGATTATCTCAGCAGATTCAAAAAAAGCAGTTGACAAAATACAGCATCCATTCATGTTCAAAACATTAGAAAAAATAAGGAGAGTGGAACACAACATTGTAAAAGTGATATATTATTAAACCCAAGGCCAACATCATTCTAAATGGAGAAAGATTTAAAGCATTTCCTCTAAAAACTAGATCAATATAGGGATGTTCTCTTTTACCACTTCTATTCAAATCAGTCTTCAAATCTCTAGCTAAAGCAATTAGGCAAAAGGATGAAATAAAAAAGGGATATGAATAGGGAAAGAAGAGCTAAAATTAGCTCTGCTTGACAGAAACAGGTTGCTATATTTAGAAGCCTCCAAAGCTCCACTGTAAAACTTCTAGAACTTATAAGTTAACTCAGAAAAGTAGCAGGATACAAAAATTAATACTAACAAATCAATTGTGTTCCTATATGCCAAAGATGAATCAGAGAAATTGAGACAATTATCCCATTCACAGCAGCCTCACCAAAACAAACAAACAAAAAAACTTAGGAATCAATCAATCTAACAAAAGAGGTGAAGGACCTCTGCAGAAAACTACAGAAAGAAACTTAAAAAAAATGAAAACTAAAGAAATAAATTGAGGAAGAACTTAGAAGATGGAAAGACTTCCCATTCTTGGATATGCAGAATTAATATTGTCAAAATGGACATACCACCAAAAGTGATATACAGATTCAATGCAATTCCCATCAAATTTCCAATGATGTTCTTCATGGAAATAGAAAAAGTACTCTTGAAATTTATCTGAAAAAACTCGGGGCCCAGAATAACCAAAGCCATTAAAAAAAAAAAAAAAGGCATCACAAAATGAGACCTAAATTTATGCTACAGAGCAATAATAATAAAATCAGAATGGAGACCTGTAACCCTAGAGATTATTTCTCCTGTCCCTACACCTTACCCCTTATCAACACCAAAACAGGCAAGAAGACTAATGAAACAGAAAAGAATACACAAACACAAAAATACAGTTTCCTCATACCAGACAAAGGCTACATAAACATTCATTGTAGAAATGGTAGCCTATTCAACAAATGGTGCTGGGAAAACCACATATAACAAAATGAAACTAGACCCCTATCTTTCACCCTGCATGAAACTCAACTCAAAATGGGTCAAACACTTAGACTCTAGAACAGAGACCCTGTGCCTAAAAGAAGAAAATGTAGGTCCAAATCTTCACCATGTCAGCCTAGGATCTGACTTTGTTAACGAGACTCCTAAAGCCCAAGAAGTAAAATCAAGAATCAATAAGCCTTTATGCTCACCCATCCACACACATCATTATCTGACTTCAAACCCAAAGTTTGCAACTCGGGGCCCAGCCTACGTATTTGGAGCATTAATAAATTCTTGAAAGAGGTGCATTCTGACAATCACTCTCCTAGAGAAAGATAAATTTCTTCAGGCAACGTCTTTCAGACCTTTGGGGAAATCCCTACAGTGTATTCAGAGCTGGACCTGGGCAGGGCCCTTTGCATAGCTGCTCTGATTATGTTCCTTCCAGGACCCCTTTGCCTTTCCATCCAGGGGCAATTTTTGGGTCCCTCAGCTGGGCTCCCTCTCACTGGGCACTGACGTGGAATTTGCATGGGCTTCTGATTCCCTGGGGCTGTCTACAGGGTAGAGGATTGGGTTTGGGCGAGTCGATCTACTCAACTTCTTTTTTAATGTCCAATTATTTTAAAACATTTTGTTTTTTTAAATAAAAATAAGTATTGAAAAATAATGACAATTATGCAATTAGAGTAATAATTCAATGAACACAATTACCATTTTGAAAAGAAATTGAAGAGACAAAATTTACAACTGATCTTATCCAGAGATTTGTATTGACTTTGTAAAAGTTATCCCTATTTTTTTTTTATATAACCAGATGAAGGATTTAAAAAATAAATCTATGTGTATATCAAGGAAAGAAAATTTTAAAATCTCCTTTTAGGAGTAAATTTATAAAATGCACACATGTGAAAAAGTGACTTCTATAAAGGAGTTCTTTTGTACAACAATAAATTTTTGTAAATATTAATCCATCTCACAATTGACCTATTTTGTAAATATGGCATTTTTGAACATTTCTGAAGTTATTCATTCTTTATTCTGTAAACCAACTAAGACAAAATGTTTGCAAATATGCTTTTCTTTTATTTTTTTCTTATTTTAGAAATTGTATTAAAGTGGTTCCATAGTGTATAGTAGAATAGTGGAAAAAAAACCTTAAGTCATTGTAGACAGTACAAGGTGTTTGTTCAGCCTTAGTAATAACATTTTTTTATATAATAATTTCTTAAGTTATTTCTTATTTTAAACAAATATTACTTTTTAGTTCACAGAAACAGGAAATTGGAGTTCATTATTGACTGATGTGGAAATACCATCCCACAGAGAAAAGACGTAGTGAGTTAAGACTGAAGTCACATTGAGGTTCTTGAGATTGAGCATAATTCAGGAAAGAATCAGGAGTACTTGGCCACAGCTTTGACTCCAACTTTAATAGGATTATTGGTCAATGAACCCTGGGTGGTAGCCAAAGGGAAATAATGCCAAGAAAAGTAATTGCCAGAGGACCTAAATTACTGTGGAGTCTATAGGAGTAGGCTGCCACGTGGTGACTGTGAAGACAGAGAGGTTTTTTTTTTTAAAAGCTTTTGCTAAATAGACTATTAAGTAGTAAAATAAAGGTCCAAAGTAGTTCTCATAAGGCAGATCCTTGGTACAAATCAATATATTCTTCAAAAGTTATTTTTTATGTCTAAAACTGCTTTGCATGGGAATCATGTTAGCAAAAATGACCTAATAGAAAGCTATCCAAAGGGTAAGTTAGAAGTTGTTAGAAAAGGATATTTAGTTTTGTCAGGAATACCCATTAAATGACTATATATGTATTGTTAATGTGGAAAAAAAGAATCTGATAATGGCAAATCTCAGAATTTTAATTAAAGAAGAAGAAAAGTTCAAGTTTTTTAAAAGGGATACTAAGAAGCAAGTACTTATAAGATGTTGACATGATCCATAATATATAGTAGTAGAGTATACTGGATTTATACACAAATATATGTATATATTCATATTATATAATAATAGGGTATTATTAATTAATGATATGAAGGATCTGGAGAACTTTTATAGCCAGATGTTAATATTAATCATAAAAAATACTGATTGTAAAAAAAATGCTATACACTGGCATATAATTATATAAATAATTATATATACTCAAATATAAGTGGAAATCATCTTAATCCAATCACCCCAATTTTCTCTGTATTGCATTGTAACGCTGTAACTTTATACTCTCCTTCCTATCATGATGATAGCAGGGTGCCAATTTAACCTTTTCCAAGAAATTCAAAGATTTTATGAGAGCTTTAAAAAAAATGGGAAATGTTAAAATGAAGAAGAAAATAGCTTTTAGACCATTTAGATAAGTAAGATGTCATTATAATTGAAGTCAGAGATAAAATATATACTTTACTTGATTAAATTTAGCTCAGAACTTACTGGTCAAAAAGACAGAAATAGAAATGATCTTACATAATTTCCACTGATTATTAGTTCTACAGATTTTTTTTTTTCTTTTTCTCACAATCCTTCTTTGAGTTACTCCATAAACTATAAAGATTCATCCATCCTACATGACATTCTGTGTTACTACTTACAAATTGGTAGCAAAATTCATTGTATTCTGGATCTTCCTGATATTTGTACACAATAATATCAGCCTACACTAACTTTACATGGGAAGATGTAAAACTCCTTCCATCGGGATATTATCTTCTAAAGGTTATTTTCCAAACTCTTCTCATCTATAAGTATCAGAAAGTCTTTATGATTATGTTGTTTAAAGGTGAAAGTAAATACTTTAAATCAAATGCTGATTCTGATGGTTTATTTTTTATGAGTTCATTAAATCATTTGGCAACCCCGAGACTCAATTTCCTCCTTTGAAATATGATGATAATTATAGATACTTTGAAGTTTAGAGAATCATAACATAATTAGCTACTGCTATGGTCTGAATGTTTGTGTTCCCTTCCCAACCCTGTGTTCTAAATCTAATGATCTGATGTGATGGTATTAGGGGGTGGGGCCATTGGGCAATTGTTAGATGATGTCAGAGCACCATCATAAACTGGGCTCCGGCTCTTATAAGACAAGCCTCATGGAGCTACCCTGACACTTCCACCATATGAGGACATTGTGAAAAAGCACAATCTATGAACCAGAAGTAAGGTCTGGCTAAACAGGAATCTTGTAGGCATCTTGCTCTGGGGCTTCCTAGTCTCCAGAACCCTGACAAATAAATCCCTGTTTTTCATAAACTACCAAGTCTGATGAATTTTGTAATAGTAACATGAATCAGCTGAGATAGCTACTAAAAAATACCTGGTGAACCTAGGCATCCCTGAAACGTATTTGTAAAATCTTTCACGTATAGTAGGCTCTGAAAAAAGACTATTTTCAATAAATATTGTTTTCTGATAAGACCAAGTAGTAAACATTAAGGAATAAACGTTAATCTGTGGCACTAACATAAACCATGATTTGTGGAAGGAACAGGTTTTATGATAATTTCCTTTAGTTTTCTGTGCTTAAAAACATTTTACTATTAGAACCGTAGAGTAATAAAGAGACAAGTTTATGATACTGAATCACAAACAAATGTAATTTAGAGGAATCAAATAGCTTCCACAGTTTTTACACCATTTTCTCTGACTGTTTAAGTGATATCAAAACACCCTTCCCTCCCAGTCTATTTTTTTAAATAGAACAAGGGATATCCGAAGGAGCCCACATAAGAACACAAATGTAGTTCTGTGAGTCTTGGGGTAAAACCATTTTCTATATTGTTTTCTATACTCTAGATACCGCACTCTTGTTTGTGACTTTCTCTCTTAGAGACTAAGTGCTCTGATGTTAATGGAATGATCTATATGGTGGGTCTAGTGCCACACAGCTATGTAGAGTGTAATTCTAGATTTAATTTCTTATGATCCATGATCCATGATCCACACGGGGAGCTGTGCTTCCAAGACTCCATTCATGTTGGTCAATAGAAAAGACTCCTTGAAGAATCAAATATTTCATGCCAATTTCTACTGAAGCTAAAGTGTAAATAGAAATACCAAAAATCAGCTGTAGCTCCGCTCAGGATTCACTTGTTCCCAGAGCCTTTAAATTGGCCATGATCAAGGTCACTAGAACTGGATGAACTTCATCTTGCTACATCTGAGGCTCCCTTAATTTGAGTGTCTCTAAAGTATTTCAGTGGATTTAATCCTAAATGCAGTAATGTAGTTGTTATACTTCTATTTAAATATGAAATCCTTTTTGAAAACTTGAAGAAACAAACCGTCATTTGTCATTATGGTATCTCTTACATGTGTAACATTGATCCCTGAGTCATTTCATTAAATGCTTTAAAAATCAAGTTTGGAGTAGTGAAATTGTATGTGTGGCTTTATTAATCCTAGTTCTGCTTTTGTCTTTTTATTGCTATGGTATAACCTCAAACCTTGATTAGTTATTTAAGAATCAATATCTTATAAAGAGAAAATCACTTTTATATCTTACTTTACAGTATTTTGTTACAGAGCATTATTGGCTTAAAGGAAGAAATGGTAACTGTTTAAATCATAAGTAAACCTTTTTACATGGCTTGTACGCGGCAGGCTGAGCAGACATGGGAAAAGGAAGACACATTGATAGAGTAGCTTATCATCCACTAATTCTGCAATATTCATCAAAATCTGGCTCACTTCTGCTAATTGGCAGCTTATTCTACTTTCCATGTGTTTTGTGTACCTTTGCTTGTTTTTTATGATACATCAACTTGATAAGGTGGTATTCAGACACTTAGATTTACAGAGATTACTAACCACATGAATAAATTAGGATCTCTTACGAATTCATTACTATTATGTATAATTCATTGATATATATATATATATATATATATATATATATCAATTCATTATTATAATATATATATATATATATATATATATATATAAAAGTTGAAATCAGAGACCTTGAAAAATCTTCTTTTTTCTTCCTAGTGTGTCTGTCCTAGGAGTAACATAGATTTTATTTTTTCCTTTTTTCTGTGTAAACTTATTTCTTGGGGCCTAACTCTCAAGTAAAGAGTAGTTGTAATGCTTAGGAACATTGTGTGGGTTTTTGTCAGAGGTGGAGTGTTGTCAGAGGTAAAAATGCCTTTCTAGTTTCTCAACTCTTTGTGGAAAAATTGATCCATTTCACACTCAAGACCTTTTGCATGTATCAGGATCACTGATTATCAAGATGCTGGGCCTGAATAAGGGACATTCATTTCTAAGAGCAGCAGGAAAATGGGGGCCGGCTGATGTCAAAACATAAAATTCCAACATATTTGGGAGAGCAGGCAGGAATATAATGTAATGAGGTAAGGAAAACAAGTAATAATGAGAATGCACAAATGAGACCAATAAAAGGGGAACTTATGTAAAGTAGAAAGTAATTGAGAAATGTCTTGTTTCCCCACAAACTGAACATATTTGATTGAAAGTTTTAAGATATATGTGATGCTTCTAGAATTAAGGTGTGAAGGGATTATTGTTCATTCCATGTTTATCATGGCACTATTTATAATAGTCAAGTTTGATGCCCATCAATGGATGGATGGTATGAAAAATGTCGTGTATAGATACATAGTGGAGTGTTGTTGAACCATAAAGAAGAACAAAATCATATCATTTGCAGAACAAAGGATGAGCAGGGCGTCATAATATTAAACAAAACAAGTCAGATTCAGAAAGATGACAGTCATACGTTTTTTTCTCCCATATGTGGAAGCTAGAAAAAACCCCACAAAACCCAACTTGAAGGTAGAAGGGGACAATTAGAGGATGTAAAGGGGACAATGGGGAGGTGGGGGATAAGAGAGGATAAAATGAAGGGTGAACACGATCAATGTATGTTACATGTATGTATACAGTTGTCACAAAGAAGGCCATTGTTTCATATAATTAATCCTTGTTAATAATTGGAATAAATAAAATAAAATGAACAGTAGAAATGTTTAAATAAATGCCTTTAGCTTTAAACCTTCCAGTTGTTTGAGCTGGGACACCAACAGGGTAGACTTTATTCAGTGTGAAACTGAGGAACTCATACAAGACAGACTCCTGTTAGGAACCAGGAAGAGAGGAGGAGCTCACCTGATGTTATTTCTTTTATCATTCCTCTTCTCTTTTAGATTAAAAAGCCATTTGATTCACTCCTTCAGGGAGGAAGCCAGGGGTGAGCAGCTGGGGTGTGACTGGAACAAACTAGAGTGGATGAAGCTGATCCAGAGGAAAAGAGTTGAAACTAATCTCTGCTTTGAAAAACCAAGATATCATGGCCATTCTGGAAGCAGTAATGTTTGGAAACTTGGTGAATTGCCAAATAACAACAACACAGGATTTAAATGTAGTAATGCTGACAGCTTGTACACCTATGGAAGAGGAAATCAATTAGGTTATAAAATCAATCATTCTGATTCTTGTTTTTTCTCCTTCCTCACTCTTTTCTCTCTTCTACCTATTCTAAAGTAATTCTATGCTTCCCTACCCCTCCCCTTTTTTGTGAATTAGCATCCACATATCAGAGAAAACATTTGGCCTTTGCTTTTTTGGGGCCTGACTTATTTCTCTTAGCACGAGATTCTCCATTTCCATCCATTTACCTGCAAATGCTGTAACTGCATTCTTTTTTTATGGCTGAGTAATATTCCACTGTAAATATATACCATGTTTTCTTTATCCATTCAACTGTCAAAGACAGGTTGGTTCCATAGTTTTGCTGTTGTGAGTTGAGCTGCTATAAACATTGATGTGGCTGTGTTACTGTAGTATGCTGATTTTAAGTCCTTTGCGTATAAACCAAGGAGTGGGATAGCTAGGTCAGACTGTGGTTCCATTCCAAGATTTCTGAGGAATCTTCCTACCACTTTCCATAATGGTTGCTCCAATTTGTATTCCCCTCAGCAATGCATGAGTGGACCTTTCCCCCACATCCTCCAATAAACAACATTTATTGTTACCTGTATTCTTGAAAATTGTCATTCAGATTGGAGTGAGATAAAATCTTAGAGTAGTTTTTATTTGCATTTCTCTAATTGCTGGAGATGTTGAACATTTTTTTCATGTATTTGGTCGATTGTATTTCTTTGTCTGAGAAGTGTATGTTCAATTCCTTAGCCCATTTATCGATTGGGTTGTTTTTGTGTGTGTGTGTTAAGTTTTTTGAATTCTTTATATATTCTGGATATGCTCTAACTGAGGCGCATGTGGTAAAGATTTTTTCTCATACTGTAGGCAATCTCTTCACATTATTGATTGTTTTCTTTGCTGTGAAGAAAAGATCAGTTCTATTTATTGATTCTTGATTTCTTGTGCTTTAGAAGTCTTGTTAAGGAAGTCAGATCTTAAGCCAAATTGTGAAGATTTGGGCCTACTTTTCTATTCTGATTCTTAATGTATAAATGACCTTTTTTTCTCTATTTAGTACTAAATAGGATGTAATTTATTTATATCTAAAAAAGTGAATGTGTTTTAATGCTTTGAAAGTCAAATTGTTGGTTTTTTTGTTTTAAATTAAGTTTTCTGTGATGGTTATTTTGGGTTTCTGGAATTTTTATGGAATTTTCTAGGTTCTTCTAATAAGAAACACTATATGAATCAAAGATAAGGCAAGAAACAAAATGAGAATTTAAAATAACATATTGATCCAAAAGTGAAAAACACTTTTCTAACAATAATTATGTAAATTCAATACTTTTTAATAAAAATATTAATTCTTCTATAGAGTACTGTAATCACCATACTTTTTAAGAGAATTGAAATTGTGGAGACTGAATATATGAGGAAACACTGTGCACAGAAATGTTTGTGAATTTGGCTCATAGAATGTGGCAGAAATAGGAAAAATGGAGAGACATTTGTGACATAATGAATAGTTTTGTAGAAAAATGAATATAGAAATCCTAAGCCATTGTTAAATTCTAACTTTAAATTGGCAAAGGAGTAGAATATACATCTCCAAAGAAGATATACAAATGGTGTGTGTGTGTGTTCTAAACATTATTAATCATCAGAGAAATGCGAATAAAAACCACAATGAGCTGTCATCACATACCTGTTAGGATGACTATCGAGCATGTGGAAAAATTCAAATGTATGCAGTGCACAATATACCATTGTGTAATTGTACCGTTTTCATGAAATGATAAAACATTAATATTAACTAGACTATCATAGTTAAAGATATATATTGCAATACTAAAAACATTCAATAAAATCATATAAAGAATAATAGTCAAACAGCAACAGATAAAATTAAAATGAAGACTAAACTGAATTCAGGAAAGGAAAACCAGAGAAGCAAAACCAATAAATAAGTAGGGAAATACTGCCTGGATGGGGTATTTAAACCCCGTTTTATTGGTGGTTATATGAAATTTAAATGTAACTATAAATAAAAGGTAGAACAAATCCCAGATTGGGAGCAAATTCACCACCCAGCTTGATGCTATCTAGGAGAGATGCAATTTTAGGGATAAAGATACAAATAGTATAAAAAGTCTTGGGAACTAATATGCAGAAACTTAAGGAAAGCCTTCAGAGAAAGTGAACTTCAAGTCAAAACACGTTAGAGACAAATAATATTTAATAAAGAAACAGGTGGCATTTCATTAGTGATGCATGATAATTCTAAATGCATGCAATAACTGAACTTTGATACATGTAGAAATGACTGATGGAACTAAAGAGAGAACTAGGAGAATCTATTATCATTATTGGATGATTTTATAGACCTCTCTGAGTAATGCATATGAAAGTCAAGAAAAGTTAGAGAAATATGAACTCTATCAAACTTACTCAATTTTTATTTATAGAATCCTATGCCTCCAAACTATAAAATATGTATTCTTTAAATATATGTGGAACAGTCATCAAGATAGACACATCTTGAGACAGAAATATCTTTCTTACAGATTATATTATTATATCATAGTAAGTTAAATAAGGTAATTAGATTCAAAAATAGGTAGTAAGATACCTAGAAAATCATCAAGTACTCATCAGAATATAAAATCAGAATATAAAATTTCTTTAATGTAATGAAAAATAATGAAAATGAAGCATATTGGAATTTTGGAGGTCACTGTTACAATGTGACAGAGGGAAATGCATAAATGTAAATTTCACATTAGATAAATATGAGCTTAAAATGAATGATCTAAGTTCCACTTGAGTATGCTAGGAAAAGAAGAGCATATCAAGCCTAAAATATTCAGAAAGAAGAAAATAATATAAATTAGAGCAGAAATCTATGAAATATAAAAAGAAAGCATGATAAAAAGCTGTATATCTAAGAGATGATGCTTTGAAAAAAACTGTCAAAATTAAGTAAGACTTAGTAAGATTGAACAATAGACACAGAAAAAAAAATTTCATTTCGAGGATGAACTATGGAGTGTTGTTTCAGAGTCTATAAATGTAAACACAAAGTGTATTATCAATGTTTTTTTGTAATAAATGTAATAATTTTTTGAAATGGAAAATTTATAACAGGAGCAGCACTTATTGAAATGGAAATAATATGAAGTAGAAAATGTCATAAGGAAAGCTTTGGCTCAGATGGCTTAACCAGTGACCTTTTTTGAATATTTAAGGAATAAATTACTTCATTCTGCACCAAATCCTTTAAGAAAATAGATGGTTACTGCAAAGTTTCTGATTTGTTTTAAAAGACCAGTATTATGCTAATACAAAACATGTCAAAGATTTATGAGGAAAGAAGATTTCAGATCGCTGTCTTTCATGAAATACATTCAAAATTGTTACTAGTTTTTCAGCAAATTGAATCCAGCAGGGTATAAATATGATAATATATCAAGACCAAGTGGGGTTTATTCTGAGCATGTAAAGTTGGTTTGGGATTTGAAAAATCAACCATTGTATTGACAATAAACTAGAAATATTCTCAATAGATGCAAAAAATTTGAATTAAATTCAATACCTATTAACAATAAAAATTATTTTTAAAACAGGACTAGAAAGAAACTTCTTTAACTTAATAAATGGAATTGATAAAAACTGACAATTAAAATCAAATTTAATGGTGAAATATTGAATTCTATCCCTCAAGAGATCAGAATCAAAGCAAGAATAAATATTCTCACCATTTTAGTCAATATTTTACTGGACATTCCAGCCAGCCAGTGCATGAAAATAGTAAGATAAATAGCAGCATAAAGATTAGACTTGAACTGAAGAATTAAAACTACTTCTATTTGTAGATGATTGCTTATGTGGAAAAGTCTCAAGAAATATGCCAAAAGAGAAGACTGAAGTTAATAACTAAATGTATCAAGTGAAAAAATGCAGTTCAACATACACAAAATATATATTTCTAGCAGTAAAAAATGTAAAATGAAATTAAAAATATGATATGATAAATGAAATTAAAAATATATTATAAAAACAAAATATTTAATATTAAGCAGAATCTAATATTTGTAATATTTGAAGACCAGAAAATATAGCCGAGAGAATTTAATGGCTATCTACATAAATGAAGGAATACACCATATTAATGGATCAGAAAATTCAATACTGCTAAGATAACTATTCCCTAGTTTGATCAAATAAAACCAATACCATTTCCAGCAAATTAGATACAGGATGAATGTATTTCAACAGAAGAAAGCCTGTATATAATAACAGGCTTTATTTTATATATAGCTAACATCAGACTGAACAAGGAAGAGTTGAATGTTTTTCCTCTAAGATCTGAAACAAGGCAAGAAGTGTCTCTGTTCAACATAATACTGAAAATTCTAACCAAAGTGATTAATCAAAAAAAAGAAATAAAATACATCCAAATTGCAAATAAAAATGTTAAATTGTCCTTGTTTGCAGACTAGATGATCTTACATATAGAAAACCCTAAGACACCACTAGAAAACTCTTAGTATACGTAAATTAAATGTAGATGTAGAATACATGCAAAAGTCAGTATCATTTCTATATAGTAATACTGAACTATCTGAAAAAGAAATAGAAAAATTCCGTCTACAATAGCTACAAAAAGAAAAAAAATTGGAATACAATCTCTCAATTATGTGGTCCCCACTCACATGTGGAGATATATATATGTAACAAAAGTAGATAGTAGAATGATAGTCACCAGGATCTAGGGTGATATGTGGCAGAAAGTGATGGAGATGTTGGTCAAAGGATCAATACATACAGTTAGGTGAAAGACACCCATTGTATAGCAAAGAGATGAGAAGCAATGATGATATATCATATTCTTGAAAATTTTAAAGAGAAAGGTTGTTAAATACTCTTACCACATAAATGATAACTATGTGAGGCAATGCTTTTTTTCCCCCAGAGGCACAGACAGAGGTTTCTTTAGGAAAGTAGATACATACTTAAGGGAAATTGAGGGTAATCTCAAGAAAGAGAGGCCTTTGGGGGTAAAGCAAGGAATATACATTCAAGGGAGAAGAAGGGTTTTATTAAAAGAGAGGTGTAACCATTCCACAATGTATGTATACCTGAAACATTACCATGGTACGTGATAAAACATTGTTATCTGTCAATTAAAAAAAAAAAAAACATTAACAAGTGCTAGGATAGGAGAGGCCATGAGAAAATGCAGTGGGTGGGGGGTGCCTGGTGTCAGAGAAGGCTTCCTACTGTATGCAAATCCATGTTTGAATCAGAAGAATGAGTTAGTTGTCTGGAGAGAAGGAGGAATGATATTTGAGGTGGAGAGAAGAATGTGGTGAAAAGATAGAAGCACACAGATAGTCAAAGTCGGAGGCATGGGATGGGGAGAGAACAATCAAAGGTGGAGCTCAAGATCAGGAACCCTCAACAATGCTCTGTAGGCCAAATGACTCAGCTCTGTGATATGACGGACCATGAGCTTTCTGAGGACAGGATTTCATCTAATTTACCACGATGTTCTTCCAACCCAGCAAGATATCCAACATGGAGTAAAACAGTATTTGTCAAATGGCTGCATTAATCAACAATTATTGAGTACGAAAATGTCCAAGTTTGAGAAAGTAGTTGAAATACACTTATAATAGTCTTAGTCCTAGAAAATATACATGACATATACCAAATAAATTAGTAATAATTAAAAAACACCTCATACAAAGGAGCAAAAAATGCTTGACATACATTATACATGAGACTGTATCTGAACAACCAGTTAGCACATGAAAGTACACTTAATATCTATCCTTGGGGAAATACAAATCAAAAGCATAGTATATTACCAAATCAAGCACACTAGAATAATGACACAGAACCAAATACTGGTGAGGTTATATTACTGTGGTTACTGCCACAACTCTTAAAAATTGCTGGCATGTGTCCAAAGTTGTAGGACTACTTAAAGAGTAGATTGGCAGCTTCTTATACAACTATATCCACTCTTAAATATGTACTCTAAAGAAGTAGAAGTATTTCTGTATCAAAAGACGTGTGCAGGCCAGATGTGGTGGTACACACCTGTAATCCCAGGTATTCCAGAAACTGAGGCAGAAGGTCTGCAAGTTCAACGTCAGCCTAGACAACTTTAGCAAGACCATGCTTCAAAATAAAAATTACAAAAATTTAAAAAGTCTAGGGACATAAATCAGTGGCAGAGCAACCTTGAATTTAATCCTCAGTACAATTTTTTTTTGTACAGAAATAGCCATAGAAGTGTTATTTGTAATGGGCCTAAAAATTAAAATAGTCAATAGTTTGTATGCATATAATGGAATTATACTTTGTAACAAAAAGGACTTAATTACTAATACATTAAAAAATGTAGATAAATCTCAAAAACATTACATTGAATAAAAGATGCCACTTATTAGATGACATAAACTTTATTCTCTTCTGAGTACATTTACAATTTTTTTCATTTGTAAAATGGTAATAACTGCATTTATACACATTTATACAAATAATAAATAGTTGTGAAAATTGAAAATTTTATAAAAGCATGTAAGGATGTTTCAAAATTATGTAGTGCTATAATATTTTAGAAACAGTCAAATACTGCATATTTTCTTATAATAATGTTCTGTGGTTTGAGTGTGGTCCATCTGTACAAAAACTCATGTTAAAATTTGGTTGCCAATGTAGCAGCATTTGGAGATAGGGCCTTTAAGATAAATCACTAGATTTCTAATGGAACTGGAGTAATTCTTGCAGGACATTTTCACAAGAGAGGAATTTTATAAGACATCTGTCCTTTTTTCTGTCTTTATGCATATCCACTTTTCCTCATACTTTTTTGCCCAATGTTTTCACCAGAAGCCAAGTAGATAGAGTTGCCCAAATCAGGACTTTCACCCTCCAGACCAGAGACCTAAATAAACCTGTTTTCTTTAGAGATTACCTGATATCAGATGTTCTATCACAACAACCGACAAGGGTCTGAGATATTATGCTTTTTGTGACATATTGAAAAATACCAAAAACATAGAAAAGAAAATAAACTTCATTTATAAGCTTACCAACCAGATGTGATGATATATTAATAGTTTCTCTAGTTCTTCTGTCTATACTTAAATCTGTTTACACACATGCTCATGTACATATACACATTTCAATCTTCATACTGCTGCTACTAGACTACATGTGCAAACTCTGTTTAGTTGCTCAATCTTATTTTGCTACTTGTCAATTTATATATGTATTATACATATACACACACACACACACACACATATATATATAATGACATTGAATATATATGTATATATAATGACATTGAATATATATGTATATATATATATATATATAATGACATTGAATATACATATGTGTGTTTATATATATATATGTAGAGAGAAAAACACTGAATATGTGTGTGTGTGTGTGTGTGTGCGCGCACACACGTGCATGTACAAATCCATGTTTGAATCAGAATGAGTTAGTTGTCTGGAGAAAGGGTAGAATAATATTTGAGGTGGAGAGAAGAATGTGGTGAAAAGATAGAAGCACACAGGTAGTCAGAGTCAGAGGCATGGGATGGGGAGAGCTTATACATGTGTGTATATATATATATATATATATATATATACACACACACACACATATATACATGTTGAATATATGTACATATATACTGTATACACATATATATGTACATTTATATGTGCAATGTCATAATTAACTCAGCTATCTGAGCTATGTTCCTAATGTTGGTTATATAAAACATGTCATTGATTACTATTTTTAAAATATCTTCTAAAATTTAAGATGTAAAATTATTGTTAAACTAAATGTAATTTCAGAATGGAAATTCCATTTGTTGTGTGAGGTAGATATGAAATTGGATAACTCCCCAAATTGACTATGTTAAAATGAACTACAGTGTATATGACTTTTAAATTAAATAAAATATAAAAGAAAAACATTCAATTTTTGATTCTATGCCATATACCCCTTCATCTGCTCTTAATCTAAAACTTGAGTCATTTTTTAATTGAGATAAACTTACATGGAATTAAATACTGACATAATAGATATATAATTGGATGGATTTTGGCCAGTGAACACTCAGACATTGAAATGACATTGGAGTGAAAATTCCATCATGTCTTTGCATTTATTCTAACTACTGACTACTATTCTAATTCCATCATGTCCTCTTACAGATATTCTATCCCTAGTAGGTAACAACTGCTCTAATTTCTACAACATAGTTTTGTGTATTCTTGAATGAAGTTCATGTAAATGAAACCATACAATATATACTTTGCAATATGGACTTTTATTCAGATCATCTAATAAGGAGCTAGAATACTTGCATTGCAATTCTGATTTTTCAAGTTAAGTTTTATTTTGCTTATATTGTACCTTATTGCTTCTGCTTATCAGTGAGGCAGATGCTCTTCTATGGTATGATTTTATGGTAGCTTTCCTAAGAGAACTTAATAAAGCCTTAGTTGAATCTAACAGTGGCAAAAGGAAAAGAGGGCAACAGTTCAGTAAGAGAAAAAGAAGTTGACCCATAAAGGAACTGCATATGCCCTCACAGAGGAGATAGGTGGAAAGGTAATCACTCAAGATTTAAAGGGCCCTTGTATGAGTTCTTGAATGGAACAAAAAAGCTTATTATTCACTAGTCAGCTACCTCCTCTGCTTTATGTCTAATAGGATTTTTCAATGCCTGAGATTAATAAGACATATTTTCATTTCTCTGAAAACTTTATTTCACATTTCTCTAAGCATATTTGCTGCCAGGTGTCTTCAGGAAACCATAGAAAATACTAAACTACAATTAGTAGCCATTTTACATTCAATTTTGCCAGGAAATGGTGTTTACTAATAGAACTCAGAGGAACAATTTTGTCTTTGTTTAATGTATCCTTCAGACAAAGAATCTTCATTATCTCAGAATTCAAATCCCGCAAGACAGATGTCTTCTAAAATCATGTTTCCCTCAAACTTTCTGCTTTTGTCTACAGTTCCTATTGAAAGCAGTATGTTGTTGAATTCTGGAGTGAAGTATTAACAATATGTAGGTAAAACACCGAATTTTATTTTATTATGCATTAAAATTCTGCTTATAGGTGGGCAAACTACAAATTTGTCAGTGGATCTTCAGTAGTTTTCTTATAGTCAGTAGTTTTATGTTTTTCTCACTCTTTTGATACTCAAAATATTTTAAGCAAATGGGAAGATGTAACACATCTTTGGAAAGGTGGTGGCATTGTAAAAAGGTCAATTCTCTTATAGTTTGTTTTGTAAATTTAACATTTTAAAAATAAAGTTACCAGCAGGGACTTTTATTTCTTAAATTGTAGAAGTTAACTATGAAGTGCATGTAGAAAAAAATGCAAGGAGCGGCTGTAGGAGTGGGGATCTACAATATACGGGCAATGGGGTGGAAAGTTAGCCTGGATGTTCATATGTGTCATAAAGGCTACAAGCAAAAGAAGATCTTGTTTGTTGATCTAAGTAAACAGAAAGAGCAATGTAATTAATTATAACACTTAGAGATCCAAAATAAATTTGAAATTAGTACACGATACAGGTTGTACCTCAAATTCAGAGAAAGGCAATTTTTTACAAAATAAATGTTGCTGGGACAACAAGATTACTATGAAGAAAATTTAAACTAGATATATACCTAATATCATGTATACTAAGATAATACCAAATGGAACAAATACATAAGTATAAAGACAATGAAACCCTATTGAAGTTTTAGGAAATATTGATCAACTAATTTGTAAGCTCGGATTGTGTAAAACCTTCCAAATTCTTTCCAAATTCTGAGGCCATAAAAATAATGATAAATTTATTTTTTAAAATAAACTGCTTACTTCATGATTTAAGAAGGAACAGTAAAATCAGAAAATATGGAACAACTATTTGTATCTTTTATTACAGGCAAAAGACTAATATTACTTATATATGAAGAGTATTTAAATATGGAAAACAAAAATCCTAACAAAGTGAATAAAAAAGTGGGAAAAAGTGATCAAATACTTCACAATTAAATAAAAATTACCTTCCAAATTATTTATTCTGACTCTTTGAAATAAAAATGAAAATTAATCTTCATTAAGACATAGTTTCTCATATATCAGATTGCCAGACATTGCAAAGTTTGAAAAAACATACTGGTAGAAAGATTATGGGAAAATAAAATCTCCAGGTGGGAATGCAAAAATGATTCAGTTTCAATGCAGAAGAATTTGGCATTATCTGCTTAAATAAATTACTTTTGGCTCAGGAATTGTACTTCAAGAAAATTATTTCAAGATATATTTGAAAAACATTAAATCACTTTTATAAGGTTATATATTATGGTACTTCCATAGCAAAAAAGACCAGAAATAATTTAAATATACAGTGAAAGAGGATGGTTTTTTCACTTCCCAGAGGAGTATTACACAGTTGCAAAAGGAAAGAAAATTCTATTTTTTTAATATGGAATGAATTAGATTAGTTATACTTTAATATGGTACAACTCACTGATTCATCATTAGATTAAAAAAGGAAGGAGGGAAGAATCCTAGTGTGCTTCTTTTTATGAAAGCAGGTAAGAATTCCAGTTACCCAAATTTACCTGCCAAACCCATTCTGGCAAACAGTATTATGCAACCTTTCCAGAAAACATTCTATTGACCAGAAGAATTGCTCACCTTATCAGATCATCTTAGAATCTAGATTTCCAAAGGGAAAATGAGATCCCACTTAGAACTCAGAGGAAAAATTTCGTCTTTGTTTAATGTATCCTTCAGACAAAAGGATCCCCATTATCTCAGTTATTCTATCCCTAGCAGGTAACTACTGCTTTAATTTATTTATACTTAGAGAATAAAAAATATTGTTCAATCTATTAAAACACATCATTAAATGTATAAATATATTGAGTTTCAATAAAATTACTTAAAAAAGAAAAAAACTACACTCTCCAGTCACTATTGGGTGTGGCACCAATAGTGGATAAGGCACAAGCTCATTAGTCAGAATTGATCATTAATGGAAGTAAAGCAATTATTTTGCTTTGTGCAGCATTTTAGGGTTAGTACACATATCCATAGTAGAGATGGGAGAGGGAAAAAGAGAAATGGAAAGGAAGGAAAAAGTGATCATTTTTTGGTAGCAATGAAATTTCATCTGAGGAACAGAAGAAATGATAAAATTTACAAAACCATCATTTTGTAACCCAAATGAAATTTTGAATTTAAGTAGTGTTTATTATTAGATGGTAAGAAAAATTAGATGAAAATGTTAGATAGATTTTCATTGTAAAGAGATCAGGGTATCATTACTTGAACCCTGATATCCATTTTAAAATAATTATAAGATTAGCAGCCAGTCAATTTGCTTTACATTGTGGTGAAGTAAGATGTACACAGCACCATGGATTCTTCTTACAACAGTAAATCGAAACCTTAATTTATCAAACATTTAGATCTACCTTTTTGTCTACTTGAAACAATAGAACAAGTTAAATCCCACATAAGAAAGCAGTCAAATCTGGAATATGACAGAGTTTACAGAATATTGACTTATTCCTTTAGCAGGCAAATTTCAAGGAAGAAGAGAGGTTGTCCTAGAATAAGTATATTTTTAAAAATTTTCTAGGTATTTTTATTCCAAAGTATTTTAAAACATTTCTCAGTCACAAAATAACCAAATTTGCACTTAAATATTTCATAATGTAACCCATATAATTTTTTCATATATTCAAATTCATTATCAATATATGAAATAAGCAGTAATAATTCTTAATATCATTTAATATAAAATTCATATTCAAATATTCCAGTCATTTGAAAATTTGTCATAATTGTTTGTTTGCATAAGGATCTAAGCATGGATAGTCATCATAATTTTTTGTGTCTTTAATCCCTTTTAAATCTATTTAATTCAGGGGCTAGGGCTGTAGCCTAGTGGCAGAGTGCTTACATAGCATGTGAGAGGCACTGAGTTCGATCCTTAGCACCATATAAAAATAAACACAAGGATGTGGAGAAAAAGGTACACTCATACATTTCTGGTGGGACTGCAAATTGGTGCAGCCATTATGGAAAGCAGTATGGAGATTCCTTGGAAATCTGGGAATGGAACCACCATTTGACCCAGCTATACACAAAGGACTATACACAAAGAACTTAAAGACAGCATACTACAGGGATATAGCCACATCAATGTTTATAGCAGCACAGTTTACAATAGCTAAACTGTGGAACCATCCATGCTTAGATCCTTATGCAAACAAAACAACTATGACAAATTTTCAAATGACTGGAATATTTGAATATGATCTTTATATTGAATGATATTAAGAATTATTACTGCTTATTTCATATATTGATAATGAATTTTGTGGCTGAGGAATGTTTTAAAATACTTTGGAATAAAAATACCTACCAAAACAATGTTTTAACATGGCAATGAGAAATAAAACAATATCACTATAGTGGTTGAGGCTGAATGATAGGTTCATGCCAATTTGTTTTTCACTTTACTTTCATGAAAGTTTGAAAACTTTCAAAATAGAAGTTTATAGAATTTTTAAAAATAATTCAAATTTTAGAATGTAAGTTGGCTACTAGGTCTAGGAGATGGCCTAAATAAATAAATAAATAAATAATTGGAAAAAAAGGCTATTCAAATTTAGGGCATTTAGATTAGAAAGTGTTTTTGTGTCCATTCTATTTAAATAAATCTTTATTCACTGTCCTTGTAATAAACACCACAGAAAAATTTAAGTAGTCTTTCTTTCTAATTAAGGCCACATTGTATTAACATGTTTAGAAACCACTTTAGTTGGTCTGAGCAGTATCATGAAAAATGAAAGAGAAAATAAAGAAAATTAAAAAAAACATTAAAAACATACATAGAAAACCTCAAAAAATGATTAAAATGAAAAAAAGAGCGAAAGAGAATATTCTAGTACATCATAGAAAGGTGATGAAAAATCATCAATAGCTGTATAAGGCTGCTGTATATATTGTAAAGGTTTCAACTGTGAACACTGAAGATTATCTCACTAAATGTTTCAAAATCACCACCAAGCCCACAGCCACAAAGCACTAACACAGACCCCTGCACACCTTGTCACACCTTACCTTATTCACAGAAGCCAGAGAACTGTTATCTTAAACACCAATGGCTCCAAACCTCTCACTCTGACCTGAAAAGTGTTGTCTCTATCCATGTTCAGAACTAATTTCTCTGATAGCATCCCCACTCCTTCTGGCCTACCAACATTTCTTATTGCACTAAGCCTTCTTTGGTACTTTTTATTCTTTATAAAATTGTGATATGCACAACACTTCATGAATAATGGTTAAAATATAATACATAATGTAATAAATTATTATAATGCAAAGCCTTATGTAACCACCTATGGAAACTTAATGTTTCATTATAGCCCTTATTTCCACCCAACTTCTGCATTTTCCTTGTTTGCTATCAGTCTCTTTCTTCAACTCTTTACTGTAAACCATAAGAACAGCACTCTTCTGTTTTGGTTATTACTGTATTCCACACAAAGAATAGAATGGGACAGGCACTCAATTTTTTTTAAAAAATGTGGAATAAATCAATGAATATATGTAATTATTTTTTCAAATGAATGCTACTTCTTTGGGGTTAAAAATAACACAAATGCATCACAGTAGCTTTTATTCCATTTTGCAATTTTCAGTTAGCACTTGCTAAAAGTATAGCAGCTAATATATTTGAGTTTGTATTAGTCAAGTTTCAGTCAAAGAAACAGGACTAAAAAGGAGAGTAGACTGATGGGGGGAGGTGCAGATGTAGAGATAATTATTACAAGAAACATCCCTATGTACTAGAGGTGCTGGTTAAACAAGTCCAAAGTTAACAGGGCAGGTAGAAGGGGGGCCTGGAACCCATGTGCCTGGGATGAAGCTGTGTCAGCTCACATGCATTCAGAGGAGCAAAGGAGAGAAGAGAGAGCAATTGCATACTCAGTTATTTGAGTTTTTTGCCAATCCCTTCCAAGGCCTTGCCTGATTGGGTCAGGCCTGAGAAGGATTTTCCTTTTAGCTTAAAGTCAACTGATTGGGAATGTAAATTACATCTGCAAATTTCCTTTCTAGTCACAACTAGATTAGTGCCTGGTGAAATATCTGGAAGAAGGTAGATTCTGCCATCAGTCTGTTGGCCTTCCACTGTGCTGATAGGTTAGCTATCCTGGCCAAGTTGACCCATCAAAAACGATCAGAGCCAGGATGGTTTGTAAGTGAAAACATTATGCATCCCCATTTCATGTCAATATGATAATGTCTCCTTGAGGTTTTTCTGCTTTGGGAGAGTTTTAAGTTTTTGTTGACAGTTTTAGCCAAGGGGATGGAAGAATCTCCGAGCCTCGGTTTCTTCTGAAGCCATTGTGGAAAGATGCTTCAGAACTTATATCTGATCATTGCAGATGAAAGCCAATGAAGACTTTGGATTGTCTCATGAGGTGTCAAAGATCAAAGTGATCATAAAGGTCCAGAGAAAGAACCGACTATTCTCAGTTAGGTTGATATATTTGCTGCTAACCTTACTACTAAAACGTCACTTACAGAATCAAGATTTTTCAGTTTGGAGACAAAGAACCTTGAACTTGATGTAGGTAGAACTTCTAAATAAACAATACAAAAGAGTAGAAGCTAAGACCTCGTGACCACTTTATCCTTAGTCTTCTGATATTATATCACAGTGAAAAGGGATGTCAGTTGAAATCTGATAGGGCACTACAATGTCCAGTTTGTGCTTTTTCACGTCTTGGTTGCTGAACTGAATGCAGCATGTTTTCATCAGCTTTTTGATGCTGTGACTAAAAGACCCAACAAGAACAATTTTAAGGAGGAAAAGTTTATTTAGGGGCTCATAATTTCAGAGGTCTCAGTCCATAGACAGCTGCTTCTATTTCTCAGGGGTTGAGTTAGGATGGAACATCATGGTGGAGAGTGGGCAGAATGAAGCAGCTCACATGATGATCAGAAAGCACCTAAGATGATCAGAGAGAGCACCTAAGCTCAGCACATCAAATATAAACCCCAAGGGCATGCCCCCAATGACCCACTGGACCCTTTTCCAGCTAACTCTACCTGCCTGTAATTACCACTCAGTTAATCCCTTCAAGGGATTAATTCACTGAGTGGGTTAAAGCTCTCATAACCCAATCATTTCACCTTTATACATCCTCACATTGTCTCACACATAAGGGGGACATCTCACATCCAAGCCATAACAGCACTTGCCCTGGTTTTCTGAATGTTAAGATTACTTGCAGGTAGTTAGTCTATTAAAGAGAAAACCAATGATTTCTTGTAATGATGATTTCAATGAAAACTGGATAGCTTAAGGAAGTTTGAATGGAATGAAATTACCTTCCTTGCTCAGTAACGTAGATCTTTACTTGTCCTCAGTGACACAAACCTTGCAGAAATTTGTTACTAAGAATTATCCAAGTGAGAGAAAAGTTGAAAATCAGCAAGTCTTTGTAAAACTAGCTGGATTGTGTGACTCCTGTACAGGGTAAAAAGTAGCAAGCAAGACTCCAATGTGTAGTTTATTTAGAGTCTGACTTTGAGTGGTATTTCTTTGTTAGTGAGTGCCTATTCACCCAGCTTGCAGGTGAAATGTCATTATTTTCAAAGGAGAACACAGCATTGCATGCTTATCCTTCATCAGTGGCGATCTTGAGGGTGCCTATGCATTCTATTACATAGCCAAGGATCCATGCCCGGAAGGCACTTAGAATGCTTAGATTCAATTGGATTACAAGCTTTCCAGCACGTATGTTTTCTTTGGTAAAAAAGAAAAAAAAAAAAAAAAGTGGCACTACTTGAGAATGATAATATGGGCTTCCAAGTTCTCATTGCAAAATTTAAAGCTAAATTAGTACTTTTTCCTCTTTTGAATGATGATAATACATGCTAAGCATAATGGAAATTATTGAACTTAAAACTCCAATAATGTGAGATCAAAAGAAAACATGCTTTCTTTTTTGTATTGGTTTTATTGTTAAAAATGACTTTATGACTTTATTTGGACAAAAAGGAGGTATTAAATAGCCATTGGTTTATCTTAAATACCTACTGTTCTAAAGAGTCCAATTACTTGAGGAATAGCAATACTACGTAAACATAAATTTGGTACTATCTAAACATAAAATGGGTGAAAAAATAAGCACAGATATTGAAAATATTGAAAGTAATGATTCTAACTCATGAAACTTCACCTCTCCCCTTCAGTAACTCTTTAATGTTTTACATCTATGATGATAAAAATGAACAGTAACATTGAAACTTGTGATTGTCATTATTATTAAACTTTCAGATATTTTTAAATTGACATAATTTTACCATATTTCTTGAGAAAGAAATAGCAGATCTGCAAAAAACAACCCAATCTTCACAAGTAAAGGAATTATTTAAAAAATATTCCACAAATACTGTTCCTCTGTCTCTTTCCATTCTGGCAATGTAGGTCTATGGAATTTTGGAAATCTTTAGGATCATCAGTGATTGATAATGATAAAATAGTCTTTCACTTTTCTTTGAGATCAATCATTTTCTTCATTGCTAGTCTATCCTTTTTCATTTAAGTACTAAAAATGTGGATTAGGATTGTGTATTTCTTAGAGGTCTCTCCCTGTTAAAATCTTTTTGATTAGTACTTGTAGGCATGATGTTATTTTTTAAAAATGAATATTATGCTACTAATGTATAAATATCCATTTTCTTTGCTTTTATTTTTGCGTGTTTGAATAGTTTTTTTGCAAATTTAAACAAATTTAATATGTCATCTCACAAACTCAGAGAATTTGTTTGCCAAAAAATGGCCCTGGAGACTTCACAGGTGATGCCCATTCTTGTGATGAATCTGCCACCATCCAGTGTCCAGCCTTCCATCCTGCAGTCTTGAAAACCAGGTTTCTCATTTCCCCAGCAGCTATGTCTAACAGGTACAGATTCACATTAACCATGTTCAAAAATTTATATGCAATATCAGAAGATCCTGTACACCAAATTCTGCAAATTCTGCACCCAACATATTTTCTTATAGAAAGCCAGGTTACAGTGAGAAGTATGCTGTCGAATATAGCAAGTAGTCAGTATTAAGCACATAGTATGTTTGATGGTTTTTTTTTTTTTTTTTGGACTGGAGATTGAACCTAGGGGGTGCTTTACCACTGAGCTACAACCCCAGCCCTTTTGAGACAGTCTCCCTAAATAGCCTCAGCTTCCAAAATCACTGGGATTACAAGCATGCACTACTGCACCCGGCTATGATTGACAGTTTAGTGACATCAGGCAAAAACCATCAGAACACTCAAGTTCAAATAACCACACTACCTGGATCTGTGGTCACACTGAGAATTTCCTTGCTCAGGGAGAGAGAGTACATTTCCTAGATAAGCCCTGTCAAACTTGCAACTTGCCTGTATAATGCTATTCTTCCTGGGGATCAATAATGATCAATAACCATTCTAATTGACAACAGGCTTTAAATTTCCATTTAGTAAAATTATAGTAGAGTCTGGCTTGGCTAGGAACCATATTATATCTTGAAGGTAACGTCACCTCTCTACTCCATCTATATATAAATTTTAATTTTACAACAAAAAAATCATAATACAAGCACAACATTTTCACAAATTTGTGAGGACTACCTCTCAGATTATGGTTAGTTTCACTTTGAATAATGAATAATTTATTGTAGAAAGTGGAGACTTCCAGATTCTGTGTTTTCCTCCATTTATTGGTTTAGTGACAATATTGGTTCTTACTGTGAACATTTAGGTGAGTGCCTTACAGTTCCTAATGTTTTTGGTACCTGACTATTTGTGTCTCAGAAGCTGAAATACAGTTAAAGAACTTCCATAAATGCACAAAATATCACAGAGATCTGTTAGATATTTCTGCTTTACTAAAGCTATTGTTAAGCCATTCAGATGAAATATCTTTCTAAATTCTTGCACTGATGATGAATTTGTTAAAATAACTATTCCCTTTGTTAATAAATGAAAGCATGCACAATTTCACTTTTGTGAAAACAACTAAATTTCTAATTATCATGTTATTCTTTTTAGTAAAAAATTAGTAAAATTGTTAATCTGTTTTTAGTAACAAATATGTATAGAAAAAGTCATCGGATTTTAAATAAGAGGCTGGGGAGATAAGTTATTTTGTAGCTGTGTTGTGTTGACAGGTAAAAACTGTACATCTTCATGAGCACCATGTAATGTTTTGGCAGACTATGCACTGGTCACCTCAAGATAACTAGGTTATCCATCATCTCAAGCATTTTCTCTGTGGTGAGGACATAAAAACCCCTCTCTTTAACTACTTTAGATTACACAATACAATATATTTTTTTACTATAACTACTCTGTGTATAAAAATATTTTTATGTGAATTATAGAATATACTTCTTTGACCTTTGAGTGATTTCCTTCAGGAATACCCTAGTAGTCCGAGAAAGAGTAATGCCTTCCATGGAAGATCATTGACCAAAGACATCATACATAGAGTGCGCTTGGGATTATTTCATTATTGGCTCACTTGATAAATCTATTTTGAGTGCCTCCTCTGTACTAGGCCCTATACTATCTTCTATAATTGCACTGCCCCAAAACAGGAGCCACTAGCTGCATGTATCTATTGAACTCCTGAGCCATGGGCTGAAACTGAGAAAATGAATGTTTAATTTTACTTAACTTTAATTGATTAAAATAAAATATTTAAACCAGTGTAAAATGTGTATATTTATTATGTGTTGAAATGATGACTGCATCTATTAGTTTAAATAAAACATATTATGAAAATAAATTTCTCCTGATTTGTTTTACATTTTTAATCTGGCTACTGGAATATTAAACACCAATGACTTATTATGTTTTAAACAGCTTTTCATTACTGGGACCAAGTAGCTGCTAAGAACATCTTAGAGGAGGGAAAGCTTATTTGAGGCTCATGGTTTCTGTGTTCTCAGTCCGTAGATGATCTGCTCCTTTATGCTGGTCCCAAGATGAGGGAAGGGCCAGTGGAAGGAAGCTGCTCAGCTTATAGTGGGGTCAGGAAGCAGAGAGAGGTCAGGGGAAGGGGTCTCTGGGAAGACGCACCCTTCCAGAGCACATCTCCAGTGACCTACAGCCACCTCCTCCTACAGCCACACCCCGCCTACCTACAGCTACCTCCCAGTCAGTCCAAACTAGGCTGAACTGATGAGGTTACAGGTCTCACAGTGCAATCATTTTATCTCTAAATATTCTTGCATTAACAGGAGCCTTTGGGGACACCTCATGTACAAACCATAACGGTATATTGCTATTGAAAGGTGCTCTTCTAGAACTTCTGTGACAAATGAGATAGACATTGTGTTCACCATTGTGAAACTAGTCCTGAATTAATTATTGTTCATTGAATTGTACATGTAGAAGATTCTTTTTGACCATTAACTTTAGAAATTAAAACAGAACTAAAAATGGCAAACAGCTAACAAAATCAAGTATGAATCAAATGCAAAGAAAGAATGTCTATGTATTTCTGTACAAAAATGACTCTATAGGAACCTAAAGGATTTTAAATGTCTAAATGTATGGGAGTCTTTTATGTGGTTCTTTTGTGATTTTTTTTTATTGGTTGTTGAAAACATTACATAGCTCTTGACATATCATATTTCATACTTTAGATTCAAGTGGGTTATGAACTCCCATTTTTACCCTGTATACAGATTGCAGAATCACATCGGTTACACATCCACTTTTTTACATAATGCCATAATAGTAACTGTTGTATTCTGCTACCTTTTCTATCCTCTACTATCCCCCCTCTCCTCCCCTCCCATCTTCTCTCTGTATCCCATCTGCTGTAATTTAATTCTCTCCCTTGTTTTTTTTTCCTTTCCCCTTACAACCTCTTATATGTAATTTTGTATAACAATGAGGGTTTCCTTCCATGTCCATGCAATTTCCCTTTTCTCTACATTTTCCTCCCACCTCATGTCTCTGTTCAATGTTAATATTTTCCTGTTGCTCTTCCTCCCTGCTCTGTTCTTAGTTGCTCTCATTATATCAAAGAAGACATTTGGCATTTATTCTTTAGGGATTGGCTAGCTTCACTTAGCATAATCTGCTCTAATGCCATCCATTTCCCTGCAAATTCCATGAGTTTGTCATTTTTTAGTGCTGTGTAATACTCCATTGTGTATAAATGCCACATTTTTTTTATCCATTCATCTATTGAAGGGCATCTGGGTTGGTTCCACAGTCTAGCTATTGTGAATTGTGCCGCTATGAACATCGATGTGGCAGTATCCCTGTAGTATGCTCCCTTAAGGTCTTCAGGGAATAGTCTGAGAAGGGCAGTAGCTGGGTTAAATGGTGATTCCATTCCCAGCTTTCCCAGGAATCTCCATACTGCTCTCCAAATTGGCCGCACCAATTTGCAGTCCCACCAGCAATGTACAAGAGTACCTCTTTCCCCACATCCTTCCAACACTTGTTGTTTGACTTCATAATGGCTGCTAATCTTACTGGAGTGAGATGGTATCTTAGGGTGGTTTTGATTTGCATTTCTCTGACTGCTAGAGATGGTGAGCATTTTTTTCATGTAATTGTTGATTGATTGTATGTCCTCCTCTGAGAAGTGTCTGTTCAGGTCTTTGGCCCATTTGTTGATTGGGTTATTTGTTATCTTATTGTTTAATTTTTTGAGTTCTTTGTATACTCTGGATATTAGGGCTCTATCTGAAGTGTGAGGAGTAAAAATTTGTTCCCATGATGTAGGCTCCCTATTTACCTCTCTTATTGTTTCTCTTGCTGAAAAAAAAAAAAACTTTTTAATTTGAGTAAGTCCCATTTGTTGATTCTAGTTATTAACTCTTGTGCTATGGGCGTCCTATTAAGGAATTTGGAGCCTGACCCCACAATACGTAGATCGGAGCCAACTTTTTCTTCTCTCAGGCGCAGAGTCTCTGATTTGATATCAAGCTCTTTGATCCATTTTGATTTAACTTTTGTGCATGGCGAGAGAAAGGGATTCAGTTTCATTTTGTTGCATATGGATTTCCAGTTTTCCCAGCACCATTTGTTGAAGATGCTATCCTTCCTCCATTGCATGCTTTTAGCCCCTTTATCAAATATAAGAAAGTTGTAGTTTTGTGGATTGGTCTCTGTGTCCTCTATTCTGTACCATTGGTCCACCCGCCTGTTTTGGTACCAGTACCATGCTGTTTTTGTTACTATTGCTCTGTAGTATAGTTTGAAATCTGGTATCGCTATGCCGCCAGATTCACACTTCCTGCTTAGAATTGTTTTTGCTATTCTTGGTCTTTTGTTTTTCCATATGAATTTCATGATTGCTTTATCTATTTCTACACAAATGCCATTGGGATTTTGATTGGCATTGCATTAAACCTATAGAGAACTTTGGGTAATATCACCATTTTGATGATGTTAGTTCTGCCTATCCATGAACAGGGTATATTTTCCCATCTTCTAAGATCTTCTTCTATTTCTCTCTTTAGGGTTCTGTAATTTTCATTATATAAATCTTTCATCTCTTTTGTTAGGTTGATTCCCAAGTATTTTATTTTTTTGAGGATATTGTGAATGGGGTGGTTGTTCTCATTTCCATTTCAGAAGATTTGTCACTGATATACTGGAATGCCTTTGATTTATGCGTGTTGATTTTATATCCTGCCACTTTGCTGAATCATTAGCTCTAGTAGTTTCTTTGTAGACCCTTTTGGGTCTGTTAGATATAGTATCATATCATCCACAAACAGTGATAATTTAAGTTCTTCTTTTCCTATTTTTATGCCTTTAATTTCTTTTGTCTGTCTAAGTGCTCTGGCTAGTATTCAGAGAACTAAATTGAATAGAAGTGGTGATAGAGGGCATCCCTGTCTTGTTCCAGTTTTTAGAGGGAATGCCTTCAGTTTTTCTCCATTCAGGATGATGCTATGCCTGAGGCTTAGCATAGATAGCTTTTACAATGTTGAGGTAAGTTCCTGTTATCCCTACTTTTTCTAGCATTTTGAACATAAAGGGATGCTGTACTTTGTCGAATGCTTTTTCTGCATCTATCGAGATGATCATGTGGTTCTTATCTTTAAGTCTATTGATGTGGTGAATAACATTTATTGATTTCCGTATATTGAACCAGCCTTGCTTCCCAGGGATGAATCCTACTTGATCATGGTGCAGAATTTTTTGATATGCTTTTGTATTCGATTCGCCAGGATTTTATTGAGGATTTTTGCATCTAAGTTCATTAGAGATATTGGTCTGTAGTTTTCTTTCTTTGAAGTGTCTTTGTCTGGTTTCGGGATCAGGGTGATGTTAGCCTCATAGAATGAATTTGGAAGAGCTCCTTCTTTTTCTATTTCTTGAAATAACTTGAAAAGTATTGGTATTAATTCTTCTTTGAAGGTTTTGTAAAACTCCGCTGTATATTCATCTGGTCCAGGGCTTTTCTTGGTTGGTAGTCTTTTGATGGCTTCTTCTATTTCCTCCTTTGTTATTGGTCTGTTTAAATTGTGTGTATCTTCCTGACTCAATCTGGGCATATCATATGACTTAAGAAATTTATCAATATCTTCACTATCTTCTATTTTATTGGAATATAGGGTTTCAAAATAATTCCTAATTATCTTCTATATTTCTGTAGTGTCCGTTGTGATATTGCCTTTTTCATCCCGTATGTTAGTAATTTGAATTCTCTCTCTTCTTCTCTTCATTAGCATGGCTAAGGGACTGTTGATCTTATTTATTTTTTCAAAGAACAACTTTTAGTTTTATCAATTTTTTCAATGGTTTTTTTTTGTTTCTATTTCATTGATTTCCGCTCTGATTTTAATTATTTCTTGCCTTCTACTCCCTTTGCTGTTGTTTTGCTCTTCCTCTTCTAGGGTTTTGAGATGAAGTGTGAGTTCATTTTTTGTTGGATTTTTCTTTTTTTGAGGAATGAACTCCAGGCAATGAATTTCCCTCTTAAAACTGCTTTCATTGTGTCCCATAGATTCCAATATGTTGTATCTGTATTTTCATTTATCTCTAAGAATTTTTTGATTCCTCCTTTATGTCTTCTGTAACCCATTGATCATTTAGTAACATATTGTTCATTTTCCAGGTGATGCAGGATTTTTCCTTCCTTTTTTATCATTGATTTCCAGTTTCATTTCATTATGATCAGATAAGGTGCATGGTATTATCTCCACACCTTTATATTTACTAAGAGTTGCCCTATGCCATAATATATGGTCTATCTTTGAGAAGGATCCATATGCTGCTGAGAATAACATGTATCCACTTGATGATGTTTGAAATATTCTATACATGTTGGTTAAATCTAGGTTATTGATTGTGTTATTGAGTTTTATAGTTTCTTTATTCAGCTTTTGTCTGGAGGATCTGTCCAGTGGAGAGAGCAGTGTGTTGAAGTCACCCATAATTATTGTGTTGTAGTCTATTTGACTCTTGAACTTGAGGAGAGTTTATTTTATGAATGTTGCAGCACCATTGTTTGGTGCATACAAATTGATAATTTTTATGTCTTGTTGGTGGATGGTTCCTTTTAACAGTATATAGTGTCCTTCTTTATCCCTTTTGGTTAACTTAGGTTTGAAGTTGATTTTATTCGATATGAGTATGGCCACTCCTGCTTGCTTCTGAGGACCATGTGAGTGGTATGATTTTTCCCAACCTTTCACCTTCAGCCTGTGTATGTCTTTTCATATCAGATGAGTCTCCTGAAGGGAGCATATTGTTGGATTTGTTTTTTTAATCCAGGTTACTAGCCTATGTCTCTTGATTGGTGAATTTAAGCCATTAACGTTTAAGGTTACTGTTGATATATGGTCTGTACTTCCAGTCATGCTTATTTATTTATTTATTTTAATTTGGCTAGTTTTTCCTTTTTGGTGATTTTTTTCCTTCCCTTTACTGAGTTACCTCCCATTGTTAGTTTTGGGTGCTATTTTTCATTCCTCTTCTTGTAGTGTTTTGCTCAAAATGCCTTGCAGTGCTGGTTTTCTGGCTACGAATTCTTTTAACTTTTGTTTGTTGTGAAATATTTTAATTTCATTTTCAAATCTGAAGCTTAATTTTGCTGGATACGGTATTCTTGGTTGGAATCCATTGTTTTTCAGCGTTTGAAATATGTTGTTCCAGGATCTTCTCGCTTTCAACGTCTGTGATGAGAAATCAGCCATTAACCTAATTGGTTTACCCCTGAATGTAATCTGTCTCCTTTCTCTTGTTGCTTTTAATATTCTCTCCTTGTTCTGTATGTTGGATATCTTCATAATTATGTGTCTTGGAGTTGGTCTATTATGATTTTGTATGTTTGGGGTCCTGTAGGCTTCTAGGATTTGGCAATCCATTCCATCTTTCATATCTGGGAAGTTTTCTAAGATTATTTCATTCAATAGATTGTTCATTCCTTTGGTTTGAACCTCTACACCTTCTTCTATCTCAATGATTCTCAAGTTTTGTTTTTTTATGACATCCCATATCTCTTGGATGGATTGCTCGTGATTTCTTAGGATCCTTTCTGTGTTGACTATATTCTTTTCAAGATGATAAACTTTGTCTTCATTATCTGATGTTCTCACTTCTATTTGATCTAGTCTATTTGTAATATTCTTGTTTGAGTTTTTAATTTGGTTTATGGTTTCCTGCATTTCTAGGATTACTGTTTGATTTTTTTTTTAAAACCTCTATCTCCTGGTAGAGCTCATTCTTTGCCATTTGAATTTGCTTATGTAATTCGTTTTCAAAGTATACTTTCATTGTTTGGACTTGCTGTCTAAAGTCTTCTCTAAGATTCTGTTCCATCTGAGTTAGGTATGCCTTGAGTTCTTTCTCTGTCCATTTATCTGATGCCTCTAGGTTCTCCTGTGAATTTAAGTTGTCCTGTATTGTTTGTAATCCTTTTTTCCCTTGTTTTTTCATGGTGCTCACATTACTTTCCAACTCTGTTTGACTGCTGTGTTTCTGTTTTCTTCTTTAAATTTGTTTTGGTTTTTATAGTTCCAATATCTCTCCTTTGTGTTGGGAGACAATGTTTAGAGATGGTGGATTTAATTGTGATTTAAGGTAAATTCATTACTTTCATTAAAGGCCTACATATTTTGATGGCATGTATAGAATTGAGGTTTGAACTTAGGATTTTGTGTTGAGGTCGGGCGCTTTGATGGTATGGAGGTTAGTATATGTTAGCTTCTTTCGGGGGTTGCTCAAATGCAGGTGGATATTAACAAGAGAATAGACAGGAGTACTTGGGGGTAGTTAAGGGCTTAGGCAGACTATAGACCAATTCGTAGTATTCATCTATTTGCATTTAGTAAGTCATAAGTAATCTGGGTGGTCATGCTTGAGAGGAAAGATGGGGAAAAGGTAAGGAAGGAAACCAAGAAAGAGAGAGGGAGAGAGGAAAGAAAGAGAAAAGAAAAGAAAAAGAAATGATAATAAAAATAATAGTAAAATGCAGTAAAATAAAAATTATAATTAAAAAATAATAATATAATTATAAAAAAGAAAAAAATTAAAATTAAAAAATTTAAAAAATTAAAAATAAAAGGGGGCACTGTTAGGCTTCTATTTTCTTCGCTTCCAGTAGGTGGTGCTGTGCCTTCTGGGCCAAGATTTTGCCCTCTGGCTGTAGGAAATAATCCGTGTGAGGCCGCTCTCCCCCCACCCCGTGTCTCTCAAAACCTGTTAGCTTAGGTTTATTCCTGGTCTCTGGTCCCCTGGCTTCTCCTGCCAGCAAGGCCTTTCCCAGTGTGATACCTCTCAAGCTACACTCTGGGCCTGCAGTTTCCCGGACGTGGAGCGTGGCTATTGGGAACCGGCACCTTATTGTTTTGATTCCTCCACTAGCCCCTCCTCCTAGAGCTGGCGGAACAGGTTTTATTTTCGCCACTGGTGGGAGGGGAGTGTTGGATGTCAGGTGCCTTTACCTTTCTCCACGCCTCTATTCATGCTCACTCTGTTAATCACGCCCCCAGAAAGCCTGGGAGAGATTTTATGCGATTTCCCCGCTGTATGGGAGATGGTCTAAATGACACACACCTGTTCTATCGCTGAATGAGCTGCAATCTGTCGAAAACTGGGGATGGTGATGTCAGCTCTCCAAGATGGTGGCCGCTGGCTTCCTCAGTGGGCTGTCCGGTGTGGAGGACAGAACTGGACTGCTTCCTTCCCTCGTCTTAAACCCAGAACTCAGCCCGGAGCACAGTGAGGGCACAGCTGGCAGAAGCCCACAGAATCTGCAGCACTGTTTCTCTGTGTTGCTAGCACACCATTTCCCAGTGCGCCTCAGTCTCTAGCAGTGGGGCTGGCCGCTGAACAAATAGTTTGAATCTCCGGGTGGACAGTTCACTCGAGTTTGAGCCCTAGTAACCGATCCTCGGGCGATGGAAATCCTTCCTCTAGGTTTTGGTGCACCCCAATTTTGCTGGAAATTCCTAACAAGATAGATTTTGGCTGTTCTAACTCGTTATCCATCCACGCAGTGACGCAGTACACGGGGGGTGATGCACTCCATTCACCGCCATCTTCCCCATTCCCCTGTAATTTGTTTTATTGCAGCATATTGGACTTTTTTTTTTATTCTGGACAGAAAACATAACTTTTAACATTATTTAATTAGCATAAAAATTCTGTGAGCTAAGCACGCCTTCTATTTTACAAAAGAAAATAGGTTTAGAGTAATTATTCAGCTTTTTATACTTTATATACAAATGATGCACATAGCAAGTATTTTAGCTCATGTTAGATATCATTTCAAGTTTTACACTTTCTCTCTTCTACAAAAGATTAGTAAATCCCTTGAAATTGAAGGGGACTCAGTGATTCTATTTTCTGGAAAGAACAATTTCCTTACAATTCTGACCTAGCACACTGATGCAACCCAGATAATGACTGTGACTTATCCTGAAAGGGAATCCACCATCCTCTCTTTGGGGATTGTTGGTTACTATAACACATTATCCAAAGCTGATTGGTTTCTTGCTTTGTGTTTTTTCCACTCTTCTACCTCTTACCTGGGCAGTCCTGTTCCCGACTGTAATAAGGACAGCGCTCTCAGGTTTTGATACTGTAAGAATAAGTTAGTAGAAGCAGTTTTGCCAGCACAATCTGACATCCTTGCTGTGAAAGGTTACCAAGACTCTTTCTGGGCAGACACAGATGGTTCTGTGGAAGGGGACTTCCTGAACCCAGACCTTCAAAACAAAACTGAATTACCAATAACTAAAACAATAACTTAAAAATGAATAATATTCTAATTCTAATCATTTTTAAATGAATATCTTGGGAAAAAGGCATTCTTTTCTAATTTAACATCTACTTCTCAATTTAAAAGCTGTACTTTTGTGAGCTTAAATGAACCACTCAGAATATAGGGAAAATATTTTAGGAAAGATTTCTATAGAAGCAAAATGATAGTCAATCATCACAGACATATAAAATGATGCTTTGAAAAAGGAAGACATATCTGGTATTTATTGGTCTAATAAACTTCTCAAGATTATATTTTACTATTATAGAAGTTGTCATTATTAAGTAACTTTGTTTTTAATGGCTGTACTGTTTTTTATGTGGATTCATTAAGAATCCCTCTTCCTCACAAGGACATAGTTAAATAAATCAGAGTTGCTAATTAGATTGTGCCAAAGATCTTATGTATTTAGGTAGAACAAGTCCTTTGTGATAAAATAAATATCATATTTTAAATGTGGTCATTTAAGTTAATGTAAATTTAAATTAAATTTAAAGTAAATTAATGGCTTTCAATTGAAAATCATTGACAACTTACATATGCATTAGAGGAGTGTGGAACACAAGTCTCAATTACAGTTAAACAGAGAAGAACAGACCATCTTCCACCCTAAGATACACCACTGATGATCACCCTTCCTCCTTCCCTACTCCAAAGCAGCTGAACCATTAGTTCGGAAATTAGCTGCTGCCCTACACAAACATTGTTCTTGACTTTTGCCATGTTGCTTTTAGATCTTTGTCACAAAGATTGCCAACGCATTTTTTTTTTAATATCTTGAATACTTTTGTCTCTGATTCTTTAGAAAATCAAGACAATCCAAGTCCATGAAGCTGGGATATAATACAACTGAAATTCTGCTGTAGTCTTAGTTTGTGTGTTTGAATCACTTAGAAAACCAAGAATATTTTAACAATCACATAGGAAAGAAGATAGATGTTAACAAATGACAGATAAGGCAAAGGACTGGGTTTTAATTTAACAAACATTTTTCCATCCAGCTCAGAAAAGTCTTATCATCATAATTAAAATCAGAAATGTATTGCATTTTTAAATTGTATCAGTCATTCAGGAATGGAAAAACTAATGTTCTCATAGTTCTCAACATGGCGATACTACAAGTAACTATCCAAAAACATCCATTTGATATGATTGTCTCCTGCATCATTATTGTCACAAAGCACTGATCTTAATGTATCTTTCCAATCTGTTGCTGCACTCAAAACCTATTATTAAATATATTGAGTGGAAGATAAAACTCTTTTTCATATAGTAGATATTAATTAAAGATGCTATTTTAAGACTATTTTATTATTATTATATCTATCTACACATAGTAAATACATAAATAAATTTTATTTTGCCAAGTTTTCAGGTGGAAATATAATTTTGTTTTAGTTTTCTGAAACATGTAATATAAAATGCTGAGATAAATACTTCATATAATTCTATAAGATGAAACATTTTAGAATTTTTCTTCTTTAGAAGTATTATTGTAGCTCTCTTACCTAGTTAAGAGTCTTTATCATTAATTATAAGAAATGATAATTGTTCTAATTTTTACTATATGTGATGAATAAAAGAAAGATACTACAAGCATCAAATCCATATATTAGTTTTATACAAAATAAACAGCAATAGAAAGTAATTTTTAAGTGATAGACATGGTTTGCTTTTTATCATCTCATATCAAACTAATTTTAAAAGCTACTGTGTAGAATACCACATGTACAAATCTATAAGAGTTCCAAGGGAATATATGGATGTAGAAGAAGCACATTTATGAAAATGGACCAAGAATGCCTATTTCCTAGATGGAAACAAATAGTAGTTTCAAGAAATTCACATTCATAGGCAGCCATGACTTCAAAACTCAAATAAAAAGACACAAATGTTCTAAGATATTAGTGAAATATAAATATAGCAAATATTTTCATTCCTGTTCAACTTTGGCACTGCTAAGTATCTCAGTATTTTGAACAATCATTAGAAAAAAATAATATTGTTTATATCCTCAGGAAAGGTTCCTAGATTGTCCTCCTCAGACTCTAGTTTCCATGTAAATTCTACCATATTTATAGTATTCATTCTTTCTATTTCACTTGACCATTCCACAATATTTGCACAGAGGTACCATGGGCCAGTAACTCTTTTGGGTGCTAAGGCAGAGAGAGTTATGAGCAAAAGAGAAAAGGTCAAGCTTCTCTGGGAGCTGCCTTAAAGTGGAGGAATGGATAAATACATAATGTAGCTCTTCTGGTCACTGGTAAATGTTATTCTTTTAAAAATGGACCATTCTATGAATTTTCAAGGGCTTCTGCATCATTCATTAACTTTCTTAAACAACACACATATTGTTCCAGTTCTGGAGGCTGGAGGTCCAAGATTGAGCCTTGGTTCCCTTTGACATCTATGAGCAAGAATCTGTTTCTAACCTGTCCCCTAGCTTCTGGTGGCCCATTCAACCATCAAGGAATTAACCCACTGCTGAGGTTAAAGTTCCCATGATCCAATCACTTCCCCAAAGGAACACAGGACACTGTGGGGGATATTCCAGATCCAAACAATAACAATCACCCACGTGTTTTGAAGAAGAATAAACCTTCTTTCAAAAAGACATTTTAAATTTATATCTCGGTTCTCTTATACCTGTGTGATTTTTGTCAAATTTCCTTTTCCTCTCCCTGCACCCTGTATTCTGAAATATTAAAGGAGGTGGTGGTGGGGTTAGAGATGCAATTCACTGGTAAAACACTTGCCTGTAATGTGTGAGACCCTGTGTTTGATCTCCAGCACTGCAAAATAAAAATATAAATAAAAAATACAATAAATAAATAAAGTAAAATAAAAAGTAGAAAGGCTTAAATACTTATATATTTATTGTGAGGTTTAAATGGCTTAACATTTCCTAGAGCATATGCATCTAGACAAAAATAGGTATTCAATTATTATGAAATATTAGCCTGGGACTCAACCAATGCTTCCTTCTTCTGTGGCTTTTCCTGACATTGTGGTAAAGAGGCCATCCCTTCATTTCCACTCTCTCCTGTCCATGATCTATCGTGGCCATTCCAGGATTTTAATATGCTAGTTTATTTATTGCACTTATTGAATTCCATTTCTGCTGCAAGATTCGTGGGAACTGTGGCCAGTGTTCTAAATTTCTGATGTTGAACATCAAGCCAAGATCATACCAGAGATTCAACACTTTTTTCTTTGGCAATTTCTAACAGATGAAGAAGTAGAGGGAATGGCAATGGGAGAGAGATCACCCAGGAAGTAAGGCATTCAGATCTTCTGCTTTAAAACTTGAGAAAAAGAAGAATTGAATAATTAATCATTTTACCCAAATTTTCTTTTCATTTTGCAAGATGCACAACAATTTATATACCTTCCTCCTTCAGTGGTTACTACTGGATATGAGAAAAATTCATATTGTTTTCACAGTTGGAGCATTCTTCAAAAATCCCTTGCCTTGCTATTCATGTCACACTGCCCCTTTATGTGGTGATGCCTCTTATTGAAACATCTTGTTTTATACCCCTTTCCACACTGCTAGCTTCTGTTCCTCCATCTAAGAAAATTAATAATCCTTCAAAACCCAGTTTCAATATTATCATCTCTACATGTTTCTCTGGCCTACCCCAGTTCTAACTCCAAAAACCTAATTAAATATGTCTTATGTGTCACATATTATCTTATGGAAAATTCTGCCATCTGCCATTTCATTCTCCCCCCCCCCCTCTATCTCTATCTATCTATCTATCTATCTATCTATCTATCTATATCTTATGGAGTAGAGAGGCAGCTGATCTTAATGGACCCAGAGTTGTTGGAGGGAGTGGTTTAGTAAATATTAACCAAAAATTGCTCACAGGCCCACAGAAGTTCAACAGGAAGAAATTAGGGATTGCAGGCTCGGAAGCTGTTACTTTTCCCTTGAGCGTGAAAGCTTATTCATAGAAGGGACAAAGACTCTTATTTCTTTCTATTCATTCCCTAGCCAGGGCCTGATACATAACAGGTACAAAAGTGGTTTTTGAATGAATGCCTTCAAATCTGAAATTGGTGGCAATAATGTACCTTATACTCTATTTCAAAGGAACCATATTTCTTCCAGGTTGTGCAGAGTGAATTGTCTCAGGGCAACTATTGCTTTCTAGGGTACTATAGCAAGACTGTGCAATCGTGTATTGACTATGAGATCCAAAATTTGTGTGCTAGTAATGCACTAGGGTTGTATTGATTTTGCCTGTCCTTTTGATTAGATGTCATTGGTTGCTCTCTTTTGATTGAAAGTTCCATTTTTTTAGTTCTTATACTGGGACCAAGTACACTGCCTGACTGATGGAATCAACCTCTTCTAACTCGGTGATGGGATGGTGACTAAAAATCAGGTGAAACGTCTCTGTTTTCTCCTGCTTAAGTCATACCTTCTTCAGATAAGGCCACACTTTCTTCTTGTGAGATACATGTGCTCCTTTAAGAGCACTGGATTAAGACAGGCTTGTGTGGCTGAGTTGTACTCTTTGTCTTTGATAGTTATTTGGTCAGAGGAATACGGATTAAACCCTTCATCCAATTCCTAGCTTGTTGATGAGAGAAAAGAATTCCCACCTCTGAGTGATGTTGGAGGAGTTAAATATTAATAATATATATATAAAATAGAATAGGTTCTTTCTTCATTTCTCGGAATATATCTATAAAATTTGATTCTTAGGTGATTTTTTTTTCTCCAGTTCAACACCAAAAACTTCTTTGGATTGAAAATATGTATTTTTGAGCACATAAAACTGAGCTGTTTCTTGTGATTTTAATATATTCTGGTCTTCTGCTGTCAATTGCTTATGTAATGTTTTTAAGAAATTGTCACCCTTTTTTATCTGTCACATAAAGGCATAAAGGTATCTGAAAACTAGAATCCCAGAGCCAAAGATTACTCAGGGAAGAAAACATGCTCACATTGCTTTAGAGAGTCAAGCAATAAGTGGTTAGATAAGTAGAAAACCAAATCGGAAATTGCAAGGCTTCCAAATGCTTTTTTTGGAGAGAGAAGATGGCAGGTTAGAGGAAAGGTGTGTTCCCAGAAGTTCCTTAGCAGCAGACTTAAAGAGCTGAAAGAATGCTCCTCAGTGAGGGGGTAACTAAAGGAACTCACTGAAATTCAATACTGAACTATAAAAGAAACCACAGGGATGCAGAAAGTTAGAAACTTGCACATAATATAAGAAATAATATGTTAGAGCTACGCCAGCTTGACTGGTGGTGGTGGCAGCAGGGTGGCTGCTGAGGGGAGGGGGGAGCCCAGGCAGAGAGAGAAAGAGGATAGCTTGGTGAATAAAAAACAAAAACAATATATATTGTTTTTGTTTTTGTATATATATATTGGCCTACGGAACTCATGGAGTGGAGAGGAAGCTGATCTTAATGGATCCAGACTTGGTGGAGGGAGTGGTTCAGTAAAAATTAACCAAAAATTGCTCCACCCACAGGCCCACAGAAGTTCAGCAGGAATTGGGGATTGTAGGCTCAGAAGCTGGTTGCCTCTGTGGGAGGCAACTAGGGTTGAGAGACATAAGAGAGACATAAGCCCTGTATGGCAGTGGGCTGGGACAGGAAATTGGGGATCCATAAAGGAAGCTGCCAGCTGCCATCTATCATGACCCCCAGAGAGTGCTTGAACCAGAGTGACTGAACTAGGTGCATATACCTTAAGCATACAGCTTCCCGACATGAAGGAGAAAGCTCCCTTGCTGCTGGTACCCAGTAAGACCTATTGGAAAGATGCCTATAGCTATGACACTGAGAGCTACTACATCCAGCTTTGTCTCCTAGTCGTCTGAATGACAGCTGAGGGAGGAGCATAAGGCTTTGGACTTAATGACCTCCAGCCCTAGATCCAAGGGTTTCAGAGCCAAAAATAAATATAGAGAATACAAACCCATCTCTACCAAATGTTTTGACCACCTCAGCAGAAACTAGTCATTTATTTCTCATTAATTTTTTTTCTCTCCTTTTCTCATTTTTTTTTCTGGAATTTGACTATTTTATTACTCCCTTTTTTCCTAAATTTTAACTTGTAATATTCTTTCAAATATCATTTTGTTTCTTTGCTTCCATTCTGCAATATTTGGTGTGTATGTGTATTTGTGTGTGTGTGTGTGTGTGTGGTTTGTGGTTTTCTCAGTGTATATATATATATATATATATATATATATATATATATATATATTCAAATATATATATATGTATGTATATATATATATGTATGTATATATGTATATATGATTTTACTTTCACTTTAATTGTTTTCATTCATATCTGTTTATTATATGGTCATGATTTGACTTAGATGGGGTATAATTATACATGGATTTGAGTTGTTTTGATCTTAAACTTGCTTACTTGTTTATATCTTGTTTTTTCTCCCTCTTATTTCTCCATTTCACTCTCTTCCTTCACTAATAGCCAAATTTTCCTCTTTTCTTCTTCCTCTCTTTTATTTTTATTACTTTTAGTTTTTTTTCCTCCTTGTTTTAAAAATTTGTTCTAATCAGTTATATATGACAGTAGAATGCATTTTGACACATCATACATAAATGGAGTACATGACTTCTCATTCTTCTGGTTGCACATGATGTAGAATCACACTGGTTCTGTAATCATATTTGTGCACATGGTAATAATGTCTGATTCATTGTACTATCCTTCCTACACCCATACTTCCTCTCCTCCCTTCACTCCCCTCTGCCTAATCCAAAGTACTTCTATTTTTTTATAACATCCCCGCCCCCACCAACAACTTATTGTGAATTACCATCTGAATATTATAGAAAACACTCAGTCTTTGGGTTTTGGGGATTGGCTTATTTTGCTTAGCAAGATATTCTCCAGCTCCATCCACTTACCTGCAAATGCCATAATTTCATTCTTCTTTAAGACTAATATTTCACTGTGTATATATACCACGTTTTCTTTATCCATTCATCTGTTGAAGGACATCTGGTTTGGTTCCATAGTTTGTCTATTGTAAATTGAGCTGCTATAAACATTGATGTGGCTGTGTCACTGTACTACGTTGATTTTAAGTCCTTTGGGTATAAACCGAGGAGTTGGATAGCTGGCTCAAGGCTCAAATGGTGGTTCCATTCCAAGTTTTCTGAGAAATATTATTTCTCCTTATTAAAGCTGATATATGCTACCTCTCTCCTGTCTCTCCTCTGTTTGCTTTGTAAAATATTTCAAACTTTTACTTGTATACCACCCTATTTTCTCCTTGCTTTGGACACTGTAATCCCACCAGCTAATGGAATTATATAGTCTATTTAAAATTTAACTTATTCATGTTGTTGTAATTGTTAATACAGTGGATGATATAGTATACCTCTGCTGTCCAATGCCTGATTTTGTTTGGTTTTTAGTGTTGGTACTAATGTTCAACACTGAGCCCACCATTTCTAAATAGGTAGCAATTAGTATTATAGATGCAAAGTAGACATCAGACATTTGTCTTAAGGTTGTACATCTGTTGCTAACATTAGTGCTCTTCCTGGATCCTCCTACCCCTAAGAGGGGCTGGAAAGTCATTGGGATGCTTTTGGTTACAGAGTAAGGATCCTGTTGCTGAGCAATACTCACAACTCAGGGAGTCTCACTTCACACACAATCTAGTCCCACCTGAGCCTCAACATTATTTTAACACAGAATTTAAAAGACAAAACCCTAAATCAGGCCCCATGGAGGAATAATCAGAGAGCCCACCCAGATACCCCTTCTAGACATTTACTCATACATCAAAATAGGAGTTCCAGAACAAAGATTATAACCATACACAAAAGGACATTCATATAGAGGGAAAGGGGAATTCCCCTCAATTGATGTGCAAGTCCAAGAACTAGGAAAACAGGAAGAAACAGACAAACCTCCTACCAAAACTCACAATCTCCAAACAAAGAATTACATATAAATGGTAGTGGATGAAATTTCAGAGAAATATTAAGAAAAAAATGATTATTAAAATTAATATTAAAAAATTAAAAAGAAATTAATTAAGAATGAAAATACAAGATAAAAGAACATTTCAATGAAAAATAGAAATATTGGAATGGACTAATAAAAACTGAAAATGAAAGACACAATGAATCAAATTAAAAACTCACTTGAAAACATCAACAAAAGATTAGGCTGTGTAGAAAGTGGAAATTCAGCTCTTGAAGACTAAACCTCAGGCTTTGAAGACAAGGCATATGAACATGAATACTCAATATGCAATTAAGGGGAAAATGAGAGAATTGATAAGAATAATAAGAACTCTAGGACTATATCAAGAGACCAAACCTGAGAGTCATTGGGAGGGAAGAGAACATGGACATACAAGCTAAAGGAATTAAGGACATCTTTATTGAGATGGTAACAGAAAACTCTCCCTATATTATAAATGAGACAGACACCCACAAACAAGACACATATGGGATCCCACAAAGGCAAAATCATAACAGAACCTCTCTAAGACATATCAAAATTCCTAACACAGAGATAAAGAAAGAATGTTAAAAGCTGTGAGAGAAAAATTGTCATGTCACGTTTAGAGACAAGTCTTAAGACTCACTTCTGACTTCTCAACTCAGACCCTAAAATCAAGGAATGCCTAGAATAAGATAATACGAGCACTAAGAGGAAACAATTGCCTAGCCAAGATTGCTATGTCCAGCAAGGCTCTCTTTGAAAACTGATGACAAAATAAAAACTTTCCATTGCAAGAATTAAAATAATTCATCACCTCCAAGCCAGATCTACAAAGAGTACTCAAAAGATAAGTTAAACACAGATGTACCTGAAAAGAAACCAAAAAGCTCCCCAATAGATTAATACTATAAAATAGCAACACACTGAATGCAAATTAATGTAGAATTAAATATAGTAAACAAAGTAAAATGGCAGGGAAATACAAACACATATCCATAATAACACTGAATGCACATGGTCTCAGCCCCCAATTAAAAGTCATAGTTTAGTCGAATGGATTAAAGAACAAGATACAACTAAATGCTGTTTGCAAGACACTCATCTTGTAGGCAAAGACACCCATAGGCTGAAGGTAAAGAATGGAAAAAAAATACCATGGAAGTACAGTTTAAAAACAAGCAGCAGTAGCTATTCTCATATCTGACAAGAAGATTTCAGGCAAAAATTAATGGGAAGAGACAAAATAGTAAATATATATGCTCCAAATATCAGTGCATCTAATTAAATGAAAAAATAGTTCTTGACATTAAATCCCAGATAGATGCTAATACAATAATACTGGGTGATTTCAACACACCCTTATCACCATAAATAGGTTATTCAAAAATAAATCAATAAAGATATTTCCTACCTAAATAAGACTATAAGTAAAATGGATCTAATAATAGATATCTACAGAATATTTTACTCCCAAACAGTTAAAATTAGCCTTTTCTTAGCAGCTCAGACAATCTTTTTCAAAATAGACCATATTCTAGATTTCAATGTAAGTCTGAGCAAATAAAAAAATATAGAAAAAGATGTAGTCTCATGCATCCTATCAAATAATGGAATGAAACTAGAAATAAACAGCAAGAAAAAAAGTAGAAACCATAAAACACGTGGATATTGAACATACTCTTTTAAATGAAGAATTGATCATAGAAAAAATGAGGGAAGAAATCAAGAAATTCTTAGAAATAAATGAGAAAAGCGATACAATATATCAACATCTCTGAAACAGCGAGAAAGCAGTTCCAAGAAGAAAATTTATTGCATCAAGTGTTTGTTTTTTAAAAAAAATCCCAGGTAAATAAGCTTATGCTCCACCTCAAGCCTTTAGAAAAGGAAGAACAAACTAATTACTAAATTAGTAGAAGACACAAAATGATTAAGATCAGAGTCAAAATTAATGAAATTGAGAATAAAAAGAAATACACAGACCAACGCAAAACAGAGTTGATTGTTGAAAAAGATAAGTAAGATTGATAAACATTTAGCCAAACTAACCAAAGACTCAAATAAACAAAATTAGGGATGAAAAAAGGAGACATTACCACAGACACTTTTGAAATTCAGAGGATTATCAGAAGCTATTTTGAAAATTTATACTCTAATAAACTGGAAAACCCAGAAAGCATTGGAACATTTCTAGACAAGTATGACCTGCTCAATTTGAACCAGAACATAAACATACCACTATCAATAGCAGTGTGCAGATTCCTCATGAAATTGAAACAGCAACCAAAGCCTTCCAACAAAGAAAAGTCCAAGAACAGATTGATTCTCAGCTGAGTTCTACCAGATCTTCAGAGGAGAATAAACACAAATCTTTCTCAAATATTCCATAAAATTGAAAGAGAGGTAACACTCCCAAATACATTCTATGAAATCATTATCATCTTTATACCCAGACAAAGATACATCTAGGAACAAAAACTATAGACCAATGACTCTGATGAACATAGACACAAAAATCTTTATAAAATATTAGCAAACTGCATTCAAAAGCAGAGCAAAAATATGATTCATATGATCAAGTGAATTTCATCACAGGGATGGAAGATTGGTTCAACATACGCAAATGAATAAATGTAATTCACCACTTGATTACAATTAAGGACAACAATCCTATGATCATCTCAATAGATGCAGAGAAGGCCTTTGATAAAACCCAGCAACCACATGATAAAAAAGCTGGAGAAAGTGGTAGTGGAGGGAACTTAGCTCAATATTATAAAGACTGTATATGACAAACTCAAAGCCAACATCATATTGAACAGAGAAAATCTGAAAATATTTCCTCTCTAAAATCAGGAGAAGACAAGGATGTCAGTTTCACTACTCCTGTTTTCAATACAGTTATCAAAACTCTAGCCACAATATAGGAAAATAAAAATCAAACAATCTTTGCTTGCTGATGATATGATCCTATACCTAGAGGTCCTCACAAACTTAACCAGAAGACTTCTAGAGATGATAAATAAATTCAGCAAGTAGCAGCTTATATGCTCATAAATCAATAACTTCCCTATATTCCTAAAGTGATCCTGCTGAGAGAGAAATCAGGAAAACTATTCCATTTTCAATAATCTCAGAGAAATGGGAATTAATCTAACCAAGGAGGTAAACTATCTGTATAATCAAAATTATAGAATACTAAAGAAAGAAACTGAAGATCTTAGAAGATAGAAAGACCTTTCATGTTCTTAAATAGGCAGAATTATTATTATCAAAATGGCCATACTACCAAAAGCCAATATACAGAGTCAGTGTAATCCCCATTAAAATAGCAATGAGATTCTTCACAAAAATAGAAAAAAAACCCCCAAAAACCACTTCTAAAATTCATTTGGAAAAACAATAGGCCCCAAATAGCCAAAGCAATTCTGAGCAAGAGTGATGCAGGAGACAGCACAATGTGTGATCTTAAATTATACCTCATAACTACAGTAACAAAACATATCATGGCACTGGCATCTAAATGGACATGAAAATCAGTAGACTAAGACACAGAGACAAATCAAGGAGCCATCCAATACTTAACAAAGATGACAAAAATATATGTTGGAGAAAAGGTAGTGTTTTGAACAAATGGTGTTGGGAAAACTAGGTATCATTATATAGAAGGATGAAATTTGATCTCCCTTTCTCTTTCTAAACTAAAGTCAAATCAAAGTTGAAAAAAGACTTTGAAGTTAGACCATAAACAGAAGAAAACCTAGGGCCAATATTCCAGTGTATTGGTGAGGGCACCAACTTCCTTAATCAGAACCCTAAAACAAGAAAAATAAAACCAAAAATCAATAAGTGAGATGCCATCAGATGGAAAATCTTCTGAATGGCCAAAAAAAAAAAAAAAAAAAAAATCAAGAGTGTGAAGAGTGAGCCTATAAAGTGGGAGAGAATCTTTGCCAACTGGGGATTAATATCCAGAGTATATAAAGAATTTAAAAAAACACCAACACAAACAAAAAAACAAGTAACCTAATCAATAAATGGACAAAAGAACTAAATAGACATTTCACAAAGAAGAAACACAAATGGCCACCAAAAGTATGAAAAATGTTCATTATCTCTAGCAATCAGGGTAATGCAAATCAAAGCTTCATTAAGATAAGTCAGAATGAAAATTATCAAGAATACAAACAGTAATGAATGTGGGGAAAAAGTGCACTCATACATTGTTGGTGGGTCTACAAATTAGTACAACCACTCTGGAAAGCAGTATGGAGATTCCTCATAAAACTAAAAATGGACACCTCTATCCTACACATCCAACCTACTCCTTGGCATTTGTCTAAAAGAACAAAAATCAACATACTAGAGTGATACAGTCACATCCATATTCATAGCAGCACAATAGTAAAATTATGGAATCAGCCCAGATGTCTGCCAATAGATGAACGGATTAAGAAAATGTGGTGTGTATACACAATAGAGTTTTATTCAGCCATAAAAGAATGAAATCATGACTTTTGCCAGTAAATGAATGGAAATGGAGAACATAATGCTAAGTGAAATAAGCCAGAGTTGGAAAATCAAGTGTTGAATGTTTTCTCTCACATGCAAAAATGAAAGCAAAATAAGGGAAAGAAGGTGGACTGAATTAGATGTCATAAAGAGAAGATCAGTGAAGTAGAAGGAGATCGAGAGGGAGGGAGGAGGGACAGGAAAATGTAGGAAATGTGGAACGAATGTAATAAAATCACATTATATACATATACAAATATAGCATAGAGAATTTCACCTTTATAAATATGTGGAAAGGGGCTGGGGATGTGGCTCAAGTGGTAGCGCGCTCGCCTGGCATACATTTGGCCCGGGTTCGATCCTCAGCATCACATGCAAAACGAAAGATGTTGTGTCCGCCGATAACTAAAAAATAAATATTAAAAATTCTCATTCTCTCTCTCTCTCTCTCTCTCTCTCTCTCTCTCTCTCTCTCCCTCCCTCACTCTCTCTTTAAAATAAATAAATAAATAAATAAATATGTGGAAAGCACCAATTGGGAGTTCATAACCCACTTGAATCTAAAGTATGAAATATGATATGTCAAGAGCTATGTAATGTTTTGAACAGCCAATGAACCAAAAAAAAAAGAAAAGAAATTAGCTAAGGGAAGATCGATAGAGTAGGGGAGGGGGGGGGTGGGGAGGGAAGGGAGGAACGGAGGGAATGGGCCTGAAATGGAGTACTAAATGAAAAGAACTTGGTGTCTAGCACAAACCTGGTGGTGTTCTGGTGTATATACACAATAGAGTTTTATTCAGTCATAAAATAATGAAATCATGACATTTGCCAGTAAATGGATGGAATTGGGGAACATCATGCTGAGTGCAGTGAGTTTGGACATCTTGAGAAGCAAATGAAAGCAATAAACGTAGGTACAGGAGTGTGGATTTTTATTCTGTATCACAATAGAGCTGGAGGATCAGTAGCATGTGTGAGGGAATGGCTTTCACCCTGCCATGCAGAGGAGGGTGAATGGGCTAAAGTGTGAGGTGGGGGATCCTTAGTTTGAGAGAGAGACAGAGACAAGAGCAAAACAAGATTTCAAAGAATGATAGAGGAAAATCAATTTTGGTTAAGTGGCAAGGCCATTTATTTAAAAATTAGATATCTAAGTCAGGTATGGTGGTGACACCTGTAATTACAGTGGCTCGGGAGGCTGAGGCAGGAGGATTGCGAATTCAAAGTCAGCCTCAGCAAAAGTGAGTTGTTAAGCAACTCATTGAGACCCTGTCTCTATTTAAAAACAAAATAAGGCTGGGGATGTGGCTCAGTGGCTGAGTTCCCCTTAGTTCAATCTCTGGTATTTCTTCCCCCACTAATTAGATGTCTGCCTTCTGGGGTCCTGATACTTTTATTTCTGGTTACTGTTGAGATCTTGGGTAAATGAAGATGTGCTTTTCCTCCTATGATTTCTAAATTTCATCTTGATGAATAGTTTGATAACTTCTCCAGGGTGGATAAATGAACAAGAGCTGGAGTAAGTCTGTTACCTTTGTTCTTTAATCCACAAATGACGATTTAATGCAATACTGTTTTCTCTCTATGCACTTTTGCTCCACTTGGATATCTGCAATTCCCAGTTTTCTGAAAGATCTGTAAAGTCCCACAAGTTAAACAAGGATTTTAATATTCTAATAAAATAACTGAAAGCAAGGGAACCCTGGGTAACGAGTGGGGAATATTCAGTGATTATCAAACACATGCTCACAAATCATTAGAGACCACAGCTCTGAGTTACTCCTTTGATGGTGAAGATATGTGCTTTGCATCTTGCTGTTCTAATTCTTGGATTATTTCCCATAAATCTTTTAGACTAAAGGAACATAAAACAGAAGCAAGATTTTAATTCATCATCCATAATTAATTAGCTGTCTTTGGGGGGAACTTCTTTCAGCTCTCTGGAATTCTTTTTGTTTGTTTGAAATGTAGGAATAAAGTAGACTCTTAAAGTGAGATAATGGCTCTGAAAGACCATGTGGCCTCGGCAAGGATAAGATATTATGGAAGTATGTCATCTTTAAAACAATAGTTGCATCACATTTCATCTTAAAATCCAGTCTTCATAAGTCATCTATTGACAAATGTGCTTTCCCTCTCTCTAAACATACAGATGCACACACACACACACACACACACACACACACATACACACACACACACAGAAATATATTATTTTGACTAATTTAATTTGATGCTTTTTATATTAGATATACTAAGTGGTTGACTTTCCCTATGAATTTTTAGAATGTGCAGCAAGAAAAAAAAATGTTAACCTTATTCCATTTTCTTGAATGTGAATTAGAAACTTTTCTCTTGAGAAACTGATGAATGGTTTAACTATAGATTTTCAAGATAAACATTTTTTTTTTTAGCTTAAAGAATGAAGTTTGATTAGTAACTTGCACATAGAATTGGAGTTTATATTTGGGTGTGTTGATGGCCTTTATTTTGAGAAACTAATAAAATAAGTAATAGGACATAATAAGAAATTGTTTGACTTGTTTAAAGAGTGATGAAATTTATGCTTAACCTGAATTTTAATATTTATTTATACTAATATCTAATTTATATGTTTGATCAAAGTTTTAGTCTATAATGAGTTTGTATCAAGATGGAGAAAATGCATTATGCATTCTCTAAAAACTTGTTGGATTAAGGAAATACTTAGTTTGGTGAAAATGGTAACTCTGATGTGATGAGCATCTTTAAATTTATTTAAAGTATCTAAAATGACTCCTTAGATACTTCCCAGTTTCTGAGCATGGAAGATTCTAGAACCACTTGAGCTTTTCTCATTGTTCCTCTTTTTCCCTGAACTCAAAGCATTTGGCCAGGAATAGGGAAATAGAGCACAGGTAAATTACTTACCTATTATGCATAGGATCCTGGTTTCCATTGCTTGCACCAAAAAAAAAAAAAAAAAAAAAAAAAGGAGTCTGATGGGAACTAGAAATCTAAAGAGAGTGAAAAAGTACAAAGTAGGTAGGCATAACTTTGGGTAAATCCAGTTTGGTACGTCATTTATTTTCTTTAAAGATGGTGCAAACTATGAATTGGATACATTTTTATAAGAGTCATATTATAGAATAGAAACTGTTTCCTTCTCCAAGATAAAGGACTTACCCAAACCATAAAATAACTATTTTTACCCAAATCATAAAACAACTATTTTAACAGCTCTCTGTACTTGTGTGTTCAGAAAAGGGAAGGTTACTGCTTGATTATAAGATAACAAGATTAATCCAGGACTTTTAAAAAATATGAGCCGGAAGTCTTGAAAAAAATTAAAATTTATTGTCAACTAAGAAATTTAGACATAATCACATGCAGGGTCAAAGGATTTTTTGAGCAAGAAAATGAGAAAAATTAAATCAACATATTCAGGTCTTTATTATTTTGCTTATGCTCAGATAGTAAAGCTCTGGGTTTTATTTTTTGTTTTATGTGATGAGACACAAAGGGAGAATGAATTATTTGGCTTTGATGTTCCTCAGCAGACAGTTCTGCAGGTACTTCACCATGCTTCTCATCACTCTTTATTCTGTTTAGAGCAAGTGAAATTAAAAATGTTTCTTGTAGGCATATGGAAAGTAGGTGTGGAACAATTCTCACTCTATTAACACATTTCTTGACAGAATCTCACAATGGTCAAGAAATAGTAACAATTTTTAGAGAACTGAGCAGTGTGTAACCTGGAGGTGATGGGCATTCTGGAGATAGTGCAGGCAAAGGTCAGGAGTTATATCATGTTCTCTTTAAATAATTTGAATTGCTGTTGAAAGAATTTAATTGAATAGAAAACCTGCAAATAGATATCTCTGAGTCAATTCATGTTCAGTTAAAAAAACCATATTACCCACCACAGATCTATGCACACATTAAGAAGCAGAAATGAAAGGATGAGTTTTCAAAGACAGTTTGGTGAAAATGGTGACTCTGATGTGATGAGCATCTTTAACATAACACCGTGAAGCACAAAGTCTCATCAGGAAAATAGGCTGCTGTGGCACCGCGTCTCCAACTGTCACCTTTGTTGTGCATCTGAGTCCATGGCTACAAGGGATACAGACAGAAAATGCCCTTCCCACCCAACAGAATATTCTACAGCTGCAGTTTTTTTTTTTTTTTTTTTTTTACTTTCCTTGGTCTTTCCATGTATTTGTCTGAAGCCAAAGTATCTGGAAGTAACAGAGAGCAGTTTTTGTGCAGAGATATATCGAATATACTCTCTAATTATCAAATCCCATAAATGGTTTAAAAGAAAGACGTCTCTAATGAGTTCTGTAGCACTTATTTATTTGGGGCTAGCTTCACTAGACAACTTCAGACTTGTGATTCTGTCCACATATCAGCTGAAGAGTGGAAAAGATAGAAAGTGGAAAAAAGTGAACCATTATCAAAGGACGATTTTTCCCTTGTTTCTGGTGAGTATGGTCTTTGACTTGGTGAAAGAACCTCTGGATCCCTGGGTAGTACATTCATCCTTCCAGGGAGTGATGCCTATGAGACTAGCTCTTTTTCTGTCCACCAGTTTTTATAATCTCCCTGGTTTTAAAAAACACAGTCTTTCTAGTGGCTTTGTATTGGTGGCTTAGGACCAATGGTGTCATGGACTCTCATGAGACTAAAAAATGGCTGGATAATCCAGACTCCTGTATTTATTTTTACTGAAAAAAAATAAGAGAGGGTGTGACCATGATATGAGGGCAATTGGGCAGTAGATCTACTCTACAGGTTTAAAGATAGGGAAGTGGCTAACAAGGGAGTGTCAGCTAACCAGGAAAGGCAAACAAAATCCACTTTTCCATGAACTTTAGACATTGTTGGATAAATAGAGCATGTGTGTATGAAAAGAAACACTTGGCTATGACTTTCCCCAGAAATAGTGACCTGCTATGTAAGATATCATAGGAGCTCATTAAAGTGGGATTTACTTTGGATTTTGAATTTTGCCTTGGTCTTATTATTAGGATACTGGATAAATATTCATTTAATTCCTTTATATCTTAATGATTGTTGCTAAATGTGTTTGGACTACTAATCTGCCCCAGAATTATGACTCTGGGACAAAAGAGGGGGATACTAAATAAAGGTGGCTTAGTTAGTGACTAGAAAATAACTTTTTTCCACTCCTGGTACTCTAACAACTTTCTTCCTCTATCACCAGTAAGTTAATACTTTTTTTTTTTAAGGAGTGTTCTACTTAATTCCTGGTAGTTTCATAATAAAAATCACATGTCTTATTATGGTCTTCAAATTTGAATTATTTTTTTTGATTGATTTCTTTGATTGACACATTACATTTTTCAAGTAATTCCTTATTTAAAAATTCTGATAATAGAGAAATGTACAAAAAAAGAAAGTGTCTATCATTCAATAATCTGCAATCCAGAAATAAACATAATTCACATTAAGAAGAACATCTTTCTTCTCTGTCTTAATTTAGATAGTAGTTTTTTTAAATTGTGTCTTCTAACTTATAAGGATGATAGTAAATCATTGGGTAAGCAAGTTTAAAAACATGAAATAGAACATAACAGAAAATATCATAGGTCAGAATGCACATTAACATGAGAAAGTGCTTAAGTGCTTTGTGCAGCACGTGTATGTGTGTGGTATGTAGGTATGTATGTATGTGTGTGTGTTTGTATATTTGTGTGTACATTGTATGATGTAATTTTTATTTTCTGAGTTCACTGCCAAATAAGTTTGGAAGCCAGTGACTAAGATGATGGTGTCAATGAATGAAATCCAGTCTTAAGCTGGGACGCCAGAGCCAAAGGCCATTGCTATATATAATTACAGCTGTTAATGAAACAAGATCAGGGACCAGGAAGGAAGGAGAACAAAGGTAAGACGGAAAATAGGAAGAACAAAGAGAAAGGAAAAGAAGTAACGAAGCTCTGTTTAAGGGCTATTGCTGAAAATTCTTTTACTTTGGACTCATTTCCCATTCTATATAATTTTTCCAAATGAGCATCTGGGACATGAGATAGGAAGAGAAAATAGGAATTTCTGCGAGGTTAGGCAGAGCCTTTAACTCGGTTGAAAAGGGGGTGGTCCAAGAAACATGATTCTAGCCTCTCCTTGCCCTTCTAAGAATCCTCTCCTGGAATCCTTTATGACACAATAAGATTAACTTTAAGCTTCATTTCCTTTTTTAAATCCTTGAACTCCTTATAAAATGCCTGTGTTTTCAGGACAGGCCATATTTAGGTTCATACCAATTGTTTCTCTCTCATGGACCCATTTATTCTGTCTGTGACTCAGGTTTTTCATCATGAAACTAAGGTGTTGAAAGATACGCTTCAAAATTCCCTTCGCTCTTGTCACTGTATGGTTTACGTGGAGATTACCAATGCAACAAAAAAGGAGACTTTGAAAGGAATAAAGTGGTAGCAAGACGAATGTAGAAACACAAGTGCAGGTAGGATGATATTGGAGTTTGGAATTTAAAATGGGTTGCCAAGTTCAAAGCTTTACCAAGGTCTGTCTGAAAAGAAGGATAATATTATATTATAACCACTTCTAATTATTTTTTATTTGCTAGATGCCTTGTTGAATTCTTCCCTACATTTTTCATTCAGATCTTTCTGCATCATTGGTGCTATTAACCTTGTATAAATATCTAGGATACAAAGCAACCCAGTGATTAATAGAATCAGGTTTGAAATCTAACCTTTTCTGATTACAAATCCTTTGATTTTCATTGCTGTAACATACTACAGTCTGTATTTTGAAGCCTACCTTGGAATAGATTTTTGTAATGAGAATCTGTCCTGATTATCTCAATATTTGAATTTTTAAAGCGTGTACTTTACAATGGGAATATGCAGTGACTAGTGTAACGTGAGTCACAGAAGGTAAAGAGTCAAAAAATATGGATGTCAATGTCAGTTGCATCAATTACTAGGGAGAGCTCTGGTGAAGTGCATAAACCCCTGAGTCAGAATTGCTTTATCTTTAAAAGACATTAAAGATAATTTGTAAAAACCTGTTCTATGTGCCCCAGGAACATAACTGATATGAAACAAACTAACCTATTTGAAAACATTCTGTAAAGTATCAGGGGATGAATAAATGAATGACATACTATTAAATTCATTGTTAGATTAATCCATTGTGTGTAACTGGGGAATGACTTTATAAAATGGTGATGTGAAAACTATGAAAATATTTTATTACACATTTTACATCCAGGTAAAGAAATAATGAAAACCATGTTAACAGTTAAAATTGAAAAAGGCTGCATGTGAAAATACAGATGTCCACGTGAGAAATGTGGATGTCTGAGTAGGGCGGCCTGATTAGTTTCTCTGAGATTAAAAGCATCAACACAATGAAAAATGGAAAATTTGAAATGGGAAGATCAGACCAGATGACTTGGGCTGGCGGATACCAGAGGCAGTCTGATAAAAGGCGAACAGATGAAAGATCACAGAATCAAAGCAGGAATTGTTTATTCTCAAAGATGAGGTGCAATGGCATTTGGCCACGAAAGATGTGGTGGTTTTTATATGGGGAAAAAAAATCCACAAAGGCCTTTAAGCCAAGAGTCCTGTTATAAGACAAAAGAGAAACTGGTTAGTGAGTTTTATTGAAAAAGGTTTGGAGAAGAAAAATCAATGTTTTCTTTATCAAGTAAGTACTGCTTTTCCCTCCCTTTGAGTTCTGGGTGAAGTACCTGTCATATCTACAAATGCGTCCCTAGGAGGAGATGGACTCCCAGAACTACTGCTCGTGAAATGTTGGGCAGGTTTCAGATTTTTCTCGACATAGGGGAATGAACTCTACCTTGATTAGGCTGAATTTCAAAAATCAAGTAGCCAGAACCAAATGAGACCATATTCAGTAATGTGCAAGCAAATGTCAGAATGCAAAAATCAAAAAGTATTTAAGAAAGTTTGGTGTAAATTGCTTTTAATATTAAAGATCCAGCCCAATGAAGGCTTAAAATGACTTTATCTATATTTTAACAAGTAAGAAAAGGTGTTCACTGCTAAATCAAATAGGAGTAGGAAACTGATAAAGACTCAGCCAAGACTTTACAGGAATTATGTGGCCATTTTATGATTGACACAGTATTCAACCAGATAAAAGAGATTTACACAGGCATTGCTTTCAATACTAATTATAACAATGGCTATAAATCACTTTTACTGCTAATAACTAATAATATACAATTAGATCATTACTGAGTATCTTCTGAGTATAAAAATTTGCAAAAATTTTTTATACAAACTAGGTCGTCTTATTAAAAACCATACACAAGTAGATATGAATTTTGTTTTACATATTAGGAATTTAAAGCTGGATCAAAGAGTATCATCAGTTCCCCAGGTACATAGCTGAATTCTGTGAATGTCAGATTCAGGAGTCAAAATGTTATGTCCGAAGACTATGGGGTTTTATTTATTTATTAGTTTCTTCTATAGAATCTCCCTTCCAAGACAGACTCTCCTATTTCTAAAGAAAAGAACAATAAGGCTGTGTGTGGAAGAGGCACAGAGTTGAGAGACAGGGACCCTGAAAACAGCCTGGTGTCTGTCCTTTAGTTGGGGTTTGTGGGGACAAGTGATGAAACTTCTCTGTAAAAGCGTCCACTCCCTGTGATATGCTGTGCCTCCAGCCACGCAGGCACCTGTTTCTAGGCGAGGCTGATTTGAATGATCACACACATAAACTCACAGTTCTCAGCTGGGCCTTCCCGTTGAGAAAAATGGCCCTGATTTCCAACCCTGAAGTTAGGAGAGTTCCAAACTTCTAGTTCCAGGTTTATGACAGATCATAAAAGCTGACAGCCCTTAAGAATTAAAGCCTTTAGCACTTAGAAATGCAGCATAAAATTTAACAAAAAGTATATTAAATGGTGCCCAAGCTAAAAATAAGAAGAAAAAAAGAGAAGAGATTAAAATAGGGAGAAAGACAAGAACGTTTTCAAGTGCTCCAAATCAAGAAAGAAACGAAAACCTGAGGAAACTAGGAATCCACCTGGAGCCACAGCCGCCTCTGGGGTTGGAACAGGTGCATGAGGATGTGCTTCTTTTTTCCCTTTACCAATAAGATCAGGTTTCAGTGCTCATTTAGGGGACAGAAAACTAAGGCTCCGGGGAATAAAAGCAGAACGTGTAGGTGTCTGCATTTTCAGTGAAATGTCGACTACAAATTCTGCTCTCTAGCTCAGGAGGATGATTAAAAATGACATAACCATCCTGAAGAAAGAAAGAGAAAAACTTCAGTCTTTATCCGCTTTGTCATTTTGTCAAATAAAAAAACAATCCAATTAAAAAATTAGCTGAAATTTATATCTCCTTAATATAAGGGCCTATATGTTTTTTGTAACTCTCAAAACAAGTAGTAGAAGTAGCGGGGTAGAAGGAGGGGAGGAGAGAGAGAGAGGCTGAAAAACACAGAGTATAGAAAATAGTGGGTCTTAATCATCAGATTCTGTTCTTTTTAAGAATAAGAGATTATAAAAACTTTTAGCTGTGTACATGCTGGTTTTGCTAATGTGGTAGTTCATACTTTAGGAAAACTGATATGATCTTTAAGCTTCTAGTTATGTTTTGGCTAGACTTAGAAAGGGACAATTTTTATACAAAATTCTCTTCTTGTGGAATAATGTCATCTAAAGTTTAAAGTAGAACTCCTCTGTAAAGATACAGATTATTTTTACAAATCTACCTTGATCCCCTCCTGAAATTATACTAAGCTCATGGTAATGGGATTATGTTAAAATAAACTTGAGAAAAATGGGGTAAAAGACAATAAAAAAGATTATGGAAGAGAAGAAATAAGTAGATGAGTAGAAAATGACATGGCAGATCTCAAAATCCTGAATTCTTACCAGTAGTCAGGAAAGTGAAAATCAACTTATGCTGCAGAATTACCAGAGGCTCAGGAATCCTCAACATCAGATGCCTCACTAGTGGGGTAGAAGACTCAAGTTAGTAAAATAAATCAAAAGTTGATTAAAGAAATTGGATCCCTGTTTCTCTGCCACTATTCTGTGCAACTCACTGTCTGAGTTTGTTCTTTATTTCAAGGGACCAAAGGCTTAGTCTCTGGGGGAGGTCAAATAAAATGTGTCTGGGCAGGACACAAAAATTCAGTTACGCAGAGCTTGCTCTTGGTAATGCTGCAGCCCTCCAGCTGGATGCCTCCTGGGGGAGTTAGAAGATGTTTTCCCCAAGTCCCTGATGTAGAAGAGAACAAAACTCGGAAAGTGCTTATGAAAATTTCCAGCCAGATCACTTCACAGAGGAAGGAGAAGTCAATGAGCACTTGGAGCTCTCAGACACTTTGTGGGTTTGTTTTCTAAGTGTGAGCACCCAGAGTGCGGACTGGGGGAGGGTGCGGGGGATGGGGGGAGGGAGAGCAGACAGTGAGGAAGGCCTCTCTGTGAAAGATGGATTCTAGATATAGGAAAACTACCAAATTGTAAGAAAGGAATATTTAAAGTGAGAAATTTTAAAATTACTAATATACTCGTAGAAGAACAGAAGATGTTTTAAACATGTAACAAGAGAAAATTATATAACAACTTACAGCAAAAAATGAGAAACTTAATGCAAAGGGTAGATGATAAAATTATAGAAATAGACGAGAGTCTCTCCAGTTGTGTGTGTGTGTGTGTGTGTGTGTGTGTGAAGACAGACATATACACATACATATATTCACACACCCAGCTGTATAAACACACACAAAATCTATCATATATACATATGGGATAGAGAAGAAGAAACAGGAGGAAGATGAAAAAGGAAATAAGAACGAAAAATATGGGAACCTTCCAGGACCCCAGTACATCTTATATCTTTGAAATATATAGAAAAGAAGAAAAATAGAGGAGGGGGTAGTCAACAAAATGAAGAAAATGTTACAGAAAAAGATTTCCAGATTGAAAAAACCCAAATGCTCAGAACAAAACGGATGAAATTAGACTTATATCAAATATGTTATGATGAGATGTCAACACACTGAGGTGAGGAGAAGATCTTGTAACCTAGAGGTGGGTAAAGAAACTGAAATACCCACAACAACATGACAAGACATTTCACACAAAAATGGTCAGTGATAAAAATGATAGCATGCTGGATGGGTGGACTCTTCATCAATCTGAGGAAAAGATTTGCATTTGTGAATTCTATACCCAGTGAAATTATTAGCCGAGTATAAACATAGGATGAAAAAATTACTTCCAGACTTTAAAAAATTACACTGTCACAATTATGTCAATATCAAATATTAAAACAAAATTATGGTATAGCTTTGTGGTGAGGTTGTGGGAATGTCTGGAAGTGCATTTATGAAAAGTAAAAAAAGCTGAAGCCTCCTTTGCTATAGCAGGATATCAACAGATGATACCGAAAACAAAAATCAATACATAGCAACATAAGCATGTTATATTGGTGATGGAGATAAATACCAAAAGAATTATCTAGAAGAATAAATGTGATTGTCTCTGGAAAGGTGAAATCTTCATGGGAACTGCAGGGCCATTACTATTTCTCAAAACAAACCCTATAAAAGTACCCAAATCCAAACCATGCACACACACAAACTGGATACAGGGATAAACATATGAAACTGAAGTAAGACATTTCAGAAATGACCTGGTAATTAGCAAGGAGTTGACATAACATGGGAGAAAATATCCTTCTAATTTACCAGTAAGACACATTGAATTCAAATATCTTTTCCACCATTAGTTAGCTACCCACTGGTAATGAAATAGTATAATTTATTCAGTATTTATTGTTTAAGAGATAATTTATGAATTTATTCTCATTGCCTCTAATCCATAATAACAACACAATAAAATAATTATTATTGCTACCCCCATTTTCCAGAGGACAATGTGAGGCTTTAGAGAATTTATTTCTTCTACTCACCCTTACAGAGCTGGGAAGAGAGAGAGTTTCTGAATAAGGAAACTCTCTTTAAGAGGATGGAAATAATTTGTTTAAAAAAGTGTATTTATGTATTTATTATCCTCGAGGTAGACCCAAGACAGTGAATTTAATATAGATGGTCTATTTGGGACATGAAGAAATACTGGGAGATGAGAAAGGACAGGAGATTGGGAACAGAGGCAGACATTCAGCAGTGGATATGTGATTCAGCAAGGTGCACTGTGGGTTTCAGCCCCTAAATCCTGCTAGTGAATTTCTAGCATCCATGGGAGAATGCCTGTGACAAAGATCTCCCACAAGATGGTTCATGGAGAAGGGATAGACTTTTGCACAAAATCCCACTGGTCATTGGTTGAAAGATGTTGGAAGAGTCAGGGTAGTTAGTCCCCTGGAATTTCTTCTAGAGTCCATACATATATGTAATTTATGAAAAAAAACAACCAAGATATGCCAAAACTCAGTTACCAAGGCTGCATGTTGTTGTCCTGAAGCATCAGAAAATCAGAAATGTCATTTAAATGTTTGATAGTGAAGAAAAAGAAAAACTTCTCATTTGGTGAGAATCAACCACTAACCTGTGTTAGTCAGCCTTACATTACTCCAATGAAATACCTAAGATACATACACTTAAAAAAAGACTCTTAGTTTTGGAGGTTTCAATCCATGATCTATTGACTATTATTTTGGACATAGGGCAGCACAGTTCGTCTTGGCAGGAGCCTATGGCAGTGGAGAAGACCTGTTTAACTGATGACTGAGTACAAAAGATACACGGAGAAAGGGGCTGGATTCCCACTATTTCATTCAAGTCCCCCCTCCACTGATAAAAGACTTCCCACTAGGGCCCTATCTTCCTAAAGGTTTCACCACCTCCTAATAGCACCAAACTGGGGATCATACCTTTAACAGAGGGGCCTTTGAGCGACTTCAAGACCCATTCTATAACAATATCACCCTATACTCTATAAGCTCATGTTGATGCACCTGTACATATGCACATACATGTATCTGTGCACACACATATGTGCACATGTGTATCATTCTTCCTGACCATTGCAAGCTATTCATGAAAGCTTAGACTTGCAGGAAACATTTCTACACATAGACTTATTATCCTTAAAAGTTTCATTTTAGAAATAAATATATTTTATTTACAATTTACCAGATTTCATTTACCATAGGGTAAGATAAGTTAAAAGGAAACCCATAAATTTGCATTTACTTTTAATTTGTTCAGCAAATGAAGCCATAGCATTCTATAAAGAAATTTATCTTCCAAATTACTTAGCTATTTTATTTGACACAAACTCCAGAAATCAGCAAAACCTTATTGCATAATTTGTTTTCTCTAAACTTTGAAGAAAAATTAAGATACATGCTAGCTGAACCTTTTTTAAAAAATGAATGGTTGAGCAAGCATTTTAAAATTCTGTCTATATGTCAGCAGAGACACATTCTCTTGTGCTGAAAAATTTCCTTCTGTGGCAGGTCATTTCCACATTGCATAGGGTGTATTTCGACTGTTACTATCAGATTCAACTTGTTATGCTGAAAGCCTCTTGTGTTTGAGAATAGAAATATATGAATTTCAGTGAACCTAAGCATTGACCTTAGTTTTTTTTTAAAGTTAGAATACAATAAAGGGAAATGTACAAACCGTAAGAGGATTCTGGAAATCTTATAGAGTTAAAAGGAACATTGTATAAGTTTATTAGATGAACCACATAAAATTAAACTTTCTGATCTGGCTAATGTAGGCAAGTTGCACAATGAGAACTATTATTTAAATTGAACTTCTCCTTTTCTTTAAATATTTAGAGGGTCAGAGAGAGGGAGGAATGATGGGGAGAGAAACAGAGGAAAAAAAAACCAGACTTTCAAAAGAGTATAGTTATATAGAGATTTGGGCCTACTGCATACCTCAACAAACCATATCTTTTTTCTTTTATGAAAGAAGCAGCTAAATGAAGAAAATACATATCAAATATTCCTCTGAGAGTGAATCGACTTCACTCCTCTCCTAAGAATGCCCAGACCTGGGAGTGAGTATGGACACTATGGTAACAGCCATTTCCAAGGTTTTGCTAGGTTACTGAACCATCAGGGTGCCTAAATACCTCCTAAAGCAAGGACTGTTATGCCCTAATTTGATACAGCTGGGCAATGTGATTATGGTTGAAGCACTTTGTGTGTTCATTTAGGGGAATGTCCCAGGTCAGTGGTTCTCAACCAGAAGCAATTTTGTCTGCAGTAAAAAATTTATAGAGGGCTGGGGATACAGCTCAGTTGGTAAAGTGGTAGCGTGCTCGCCTGGCATGCGTGTGGCCTGGGTTCGATCCTCAGCACCACGTACAAACAAAGATGTGTCCGCCAAGTACTAAAAAATAAATATTAAAAAATTCTCTCTCTCTCTCTCTCTCTCTCTCTCTCTCTCTCTCTCTCTCTCTCTCCCTCTCTCTCACTCTTTCTTTAAAAAAAAAATTTATAGAGACAGTTTTGGGGGCTGGGGATACAGCTCAGTTGGTAAAGTGCTTGCCTTGCATGCACAAGGCCCTGGGTTTAATCCCCAGTACCACACACACACAAAAAAAGAAAAGAAACAGTTTTGGTTGCTTAGCTTGTAGGGCTTCCTTCTGCAGCTAGTAGGTTGAAGCTAGAAATTCTGTCAAAATCCTATAACACACAGTATAGTTCCTCAAAATGAAGAATCGTCTGTCCTTAAACACCAATAACTCAAATACTAAGGTTGAGAAACCCTGGCCTATAATGATAGTTTTTTATATACATAACATATGAAAGCAGTTTCTCATTCAAACACTAGAGATTAAGATCAGTATTGAGTATCAATTTACCAGGTCTGATATAACATGGTAACTGGTACCTGATTGTGCATTGGAAGTGAAATCCATTGTCTCCTGCTCTAATCTCTGCCACAGAAAACAAATTACCTATCACAGAATTCCGTGTTCTTTTGTTGTTTATTTTTGAACTCTCAGTTACTATGTACTCCTCACATTTGACCCACCAGGTGCTAACCTTTCTCCACACACCTGTGCAGGTCTCTTCATTACTCCCTGGATCATCAACGCTTCAAAGGGAGTAGAGGCACAAATTAGTGGAGACATGGTTTTGCACAGTGAATGTGAGCTTTCTTTCCTTCAGATTCTCTTCCCTAGAATCTTCCAGCTCATTTCCCTGCATCAGGAAGCCACGGTCAGGGTGGATAGGACAGACTGAAAGGCAGCATGGCCTTTCCTGAGTCTCTGGTTTCGGTTGTTGCTTCCTGCTCTGTTTCCTAATGCTCTGTCACTTGACTGGCCGTGTCTCACCAGGGTTTGGATTTGGTTGACTGTGTAACACTTCAGTTCATCTGTGGATGGCGAATTTGCTAGACAGTATCAATGCTTCCTAGGAGCAACACTGTTCTCTGTAAAGTTGGGCAAATAATGAAGCTGGAAGTCTGGTCTGAAACTAAATGATTGTGTTCTATTTCCAGATTCTTATATTTATGTTATTAGTCACATCTTCAAGCTGAAGCACACTTAAAACGTAATATGTAAAAGATAGTTCGTGGAATTCTCTAATTCAATGGAGTTAACTGTGCGTTCTGTAGTGTTTAGAAGTCATTGGGTTTTATGACGCTTGAAGATCTTGCAGAAGTAAAACACCATGAACAGCAAGTCTTAGCTCAGTTTGGACCTATTTACGATTCGAGTTTAACCAGCCAGGACTTCATAAACACATGATATGTTGCTTCAATAACTAAAGCATGCCTAGATGTTAGGAATGCCTAAGCACAGCTCATTCTTACACCATATGGGAAGTCTTGCCCAAAGAGTCATTAGCAAGGAAGAGTAAAGAAGCCATGTTTCTGATGTCATTCAACCACATGCTAGGCTCTATAAAACAGATAATACACAAGAATTTCTTTGTAAACTCGAATTCTCAGTGCTTACTCATGCGTAAACACATCTCCTCCTCCCTCTCTGTATCCCTACATTATTCCTCTATTTGAAACAAAAATGCTTCTCCTTGAGAACAACAACAAAGAAACAAGATTGGATTTTGCCTTGATCTGAATTGTGATACCCCAACATTTATATGCTGAGTTATGAAATCCCAATGAAACTTCACAAGGTGAGTGTGTTGGGTGTAGGGCTTTCAATAAGTGATGAGGTTTAAATGAGGCCATTAAGGTGGGCTTGAATCCAGTCCTATTTGTGCACGCATAAGAAGAGAAAACTTGGGTACACATGAAGAGGTGCTAGATGGGGGAAATTATGCACAGAGAAGAGACGATGTGAGGAAAGCTGGTAGACAGGCATCCTCCAGCTAGCAGAGAGGTCTCAGGAGAAACCAACCCTGATGAACTTCCAGCCCCCAAACAGTGAGAAATTTCTGTTTTTTTTTTTCTTTCTTTCTTTTTTTTTTTTTTTAAGCACTCAGTTGCTATTTTGTTTGGGAAGCCCTAGCAAACAAATATAGGTTTCATGTGCCACTTTATTTTTTCTATTATTATTTTTATGATAAAACATTGTTAGGATGGCCTTAAAGAAAGGCCTTAGCCTAAGTAACTCCATTTTGAAACAAAACTGCAGTCCCCCACCAGGCATGCCTGCGGAACCCTCCAATATGGTCATCAGCCATAGCCTGATAAAAGCAAGACACTTTTCACAACTCTGATAAAACTCACAGTGAAGTCTCTGTCATGTTGCCCTTGCCCTGATAAAGGCAAGAGGACAGAAAATCAGGGTGGAAACCACCAGACCAGAAGCCTTAACCTCAGGACTAATGACATCACTGAGAAACCCAGTAACAGCTCATAGGGATTGAAAAGGCTGTCAGAAGCCCCCAAATCTTGTTTAAACGATGGAGCAAATGACATTCAGCCAGCCAACACTGATGCCACGTGCCAGAGAGCCTGATGAGGAACTAGACTGACATCCCAACTCTTCTCATCATTTACTTGATCCTCTGCATCAAACTCACCGCTCTCAAACTCTTCAGCCACATCTTGACCCTGGTGAGAATGGCGACTTCTCCTTACAACCCTCTCCTCATCATTTCCTTATGTTAGCTCCACCCCACGAGAAGCCTCCATCAGTTACTGACCTGATCACCACGGTCCGAGTGAGTGTGCATCTGCTGGTCTTAAAGCCTAAGGCTTGAGACTTTAGATCTGGCACTTGAACTTAGCATGCAGAGAGAATATCTGTCATGAGCCCGTCACGATTAAGTGTGTTTGCAGTGCTTAGAATTAACCTAGAATTGTTTGCTGAGGATTGATTATGTCTACTGCAGTGCCTAGCATTAAGGATCGTCATTTTCTTGACGGAGATTTCTTGCAAAATTGGGAATGGACCACCATTTGATCCAGCTATCCTTCTCCTTGGTCTATACCCAAAGGAATTGAAATCAGCATACTGCAGGGACACAGCCACATCAATGTTTATAGCAGTACAATTCACAACAGCTAAACTGTGGAACCAACCTAGATGCCCTTCAATAGAGAATGGATAAAAAAATGTGGCATATATACACAGTGGAATTTTACTTAGCAATAAAAAAGAATAAAATTATGGCATTTGTAGGTAAATGGATGGCATTGAAGAAGATAATGCTAAGTGAAGTTAGCCAATCCCAAAATAACAGACGCCAATTTTTTTTCCTTGATGTAAGGAGGCTGATTCGTAGTGGGATAGGGAGAGGGAGCTTGGGAGGAATAGAGGAACTCTAGATAAAGCAGAGGGGTTGGAGGGAAGGAAGGGAGCATGGGGTTAGAAATGATGGTGGAACGTGATGATCATTATCCCAAGTATATGTATGAAGACATGAATTAGTGTGAATATATTTTGTATACAACCAAAGATATGAAAAATTGTGCTCTTTATGTGTAATAAGAATTTAATGTATTCTGCTGTCATATATGTGTATGTGTGTATGTATATATATAGATAGATAGATATTGAAAAACAGAAAAAAAAAGAACCTATAGACTCCAATTGTATTGAGTGATTTGACTGAATAACATATTGGAAAAGGCAGAAGCATGTGGACATTCTTTAGCTCTTCCCCTCGACTAAATAACTCATGACTTTGCCCATCGTAACAAACATTTTATTCATTTGTTTTTAAAATTAATTTCTTTTCATTAATAGGTAATAATGGGACATATTACTGAGGTACAGTGTAATATATTTCAACACATTATGCAACATGTACTGATTAAATCGGAGTGATTAGCACTTCCCTTTCCTCGTCATTTCTTTATGTTAGGAAACTTTGATTACTTTTAGATCCTCAAAAAATATGTAATGGTTTCCTGTGAAGGCTATTCACCCCAGTGTGCTGCAGAACACTGGAACTGATTTTCATGTTACCCATTATCCAACTACCTTTTATTCATCTCCAAACCTTCCCAGTTTCTAATAATCTCTATTTTATATTTATATGGGCTTTTTAAAAGGCTTACATATATGTGAGAGAACATGGAGTGTTAAGGTCTGTAAACAAGTCTGGATGGCGCCTGGCAAAATGCCAGAGGGAGTGGTTTGTGAAGTAACAAAAGCGAGCCATTAAGTGTGGAGATTCCTGATTGGTTGACTGCTGTATCAAGTTTATGTTAATTAGATAAGCTGTGTGGAATGTATAAATACTCCTCCTATCCTACAATAAACGGCTCCTGCTCCTGCTGTATCAATGTACACAAGTTGTTCGTCAACCCCCGGTTAGTTTGCTGCAGCCAGACTGTGGCAATGGATTATTTGTCTTCTGAGTCGAGCTTAGTTTACTTAATATAACATGTTACACCAACTTTGCTGCAAATAACAGGATTTCATTATTCTTTATGGCTGAATACTATTCCATTTTTTATGTCTACCACATTTTATTTATTTATTCTCCTTTAGATGAGCACCACTTTTTACTCCTTATCTTAGCTATTGTGACTCATAATGCCTTAAACATAGGGATGGAGGTCTTACTTTTTTCCTGTATTCTAATTTCAATTCCTTTAATGTCACCCAGAAGTGGGATAACTAATCATATGGCACACCTACTTTTAGGTTTTTAAGAAATCTACATGCTATTCCCTGAAATGACTATAATTTACACTCCCAGGTTGGATAAAATAGCCTCTTTAATGAGCAGTACTGGGAAAAACACTATATTCACATGCAGAAGATTAGAATTGACCCCTATCTCTCATCTTGTACAATAACCAACTTTAAATGGACTAAAGACCAAAATGAATGTCCTGAACTATGAAACTACAAGAAAATAGATAAAGGATGCTTTATATGCCTATACACTAGTATAGGCACAGGTTTCTTTTTTATGTGACCTCAAAAGCATAGGAAATCATTTTTTTTTAAAGAAGTAGAAAGACGGGATTATATAAAACTAAGAATTTTCCACAGAGCAAAGAAAATCATTAAAAGAATGAAGAAGTAGCTTATAGGATAAGAGAAAATATATACCCACCATTCACCTGACAAACGATTATTATCCAGAATATGTAAGGAACTTTAAAAACTTCACAAAAACCAAAAGACTATGCGAGGGCAGAGTGAATAGACAAGCATCCTTGAGCAAGGCCTCCGGAGAAACCAATCCTGGTTTTCTGATCTAAAACCAGGCAAAGATCTGAATAGAAATTTCTCAGAAGAAGAAAGACAAAGGGTCAAAAAATATGAAAACATTATAGCCATAATGAAAAGCAAATCAAAATCATAATGAGATGCCTTCTCACCCCTAAAAAAGACTATTATCAGAAACCCAAATATCTAATTCTGATGCGAACATGGAGAAAAGGGAACTCAACTGTTCCACTTTAATGGTACTAGTTTATAGTTTTCAAACTGACATATGGATAGGTCAATTATCAAATATAAAATATAGAGGCAGAAATTAAAATTGTAGTTGTATAATTTTTTTTTTTCTGAAATGGGCTCTCGCTGTGTTGCTTAGGCTGATCACAAATTTACAATCCTCCTGCCTCTGTCTCCCAAGTAGCTGGGATTACAGTGTGTACCACTGGCCTAGCTTGAAATCTTAAGATATTGTGATTGAAGTTAATTAGTAGGTGTTATTTCCCTCTACATCACAGTTTATTGTTCTTGTAGGTAGTTCTTCATCACAGTCCAGCATTTTAATTAATCTTCATTTATTTATTTTCCACAAATCCATAAAACTAAAAATGATTTTCATGAAGGCAGGTAGAAGATTTTTTAAAATCATCTACCATCAAGAGTCAGGTGAGCACCTGGAAAAAAACAAGAGTTCAATGCATACTGTCGGACAACCAACATGTTAAATTGTAGAGCTTTGAAGTTTCTTACCAGAACTCTTCATCATGACTCCTCTATCAAAACCATCAAAATCCAACCAGCATCCATCCAATTTTGGTGGTGAATTTTCATCTATGACATTCTGCCTTCTAGGACTAAATAAAGATTTTTGAGAGGTCAACCATGGTTGAAATATGCTTTGATATTCTTTAAAAATGCAACGTGTTTACCACATAATTCTGAAGTGCGAGATTCAAGGCCATTGCCTGAGAACCCACAAGCACTTGAGAGCTTTTATAAAAATGACTGAATTTTGGTAAACATTTTTGTGCAGTCTCTAGAGACATTATTTAACTTCAGTTCCAAGTGACCTTTAGGCCAAACAAACATCTCTTGCAAATAGTATTTTAGTTTATTTGAAGTAGAGAGTAAATGAATGATAAATTTTGTTTATTTGTCAGCTAGGAAAGAGACTCACGTTCCTGGCATGATGCTGTTAATTGGCTGATAAAAAATTTTTGACTTGGTGTTCAAAGAATTAATGTTTGAACAAGCTGTCAATATATTAAAGTGTGACTATTTTTGAGAAGCTGAGTTGAAATCCCTCCCCCTGCATAAATTACTGGTAAAAGTAATTATAAACTTCTGCTTTTTGCTTTGTAAAATGAAATAATTTTTGTGTCAAACTGTGAAAAGTAATGCATAAACAACTTCAACAACCGAATTGCATTTAAAGTTGTATCGTATGGTCATCACATGTGTTTTAATTATTTCATTGTATTTCTCTTTCTCATTACTTTTTTGTGCCTAATATTTGAAAGCATGGTTTCATATACAGGCAGAAAACAACTGTAATCCCCAATCTGATGTTTAATATTTGTGTGACCTTGGACAAGTTACTTAATCATTCAAATATCAAATTTCTTATGGCTACATATAATAGTATAAATAAGATTGTTGGACCTATAAGATAATAGTACATATATTTCATAGACATGTACCCTGATAAATAAGTAATATATGTAAAGCTCCTTGGAGATATTGTGTGTGTGTGTGTGTGTGTGTGTGTGTTTTCTCTCTGAGAGCTTGAACCATGTCCTTTGAATAATCCCAGTTTCATAACTAGTACATGCTAAATTTATCTTAAGTCCAACAATTTGATAATTTACTCCTCATCAAAGTAACATAATTTTGAGTAATACTTAACAATTTATTTTGCTTATTAATGATTTCATATTCTTTTCTTACAGTCAGTAAGAGGCTGGCTTGTCTAAACCTATAAGAAAGTAAGACAATAAAGATTTTAGGGAGATGTTGGGCTTTGATATAGTATCAATAAAGACTTAACCAACCCATGGATTTTGATAGTGCTGCATTGACTAGACATTGAATAGTAGCTGCCCCATGAAGGAGCCTATTCTTGAACAAGGCAGCTCTTTTCAGATATGGGTAATCACGGGGAAGATGGAAGTTCTAGGTAGTGCAGTATGTGGTAGGAACACAGTCTCCATGATGGTTGCCTCCATCTGTTTATCCTTTGTTATAGAGTTGGTTTACAAAGTTAGTTAGGATCTTGCATCCGTGAATCAAACATTCCATTGTTGGTCTTTGAATAGTGCTACCGTTTGAGGGAGGAGAAGCCAAACTATACTTAGAATGTGTATCAGTGTGTATCATCTTTCCAGAGTAGAATGTGTCTAATTAAGTCAGTGTTCCAACAAATGACTACTTTGATCTCTGAAGGGATGATGCCTTACTGAGGAATTAGCATTGGTCTTAGTTCATGGTAGTTGGGCTTCTATAAGCAGCAGCTGTCTAATAAGCTTCAACAAGAAGGAATCCATATTCTGACACCCAAACAATTTTGGTAGCCATGGCTATGCAGTTTATTGGCTTTTGTGCCCAAATGATGCTGATTATCCAAGTAATTCCATTTGGCAGTTTAGTACTTCTCTGGAAGATGTTTTCACATAGGCATTGATATGTCATGCAAAGGTCTTCATGGTCCATGTCTATGTTCAATAAACTTATTCTGCAGACTTTTCCCCCCTCTTATCTGAATCCTTGCAAATCTCTTCTCACTCACCCAAGTCATTCACCAGTGTTCACAAGTCTATATACTTTATAAACAATGGACTTTTCTTTTTTTACATAAAGTGGATGGCCAGCTTAATCATTATCCAATCATCTTTTTAAAAAATATTTTTTAGTTGTCAATGGATATTTATTTATCTATATGCAGTGCTGAGAATCCAACCCATGCTATGCAAGTGCTCTACCACTGAGTCCCAAACCAGCCCCCCTACCCCCAATTGTCTTTTAATTAAGATAATTTCCTTTCACTGCTGTTTTTCAGAGACAACTTTGAGAGAGGCTGGAAGGCCTCTCAGTCAATTTAAAGGTGAGTCACTGGCAAAACAGAGGGTGTTGACATGGAGCCCCTGATCTGGGGCTCCTACCTCCCAATGCTGCTGATGTGTAAGCCTGAATGTCTCACTTCTACATTACAATATTTACTGCTGGACACACCTGACATGAGGAAATGGTGGGGGTCTGGCAAAAGTAAGATAGTTAGTTTAATGTGTCAACTTGGTGATGCTCTTGTCCCCAGTTATTCAATCACTAGTTGAGGTATTGGTATAAAAGGATTTTGTAAATGTAACTGGTATTCACAATCAGTTGACTTTAAGAAATGTAGATTATCCTAAATAATCTGGGTAAGCTGAATTAAGCAATTCAAACGTTTTAAGAGAAGATTTTTAATTTTCTTGAAGAAAAAGAAATTCTACCTATGGAATGAAGCCTCCGCTCTTGCCTGTTTCTAGCCTGTGCTTCCCGATGACATGGCCTATGGCTTTCCCAGCTACATACATATGAAATATGTATATATCCTACAAGTTGGTTTTTGTTTCTTTGGTGGAACCCTGACTATATACCAGCTCATGACTGGAAGATGACAGGAAGTTCTATCCTCATGTAATATGGTTTTCCATGGTCAGAAAACTCATTTCTACTGAGGCCCATGATTGTGCCATAAATTGTGCTTCAGAAGCTGTATTATTCTTTGCTGAAAATAGAGTGACCTCTTTCTAGAACTTTAGAAATCTTCACTATAATTCTTTACTTAGGCTTGGCATAAATGCCACACAGGACAACCCCTTCTGACCAGCAGACTACCGAGAAGTCAAGTCTGGAGGCTCAGATCCACCCACACAGGCCTGTGAGGGGCCCAGGCTCACAGTAGGTCTAGGTTTACCCCTCCACCAGCAGGCACCCAGAATGCAGCCTCCAGAACTGGACTGCCTCTTCCGACCAGCAGACTACTGCAGAGTCCAGGCCCAGCCCAGATCTGTCCACACTCAGCCCAGATCTGTCCATAACAATTTGTGCAGGACCCAGGTTCAGGTGCAGTAGCGTACATTGAAGGACAACAGCAGGGTCTGAAAGCCCAACATCAAGGTGAGGTACGGACAATCTGCAGGGGTACTACAAGAATATAGGGAAGAAACTGTAATAGCTCAGATCCACACTGCCAGAAAGGAAGACACATAGACAACATGAAAAAACAAGGGAGAAAGGTGCCCCAAACAAACCAGGATACTATAATAACAAACCATGGAAAGTGAAGTTGATGAAATGTCAGAGAGGAGTTCAGAAGGTTCATAGTTAAAATGATCTGGGAATTAAAGAATGACCTAAATGAGCAAATACAGGCAAAAATTGATCACTCCAACAAAGGGATAAGAGAGCAAATACAGGTAGCAAAAGATTACTTCAAGAAAGAGATACAGACTATGAAAAAAAGTCAGAAATCCTTGAAATGAAGGATACAATGAGTCAAATAAAAAACTCAATAGAAAGCACAACCAACAGACCCGATCACTTGGAAGAAAGAATGTCAGACAATGAAGACACAGTACACAATCTGGAAAATAAAGTTGATCACACAGTGAAGATAATAAGACACCATAAACAGAATATCCAAGAATTATGGGACAGCATCAAAAGACCAAATCTAAGAGTTATTGGAACAAAGGAAGGCACAGAGTTTCAAACCAAAGGAATGCACAATCTCTTCAATGAGACAATATCAGAAAATTTCCCAAGCATGAAGAATGAATTAGAAAACCAAATACAAGAGGCTTACAGGACACCAAATGTACAAAATTACAATAGATCGACACCAAGGTATATTATAATTAAAATGCCTACCACACAGAATAAGGATAAAATATTAAAAGCTGCAAGAGAGAGGAATCAGATCACATATAGGGGGAAACCAATTCATACCTCAGCCGATTTTTCAACCCAGACCCTGAAAGCCAGGAAATCGTGGAATAACATATACCAAGCCCTAAAAGAAAATGGATACCAATCAAGAATCTTATATCCAGCCAAACTAAACTTTAGCTTTGATGATAAAATAAAAACTCTCCATGATAAACAAAGTTAAAATAATTTACAACTAGAAAGCCTGCACTACAGAACATCCTCAGCAAAATATTTCATGAAAAGGAAATGAAAAATAATGATGAAAATCAGCAGAGAGGGGTATTATACTAAAGAAACATATAATCAGAGGAGAAACCAAGTCATGTTAAATACCAAAAATAAACAAAAATGTCTGGGAATACAAATCATGTCTCAATAATAATATTGAATATTAATGACCTAAACTCACCAATCAAAAGACATAGACTAGCAGATTGGATTAAAACAAACAAACAAAAAAGACCCAACATATGCTGCCTCCAAGAGACTCATTTCATAGGAAAAGACATCCACAGACTGAAGATGAAGGGTTGAGAAAAATCATACCACTCACATGGACTACAGAAGCAAGCAGGGGTTTCCATCCCTATATCAAATAAAGTAGACTTCAAACTAAAGTCAATCAAAAAGGATAAAGAAGGACACTGCATATTGCTCAAGGGAACCATATACCAACAAGACATAACAATTATAAATATATATGCCCCAAACAATGGTGCAGTTATGTTCATCAAAGAGACTCTTCTCGAGTTCAAGAGTCAAATAGACCACAACACAATAATTTTGGGTGATTTTAACACACCTCTTTCATTACTAGATAGATCTTCCAAACAAAAGCTGATCAAAGAAACTATAGAATACAATAATACAATCAATAACTTAGACTTAACTGGCATATATACAATATTTCATCCTTCAATGAGAGAATACACTTTCTTCTCAGCAGCACATGGATGCTTCTCTAAAATAAACCATATATTATGCCACAAAGCAACTCTTAGCAAATATAAAAAAGTAGAGATTCTACCCTGCATCCTATCAGATCATAATGGAATTAAATTAGAAATCAATGATAAAATAGGAAATAAAATTTACTCCACCACCCAGAGACTAAATAATATGCTACAGAATGAACAGTGGGTGGCAGAAGACATCAAGGAGGAGATTAAAAAATTTTTAGAGGTGAATGAGAACACAGATACAACATATCAAAATCTCTGGAACACTATGAAAACAGTACTAAGAGGAAAATTTATTGCATGGAGTTTATTCCTTAAAAGAAGAAAAATTCAACAAATAAATGACCTCACACTACATCTCAAATCCCTAGAAAAAGAAAAACAAATCAACACCAAAAGCAGTAGAAGACAAGAAATAATTAAAATCAGAGCTGAAATCAATGAAATTGAAACAAAAGAAACAATTGAAAAAATTGACAGAACAAAAAGCTGGTTCTTTGAAAAAATAAATAAAATTGACAGACCCTTAACCATGCTAACAAAGAGAAGGAGAGAGAAAACTCAAATCACTAACATACATGATGAAAAAGGAAATATCACAACAGACACTACAGAAATACAGAAGATAATTAGAAATTATTTTGAAAACTTGTACTCCAATAAAATAGAAAATATTGAAGGCATCAACAAGTTTTTAGTCATATAATTTTCCCAAATTAAATCAGGATGATATACACAATTTAAACAGATGAAGTTCAGTGATGAAATAGCAGACATCATCAAAAGTCTATCCATCAACAAAAGTCCAGGACTGGACAGATACACAGCCGAGTTCTACAAGATCTTTAAAGAAGAACTAATATCAATATGCTCCAATTTATTTCAGGAAATAGAAAAAGAGACAGCACTTCCAAAGCCATTTTATGAGGTCAATATCATCCTGACTCCAAAACCAGGCAAAGACACATCAAAAAAAAAAAAAAAAAAAAAAAAAAAACTTCAGACCAATATCTCCAATGAGCATAGATGCAAAAATTCTCAATAAAATGCTGGCAAATTGAGTACAAAAACATATCAAAAAGATCATGCACCATGACCAAGTGGGATTCATCCCAGGGATGCAAGGTTGATTCAACATTTGGAAATCAATAAACGTAATTCATCACATCAATAGACTTAAAGATAAGAATCATATGATCATCTCAATAGATACAGAAAAAGCACTTGACAAAATACAGCACCTTTACATGTTCAAAACACTAGAAAAACTAGGGATAACAGGAACAAATCTCAACATTATAAAGGCTATCTATGCTAAGTCTCAGGCCAACGTCATTCTAAATGGAGAAAAAATAAAGGCATTTAGTATAATAACTGAAAAAAGACAGGAATGCCCTCTTTCACCACTTCTATTCAACATAGTTCTTGAAACACTGGCCAGAGCAATTAGACAGATGAAAGAAATTAAAGGGATATGTATAGGAAAAGAAGAACTTAAATTAGCACTATTTGTTGACAATATGATTCTATATCTTCAAGACCTAAAAAGCTCCACCAGAAAACTTCTAGAACTAGTAAACAAATTCAGCAAAGTAGCAGGATATAAAATCAACACCCATAAATCGAAGGCATTTCTGTATATCAGTGACAAATCCTCTGAGAATGAAATGAGAAAAACTTCCCCATTTACAATAGACTCAAAAAAAAATTAAGATACTTGAGAATCAACTTAACGAAAGAGGTAAAAGATAGATACAATGAACACTACAGAAATCTAAAGAAAGAAGTCAAAGAAGACCTTAGAAGATGGAAAGATCTACCTTGCTCTTGGATAGGCAGAATTAATATTATCAAAATGACCATACTACTAAAAGCACTGTACAGATTTAATGCAATTCCAATCAAAATCCCAATGGCGTTCTTCATAGAAATAGAAAAAGCAATCATGAAATTCACCTGGAAAAATAAGAGACCCAGAATAGCTAAAGCAATCCTTAGCAAGAAGAGTGAAGTAGGTGACATCACTATACCAGACCTTAAAGTATACTACAGAGCCATAGTAAACAAAACAAAACAAAACAAAAAACAGCATGGTATTGGCACCAAAACAGACTTGTAGACCAATGGTACAGAAGTGAGGACACAGAGACTAACCCACAAAGCTTCAATTATCTTATTTTAGACAAAGGTGCCAAGAACATGCATTGGAGAAAAGATAGTCTCTTCAACAAATGGTGCTGGGAAAACTGGAAATCCATATGCAACAAAATGAAATTAAACACCTATCTCTCATCATGTACAAAACTCAAAATGGATCAAAGACTTAGGAATACAACCAGAGACCCTGCATCTAATAGAAGAAAAAGTAATCCCTAATCTCCATCATGTGGGATTTGGCCCCAACTTCCTTAGTAAGACTCCTGTGGCGCAATAATTAAAATCAAGAATCAATAAATGGTATGAACTCAAACTTTCTTCTCAGTAAAATAAACCATCTTTGAGGTAAATAGAGAGCCTATCTTGGGAGCAAATATTTACCCCTAACACATTAGATAGAGCACTAATCTCTAGGGTATATAAAGAACTCAAAAGCTAAACACTAAAAAATCAAATAACCCAATCAATAAATGGGCCAAGGACCTGAACAGACACCTCTCAGAAGATGATATACAATCAATCAACAAATATATTAAAAAATTCATCATTACCAGTAATTAGAGAAATGAAAATCAAAACTACTCTAAGATTTCATCTCACTCCAGTCAGAAGGCAAACAACAATAAGTGTTGGTGAGGATGTGGGGAAAAGGGTACACTCATACACTGCTGGTGGGACTGCTAACTGATGCAGCCAATATGGAAAGCATTATGGAGATTTCTTGGAAAATTTGGAATAGAACCACCATTAGACCCAGCTATCCCTCTCCTCAGTCTATATCCAAAAGACTTAAAAACAGCATACTACAGGGACACAGCCACATCAATGTTAATAGCAGCACAATTCACAATAGCAAAACTGTGGAACCAACCTAGATGCCCTTCAATAGGTGAATGGATAAAAAAAATGTGGCATATATACACAATGGAATATTACTCAGCATTAAAAGAGAATAAAATTCTGGCATTTGCAGATAAATGGATGAAGTTAGAGAAGATAATGCTAAGTGAAGTTAGCCAATCCCAGAAAAACAAATGACAAATGTTTTCTTTGATATAAGGAGGTTGATTCATAGTGGGATAGAAGGAGAGAGTATGGGAGGAATAGACAAACTCTAGATAGGGCAGAGAGGTTGGAGGGATAGGGAGGGGGCATGGGATTAGAAATGATGGTGGAACATGATGATCATTATTATCCAAAGTACAAGTATAAATACACAAATTGATGTGAATATACTTTGTATACAACCAGAGATATGAAAAATTGTGCTCTATATGTTTAGTAAGAATTATGCATTCTTCTCTCATATATAAATTTTAAAAAAGACAAAACCCCCCTGAAAATCAGAAGCAGTTTATATAATCTGATATATAAGACAGAGTACTGTTCCCAAAGATGGAATATTATTCCTCTAAAATCTGAAGAGACTTAATTGGTATCATGCTGAAAACTAAAATATAAACATTTATCCTTTGTTCTAGAGGGAATATTATGATATGTCCTGGAATCTAGAATTTCCCCACACCTCACTGAAACAGTCATCCTTCAAATTTTTATAAAGATTATTTCCATGTATTTGTCTTCCAAGTGTTCCAACTCTTTGCTACTTCTTGTTTACCTGGTCTTGGTAAGGTGAAGTCACATGTCTGTGGGATTTTCACACAGTGCATTTCCCTTTGTGATAAGCTATAGTGGTATAACACACCTGTGGCATAATAAAAGTGAATTATCAGTTCTGAGTGAATAATTAGAAGCACTTGATCATTATTCTTGATAGGGATAGAATAGAATATATTTGAAAAATGACATACCATATATCTAGTTCTGTATTAATAAACTCTACTAGGGCTTCCTCATTCTATACAGTAGCTAAAACCGGGATTCATACGTTTTTGAGATGGCAATAGTTTATGACGTTTACCAGAATGCATATGGCTTTTTCAGGAGGCAGAAACATGAACTAAATAAAGATATAATGGGCATCAATCACTCCAAGGGTAGCATTAAACTCTACCATTCTTCCTGGGACATGTTATTATTTGTAATGTTTTGGCTGGGGAAGAGTACTTTTAGAAGACTCCACTTGACCTACCCCCATGATAATTCTTACCTTACAGAACACGAAGCCAAATGTGGGACCTGCCAACTATCAAGTGTGTATATTGGGGGACTAGGAAAATCATTACCAGGCGGTTTATGAAGTGGATTCACTGGAAGCCAGACTTGGCCAAGATTCCATTTATTGTCTGACCTCCATCTCAGTTCCATTCTAACAAAGGTGCCTGATGATTATTTGGGTCTTGGTTATCAACTGCAGTTAGGACTGTTCTTGATATCTTTGTAAATACTTCTCACTCCATTATATAATTCCTAAAGCCAACACTTAAAGGTTATTTTGATGAAAAAATGAGGAAACAAGGCCCGCATATTCTTACCATGATATTACAAGGTCTTTGATTTTGAAAACTTGATAGGGTATGGATCTGAAACTTGGCTCACATTCAGAATCCAAGGAAGTGGTTGAAAACTTTAATTGGGGTTGCTAATCTTAGATTCCATTATCAATTCTTAATTTCTTCTGCTTCCATAGACTGAGAAATGAATCTTGAAGGTTACTCGTATATCTTGCTCATAGAGAGTATGGCATTCTCTATTATCTAATTTCATAGCTCTCCGTGTTTTATGTGGAATTCCTAATGGGGCCAAAAGTCTGTTGGGGATAAGGTTCAGATTTGCTATTTTTAAACATTAAATCTGATTTTTCTGTATTCAAGCTTCAGGAGATGAGATTCTCTTTATATGTTGCCAAGGAAAACCCCTTAGGATTTAATTGCTGATTAATCATCCTCAATCTCTCATATATCTTTTTTCTCCAAGTCAACTATTACTCTCAAAATAGCAGTCTGATTTCATTGTTCTTATTTTTGATGTGCTCTTTAAAAGCTTGATACATTACTTATATCAACGCATTCTCTTCCAGGCTGTACTAGTTCCTTATAGCAACACATTCTCTTCCAGGGTATACTAGTTCCTAATAATGAGTGTTTTAACAAATTTCACTGACATTGCATGGCAAGAGATGTCAGTACTCTGACTCCTGCCAATGAAGAGATAACCAATGTCATTCAACCAACAGGTGATTCAATCTGTTCTCTCAGACCACTTCTCTTATCTGCTCTCTCAGATTGTATTTTCCAGCTCCTGAGAGAGATAATTCTGTTCAGGAATCTTACCTGGTAGTACTCTTTGGTGGAACACCTGTGACAAATAAACGAGTGCAGGAATGGTAAACAGAGACCTTATAAGTGGGAGTGGTAGTATGAGATAAATTTGGTGCTTGGATGGCACTTTAGATCTGTCTCTTAACTGGGTATGAGATACCTCTGGAAAGGGGGCATTACTTTGGCAAGGTAGATGTTTTATCTTTGGGCAAGAGAGAGGAATCACCTGAGCACTATTAATCAACACTCCATAAAAGAGATTCTTACAGTGTGTGTGTGTGTGTGTGTGTGTGTGTGTGCGCGCGCGCGGGCGCAAGCACGCACATGCCTGCACGTACATGCATATGCATGTGCATGCACACACATACTTATGTGTGAGAGATTATCTGGGTATTTCACGATTATTACTTTTGCTTTCCATTCAGTGAGTATAATATGTATATTTCAGTATGCCTTGTTTTCTTTTGTTCTAAAATTTGACCTTCCTTGTTCAAGACAGTCCAGGTAATTTTTATAAAGAATTTTAGAAAGAGAGAAGGATAGTTCAGTTTCTCTGAGACTGCTCAACATCTTGAGATAGTGGTATTTGTTCTTCCTTGAACTTATATACCAGGACTTGGATTAGAATAGGATGATCAGAAGAGTGAGTTACTACCTAGATTTTATATGATGTCTTTGTTAAGTATAACTCCATACAATATCTGGTTCAAAGCTATGAGTTTCTAGATGACAAAGGCTCATATTTAAATGTAAGTACAGCTATTTATTCCAAATCCATATAGACATTACTTTTTTAGCTCTTGTATCTAAGTTCCTCTCCATTGGTCTGGACTGCTAAGTTCTGACTAAATGTAAAATATTGTATGGACAATGGGAAGGAGGAAGTTTAGAAATAATGAATATTATCTTCTTTTCACAGTTTTCTGTAAATAATACAGAATTCTATAAAAGCTTCTTTTAAAAGTACTTGTTGAAATATCAGGTGGGCACTAAACCATTCCCTACCAGCACAGAAGAATAACTTGCTCATGTTGAAAGTTTATGGATTCTGGGAAGCATATATACATTACCTTTAGAAAAAGTGTAAATGATGTAGGTAAAGTAGCTTTAGGCTATAATTTTGAACAGTTGTATATTAAAAGAATTAATAAGGAAGGGCTTTTACATTTTATTGATTTATTCGCTTTTAATGCAACTGAGTTATGAACTTCTCCAATAAAATACGAGAATTTACTTGGATTCACTTACTATGGAAAATGGTCCTAAATGCCTTCCCACTTCTGTAGATGAGATTTCAGTGGGTGAGCACTCTCATCTCAAGTGCTGTCATGTGTATTTACCCATGTGAGAATCTATTGGATTCTGCCATCGAATCGGCATGTTTCCTTCCATGCCACTAGTGGTATATTATCACGTTGCTTCCCTACAGTAAATTCTAGTCTTTCCCTTGCTTGGCATGACCACCTGTTCTCCCACACCTGTTTCAATTTATAAACCGTATGCTGCAGTCACAGCTGAGAATCACTGTGGACAGGATGTGATTTCTCATAAATATTTCATAAATTCAAAGCTTTCTGCACTGAAAAATAATTCAAAGGCATTTACTTTGCTGAAAGAGTATTCTTTATTATCATTATTTAGGCAAAAGGGAAGTTTAGTGCTTATAAAATGACCTCTATCAATACAAAGATGGCATTACTTGCTAAAGCCTCTAGTAAAATAATTCAAATACAATACTTAGTTTGAAATATACATATGCTCAGAGAATTAAGGGAAGCACTCATAGTTTCATTGTATTTCCTATATAGAATAAGAGATACAACATAAAAAACTATAAAATATTCTTCAAAAAATGTCAATGGATATTAATTGCTATCATATTTTCATTTTTGAGATATGTTCATTTAGCAAGTCATGCTTTTTAAGTAACAGAAAACTAAAATCAAATTTGCATCAATAATACAGGAAATGGCCTGATTTATTAGCTGAACAAACAAGGAGGAGATATTTCTGATTTGAGGCTTGGATCGATTACAAATAATCAAAAAATTGCAAACAGGATTCTGCACTGCTCGGCTGTGTTTTTGCAGCCTGAGCCTGTATATGCAGTGAAGAACGTTTATATTAGAGGATTAAGTCTGTTATTTCCTAGCCTTCATTCTTCTCTATGTAAGTGAAGAACAGAAGAGCTTCATTCAGTAGCACCTTACACAATAAAACTGCAATAAAAGCAAGACAACAGCAATGAAATAGAAGCCTACCATTTCCCCAGAAATCTCACAACATGTTTTCCTTCAACTTATTCATTACAATCTGGAGAATGACAACCTTAAAAAGACATATTAAATGTGGGGTAGGGTAGCTAAACCCATCAGAATTTTCCCCTAGGAATTAATTTCTCTATGACTACATTTTTGATAATTAGGAAAGAGTAAATTCCTCAATGGAGAGTGAGGGAGGGTGAAAATGAATGTGGATGAAGTCAGTATTTCTCTCTGCCTTCATGTATATCTGTGAACACACATGCATAAACACACAAACACTAAAGTTGGAATATTTTGTTATTTTAATCTTATTTCTCACAATTTGTATGTTATCAAGTTGTATCAAAAAATGAGCTTTGCTGAATGCTGTGGCATATGCCTGTAATCTCAACAGCTGGGGAGGCTGAGGCAGGAGGATCACGAGTTCCAAGCCAGACTCAGCAACAGCAAGATGCTAAGCAATTTGATGAGACCCTGTCTCTAAGTAAAATACAAAATAGGGTTTGGGATGTGGCTCAATGGTCAAGTGCCCCTGAGTTCAATCCCTGGTACCAAAAAAAAAAAATTGAGGTTTGATTTTTCCCACCTCCCCCCTGCAGATTGTACTATTCAATTCCCTGGAGGGCTTGCTTATTTGTTTTAAATATTCAATACATTGACTTCTTTTAAGTAACATTTTCTCCTGTGTTTTAAAAGAATATATGCTGATTATGAAAATCAAGAATACAAAATCACTCCCAATTACAAGTCGTCCCTATTTTGTAGTCTCTGCGAATGTCACCATATTTCAATCAGTCCTTTTGAGTATGTACACATACATAGTGCAGTACAAATATTTTATCAGATAGTTCAGTGTATATCATGAGTTTCCTTCATATCATGCATCCTTAGCAAGTCAAAGGCCCAAAGCAATGAATACCTTCATTATCAAAAAATGCTAAACCAAAACATTCAGAAAAGAAATTAAGGCAGCTTCTCTTGGGAACAAATATTTCCTTAAAAATTACACCCAAACTGGGATATGTATGTTTGCCAAGTTATAATTAAGATACCATATTTCCAATTCCCAATTTAAAAAGAGATACAGAACAATAAAATAAGCATATTGTATCTAAGAGATTTTAAGATGTATACTATTGAAATATTAACAAGAAGTCATGTTATCATTTATTTTGAAATCTATTTACATAAAATGGCTAAATGAAATGTCACATATATCAGTGTATTTAATAAAAATGTACACATAGACACATATGCCCAAAGCTGATTTAACAGTTCCATATGCAAGGTGCTTCTTTTGTATTAAATATAACAAAAGTGTACTCATAAGTTACTCTATTCATTAGTTCTATCATTTATTATGAACCTTCACCTCAAAACAGTAAAACAAAAGCCTAGGTGCTGCAAAATGAAGATACAACTTCATCCACGATCAAAACAGGTGCTTTATAAAAAATGCACATATAGGACTTGGTTATAAATGGAAAACCTCTTCTAGATATAGAGAGACTAGGAAACAGATCTTTCTGTTATTCCTTTTCTCTGCTTTGCCCCTATAATCCTAAGGATGATAAATGATCTCTGCTAGTCCTGCCTGGGGTTTTGTATCATTTTCTAATTGCTTACCTATACCTGACTAAAAGTTTATAAATTGTTCTTTTACTAAACTTTTGTCGTATTACTCTTTGGAAGTATGGCATGTAGTTACTAATTGTACCTTGATGGATACCAGCTGAAGTTTTCAGATGATGATATATGTCTTGAAGAAAAATGCTGTCTTCCAGTAGATGATCAACTTCTTGTGTGTAGACACCAGCTCTGTCCTGCATTTCAACATGTCCCCATTACTTAGCACAAGAGTTGTAACGTAGATATACACAACTATATTTTTTAAAAGACAGAACATATGTTTGAATGAAACAAGGTGAGTTTAAAAGGCACCCAAGAAGACCTGAGAGGATCACTGAAGTCTTTTAATACTTTACCTTGAAATGCAGTAATGATGAGACATGGCATCTAAGTAGTATTCTGAAATTTCTGATACAAATTGAACATTTTTAATGTTTATGATTTGATAAAATATAGTTGTACTGTGCTAAATGATATCCCCCGTTCCTTATCCAAATTCCTGTCCTCCTAGAATCTTGGAGTGTGAGGGAGAGGTGTATGCAGATATGCTCAGGTGTACATTTGATCACAGCTGAAGATGTATGTGGCATTTCTTCTGGTCATATTATATGAATAGATTTTAAAATAATTAAAATGAGGTCTTTGCATATGTAAATTATGAAGTTACGCTGGATTATAGTGGGCTTTAATCCAATCACTTGTTTACTTATAAAAAAGAGAAATTTGGACACAAAGACATGCATAGAGGGAAGACTGTATGAAAACATGCAGAAGGAAAATCATGTGAATATGGAGGTAGAGATTAGAGAAATGTATTTACCATACAAGAAATAACAAGGACTGCTAAAAACCACTGGAAACTTGAAGAGACGTACATAAGTTTCCCTCTGAGTCCTCACAAGGGAACCAGCCTTGCCAACTTTGATTTCAGAATCTGGCTTTCCTGATAATAAAAGCATAAATATTTGTTGTCTTAGGTCACTGAGTTTGGAAAATAGCCATGAAACATGGCCCTTGGAAAAATTATATGGCCCTTGAAAATGAATACAATAGTTCTTTCATTCTACAAGTATTTGGAAGCCCTATATGCTGGGCACTAGTCTAGGTGGTGGTGATGATACTGCACAAGATAAAGAAAGCACCTGTCTTCATGGTGCACATGTTGTGGGTGGAATTAATATAAACAAATTTACAAATAAATGTGCCATATCATGTCAGGAAATAATAGAAACCATAATGAAAGCGTTATTTAAGGACACTATTTTATATGAAGTGGTCTTGGAAGACCTCTCTAAGGCACTGTTATTTAATGAGAAACTTTGAAACAAAAATTAAAATTTGGGATTATTTGGAATAAGAGTGTGATAGACCAAGAGAATACAATATAAAACTCACCAGGGATGAAAAGGCTTGTTATTTTTTTTTTAAACAACAGACTTTGTGTCAACACTATAATGGACAAGCCAGAGGGAATAGTTTAAGAGAAATAGCATTGCAATGTCAAAAATTCTTCTTTACACCTTGGTAGAGATTTACTTTTATTCTAAATATAATTGGGACCTATTGATGTTATTCAGATACAAGAGAAATTGTAAGCATAAATTATTTAATTCATATGTTTAAAAAAACATCATTTGGTTTCTGTGTGAACAAAAGGCAAATGTGAACATAGGGGGACAAGTTAGAAAGTTCCTGCACTGATTTGGGAAGGACATCATAATGGCTTTGTCTAGAGTGTTTGCAGTGGAAGTCTGGAAATTTAAAGTCAGAAAAAAAAATTATGGCAAGAATAATAGATTAGGTGTAAGATGTGACACGAAGTGTGAAAGAAAGACAAGGATTAAAGGTGAATCTTAGCTATTGGCCAAAGCAATTGGTAAATGATGGTGTGCAAGTTATTGAAATGTGAAGCAAGAAAAATTCATATCCAAGTTGGTGGTTGGATTCTGAAGTATGAAACTATAAAGTTGTTCTATGAAGGCAAGCAGAGAAATGGAATAGTACTCGAAGGGGGCATGTGGTATTTAAGAAAAATTAATCATTTTTATATTTTTGATGTGGAGGGTATAGATGGATGTTCTTTCTGATGATGGAAATAATGCAATATGGTGACACTCAAGGAGAGTAGAAGATATCAAAATAGGGACTACTTGTAATTGGGAGTGATTTTGTGTTCTTGATTTTCCACAATGAGCCTATATGCTTTGGAAACACAGGAGACACGTCTGTGATGCAGGAAGGAAAGAAAAATTGCATGACATTATCACTGAGGCAGGTGGGAAAGGTCCAGTTGCAAATGAAAGATTTGGACTTAGCTAGACCCAGGGTCAATATAGCAGAAGGAAAAGACAGAAGAGATGGATATATTTCCAATCTGCTCATCCATTTGCTGTTCCTAAATCAAGTGGTTCTCTTCTAATTGTTTCTATTTTTCTTAGAGACAAGCCACTTAGACTGAGTAGTGCAGAAGAGAAATTACAGTCTTGAGAAGCAAAGTTATTAAAAAATCATGTCATAGTTTAGAAAGCAAAATACAAAATCAACCCAAGGTGATTTATAGCCTGCCAGTACCAGGGGCTCACTTATGATCAAGGCTGTAAATTGAAAGTGAGACCAGCCAGCAGGCTTTTCGGCTTTCCTCTGGTTGTGTACAATTCCTTGGGTAAGAAGGAGTTAGAATTTGAATTATCTGGGTACTGATTTTGTAAAAGGAGTAAAATAAAAGGTCAAGGAAATTAGTTATTATTGTTTACAAGATGTGAGAAACATTAGAATTTAATCTTGTGAAGAGTAAAAAAAATACATCAAGGTAGGGAAGAACATATAAAATGCCATTCCAAATGGTATGATCAGCTCTAGGTGGTCCTAGTGCATAAAATTTATCAAATTCTTCCTTCTTCTGTTTCATGCTGCTTTAACACTATACCCGAGATGGAGTAATTTCTTAAAACAAAACAAAACAATGGTTTATTTCTCACACTTCTGGAAGCTTGAAAGGCCAAGATCTAGGCACTGGAAGGTTTGGTGTAAGATGAAGACACAGATTGGGCTTTAAAGATGGTGCCATAAATATTATGGTAGAAATAACAGAAGGGCAAAGAGAAAAAGGGCTGAGCTACTCCCCTCCAGTCCTTTTATAATGTAGTTGATCTTATTTGCGAGGGCTTAGCTCTCATGATTTACCTACCTTCTAGAGATGCTACCTGAGTACTATCACCTTGGCAATAAGTATCAATATGAATTTTGGAGGGGACATAGACATTCAAGCTGTAGTAGATTCATAGATGCTAAAATGAGTAATTTAGATTGAAATAATTCATATAAAATCTTAAAACATTAAGGATAATCAGTCAGATGATTTGAAGTCAGCTATACAAATATGCTTTTGATGAACTGATAAATTAGGAAAAAAATCATTAGACACTATTAAAAACGTCCTCTCCCAAATTTGTAAAATAGAAATTTGTTTAAAATGAATGTTATTTTCCTGAGGTTTTGTTTCTAATATTTTCTTATTTTCTCTTAATTTAAAATTATTTGGACAAAGGTATTCAACAGCATGAAATGTTGTTTGTATAATTCTTAAAATATCTACTTCTTCACACATAAGTGAATTGTGAGTTTTCTAGAGTCAGTATTCTATATAGTTTTTTTGATAAGTCTGTTGGTTTAAATTTTGTTATCCTATTACAAAGCAGCAGGACTTAATGATCTTGTGCAGCAACACTATCTTTATCACGGATTGAAATAGGTAAGAAGTGACATCCATTCCCAGAAATGACTCTTGATCTTGTTTTGGTTCACACTTTTTGTATTTTTTTTTCTTTTCTGTTCTCATACTTTAAGAACTTTAAATCTGAAGCCTAGGACTTAGTAAATATTATGATAAAGGTCTGTCAATGAAGAGGAAAGTTTATTTCCATTGTCTGGCAAATATGCCATCACAGAGCAGAGAGACATTACATTATTGTGCTTTCTCTGTGTGCTCTGAATTTTTGTTACTGTTAAAGATCAATTCATCATCAAGAAGAGTAAATTAGTAGCTAATATATTTTAAGCCTTCTCTCTACCTAATGGTTTATTTATTTCACTGATGGTTGTTTTCTAGACAATTGGAATATCAATATGAGTTTTTAAAATGCCCCTCTTCACAGCCATATTTTACTTTTTCCTATGTTCATTACTTTTTAATTAAAAATTAAAGTTATTTTTTGGGTTATTAATTTCCAGTTTTGCTTTGTATAACATTGTTAATTTTTAAAATGTTTTTTGTTGAGACTTCTACTTCCACTTAGTATGTAGAAAGCTGCATTTCCCCCTCACAATAATGCATTTATACAAATTCAATTCTCTTGTACCCACCATATAATTGAAATTGTAACCAAACTGAACTATGAAGAGGGAATCCCATGAGAGATGGGACCACATAGGATCTTCCCTCTGGCAGAGAACAGGGTGAAGTGGCCACCTTACAAGTGTTAATCAGGAATCAAGTAACATTTTAATAAGTTATTAAAGGTTAGTGTGGGCTAAGGGTAGTTTGGAATAGTAGAAACTTATCATAATTGCTTTCATAATTTTACCTGGAAAATTTTACCAGGAATTAAGGATTGGGGACAGAGCACAGGGAGCTCTCTATAAAGCAGGCATAGGGGAAGTGATGTTGTTTGTGGGAGGCAGGGCAGGAAAAGAACTCCACCTACTTCCCAACCTCTTCCTATCCTGTGAGTAAAACCTGGAGGCCACTGGCAGAAGAGCTGTACATGCTCCAATCCAGGGGGCTTAGGCAAATATCTCTTGCTCTTAGTGAGAAACAGAAACCAAATCCATCTGCCTTTGTGGAAAGAATGAAAACCCTTCTGAAGCCACAAAACTCCATTGTCACCTGGAAAATGGTAGAAGAAACAAGCTCTATCTTTGAGTGAGAATCAAGGAATTGACACTTCCTGCTGATAGCATGCAGAGAAAAAGACAAAATCTCCATCTAAAGACAAATGACGGATATGTAGTCAGAGTTTGGCTGCTATAAGGAGGAGGAAAGAAAAATACTAAAGATACTCTGTCCCTGAAACTTATGAGCACAGGGTCAGCCTAATACTGAGACTGAGAGAGACCACAAATGTCCTTCCTGTCTCTACCAACACACAGTGGGCAGGGGGCAAGGACACGTGGAGATACTCTGTCTCTGGACTAGACATGTGGAGATGCATCAAAGCTGAGGGAGAGAGGAAGGACACTGAACAAAGTCCTCTGGTACCATAATACTCAGTATAGCCATAAGGTAGCAGCAGCCTGTTGCTAAAAACATGTGAGTCCTGTAGAGCCCTGAAGGTCATAATAGCAACAACAGCATTCTAACCCAGCAGAATTCTTAAGTAAATTAGATAAACTTCCTGGAGGAGTGCTCATTTCCAAGGAAAATATTATTTGTTTTGTCTTCTCTGTTCTTTTACATGATATATGATATTCAATTAAAAATAGGAGGCATAAAAGAAAATAAGATAAAAACAATTCATTTTAACAAGATAAAACAATTAATGAAACAAGTTTAGAAACTTCCTGGATGTTGGGATTAATCAGAGAAAAATCTGAAACTAGCTGTGATTAATATGCAAAGAATATGTTTGGAAAAGTTGGATAATATGCCTAAACAGAAGAGAAATTTCAACAGATGGGAATTACTAACCAACCAACCAAACAAACAAACAAAGGAAAACACTAGATGAAAGTAGTATGAAATAGTATTGAATAATCCCTTTCCTGGGTTTACCAGTAGAATTGAGACAGATGAAGGAACTTATAATTTCCATAAATGTCAACAAAGTATCAAAATTGAAACATAAATAGGAAAAACAATAATTAATGAAGAGAGCAGAGATGGAGCAAATTACATCTCGGGCATGTATGATTATATCAAAAATGAACCCCACTATTGTATACGACTATTAGAGTAATAACATTTTTAAAGAGAGAGACAACATAGCAGTTAGGAACTGCTGGACACAGGTTTAACATAAGTATAATTGAAGTCCCAGAGGAGAAATGAGAGAGAGAAAGAATAAAGAGAAAGAGGACACAGAATTTTAAAAAATAATAAAAGATGTCAAAAACAACAACAGCAAAAAACATAAAAAATAAAAACACAAGATACATAGAGAAAGAGAGATTTGGCTAAAAATACTATATATATCAGTTCATAGGAAAACAAAAGGAAATCAATGAAGATGAGAAACACAAAAAAGAAAGAAAAATATTGAACATTAGATGGTAAAATGAAAGTCAGAATTAGTCTAGAGAAGACTGTCAAAACTATGAAAATGTGAAGTCTATGAAGTGACAGAGTAATTTGAACTTCTTGAAACAAAAAGAAAACATGAACAAAGAGCTTCTTAACTCAGACTATTATTGCAGTTGAAATATTCTTTAAAAAATGAGTAAAAATAAATTTTTTGGTGAAAAAAATTTAAAAAAAGATGGTCAGAGAAATTATTGCTAAAGGGTCCTATAGAAATGTTAAAAGAAGAACTTCAGATGGAAAAAAAAGCAGATAGAGACACTTGAATCTATGCAAAATAAATAAATAAAACAAAGATTGTAAGAAATGATCAAATAATGATAAAAGTGTGCATACCTATAATCCCCAGTAAACTGGGGCTTCACAAGTTTGAGGTCAATCTAGGCAATTTGAAGAAAAACTTTTTCAATAAACAAATGAGTGTAAGGGACTGGGACGTAGCTCAGTCCTTGCCTAGCAGAAGTGAGGTCCTGGGTTCAATCACTAGTATCACACACATATACAAAAGTACTTTTGATATTTTTTCTTATTTTGATCACTTTAAAATGTAAAGGACTGTAGAACAAATACCAATAACAATGAGAAGAGGGACTAGAAATATAATGCAATTTTATTATATTATATATAAAGTTTTATGTTCTGTTAGGGTCTATCTAACTAATTAAGCCCAATAGTGAACATTAAAATAGTAAAAGATGTATAACTAATAAAACAACAGCAGAGATCAAATGCAACCATAAACAATACAAGGTAATGCAGGAATAGAAGGGGAAAATAAGGAACAAATTCAGGGAACAAATAAGAAATAATTTTAGAAATATGGTAGAATTAGAGTCAACAGTAAGAATAATGGTATTAAATGCAAAAGGACTTAATACCCAATGAAAGTCACCTCTTTTCAAAAACCAAGACTCATGCACATATTAGTCAAAACCAATTAACTTTAAATACAAAGGAATTGATTAAAAATTAAAGAATGTAAAACAAAGCTTCCATACAAAGGAAAATTTCAAGTGCTTATGTTAATGTCAGAGTAGAGTTCAGAACAATGAAATGTTACCAATAACAAAGTAAAGTGGGACATTAAATAATACTATAGGAATAAATGTGTACAGATGACCTAGAAATCCTATAAAAATGTGCACTTAAAATAGAGATTCAAAATACGAGACACAAAAAGATATTAAATGAGAAATTGACAAATCTACAGTTATATTTACAGATTTTGGCATTCTTTTCTGAATAATGACACACAAATGGAAACAAATCAGCAAGTATATTGAAGATTTAAAGAAAATAGTCTTTTCAAGTGCACATGTAGCATTCTCTGTATTATACGAAGGGTGTAAAATACTTCCACAAATGTGAAGAAACTGGAGTCACACCAAGTATTACTTTTTGAATGCAAAATCACGAAGTTAGAAATCAGAAAGACACTCCAAAATTCCAACTATTACAAAATTTAATACTGTGCTTCTTAATAATAGTGGAGCCAAATAAGAGGTCACTTGATTCATTAGAAAATAAACTGAGTAATAAAACACCGCATGACATATAAAAGTTATTTATACGGCTAAAGCTGTGCTGAGAGGGGTATTTCTAGCATTAAGTTTACATTGACACAATAACAGACGCAAATAAGAAATGTGATCTTTCCTAATAAGAAAGTAGAAAAATAATACCCATTCTATACAGATTTTTCCAATGAAAGAAAAGAAACAAGTCTTGATTCATTTTATGAGGCCAAGAATTACTTAGGTACCCCAGACAGACAATTATTTGCAACAAAACAAGGCAAACAAACAAGCAAAACTGTCACTGACCAATATACTTTAGCAAGATGTTCACAGTCTAATTCTGGAATGGTCCCCAAAAGTCCCTGTGTTAAAGGCTGGGTCCCCGGCTTGGCAGTATAGTGGTAGGCCTTCCAGTGATTGGAAGCATGCTAATGTTTATGTATATGCATCATTGAAGGGATAGTAGGATCATTGTCTCTTCTTCTTTCTTTTTTGGGTGTCCTAGCCAAGAGGTGAGCAGATTTGCTCTGCTAGGTGCTCTCACCATTCTGAAAGCAAGATGCCCAATTAATCATGGATCAAAATCTCCAAAATTGTGAACCCAAGTAAATATTTTCTTTTTATAAATTGTTTATATCAGGTATTTGCTACAGTAATGGAAGTCTGGTTGACATAGCAGTTAAAATTCAGCTATTTATCTAAACATTGCTATTGCATGACAACATCAGGTTTATTCCAGAAATGCAAGGTGGTTTTAACTTTTTAGTATCAATCAAAACAAATTCCCATGTTGATTGACAATAAAAATAGATACATACATAGCATTTCTAGATAGATATATTAGACAACAGATAATCATCTCTGTAGGTTCAGAAGAAACTTTGACTCAAATTCAACCTATGTTAAAAACTCATAGCAAGTTAGGAATTGAAAATAACTGTGTCAACATGATAAACAGAATCTGTAAAATATTGTTAACATAATATACTTAATAATAAAATAAAGACTATTTCTCACTTCTTTAGATGAAAAATAAAGCAGAGGTATTTGCTTTTGCTACTGCAAATCAGCATCGGTCCTGGATAAGTGACATGATGCTGAATACAGAGCAAAAGACATACAAATTGTAAAAGAAGAAATGAAACTGAGCTTGTTTACTGACTCCATGATTTCTACATAGAAATTTGCATATAAATTTCTACATAGATAATTTGGAAATAAAGATTTAGAATTTATATGCAATTTTATTATAGTCTCAGGATGTAAAGTCAACATCCAACAATCAAGCAACTGGAAATGAAGAAGTAGAAATTAAATCTAAAACAACATCAAAATAATGAAATTTTGAAGGACAAATCTAACATTATATGTGCAAGAATTGCATACTAAGAACCAGAAAATCCTGGTGAGATAAAGAAGAAACAAATAAATGAGTACATATACCATATTCATGGATCAAAAGGTTTCCTTTCATTGTGATAGTAATAATTTCAGCCCGGTTTGCCATTTAAATGCATGGGCAATTAAAATTATAGTCATTGTTTTTTGCAAAGACGGAGAAACTGTTTCTAAAATTCATATATTAATTAAAAGGACCAAAAGCAAGTAAGTAATTTTGAAAAATAAAAATACAGTTGGAAGATTCACAACACCTGAATTTAAGGCTTAATGTGGAACTATAGCAATTATAAAAATATGTTGTTGGAAAAATATAGACAAACAGATTAATCTAATAGAGTTCAGAAATAGGTACACGAATAGTTATTTGATTTTTTACCAACTTAAGTGAAAATTCACAGTTTTTTCAACAAATACTTCTGGTACAATTTAATATCATTATGCTAATAAAAACTGACTTACATCCATTAAAAATTATCATTAACATAAAGAAAAAACAAAAACTATAAAGTGTCTCAAAGAACGTACTGAAGGAAAAATTGTGATATTGAACTAAGCAAAATTTTTTAACAAGACAAAATCATATGACATATGACAAAGTAACAATAGAACTTCAACAAATTTTAAAATTTCTATTCATTAAACAGTAGTGTAAATGTTATAATTAAACAAGTCACTGTGACATAGGTAAAATTTTGTAAAACAAACATACATCTTATCAAATACTTCTATGCAGAATTTGTAAGGATTTCCACAAATCAGAAGTTGAGAAACAAAAACATCCATAAAAGTTTGTATTAAAGATTCAAGAATACATTTTTTCATAAAACAAATATGGGTACATGTAAGCATTTGAAAAGATGTTTAGCATTAGTGTTCAGCAGGAAAATGTATATGAAAGTCACAATATGATTGTGTTAGTAGAACCTAGTACCTAAAATATATAACACTAACATATAGTGCCTAGTATTAATATTCTGTGTGGAACATCCCGGACTCACATTGATGCTGGAAATGTAAAATGGGACAAACCCTTTGGAAAATGGATTTTTAGGTTTTTTTAAAGTTCAATGTTCCTTTTTTTAGTGGTTTGGCAATTCCTCAGATAGGTATTTAGTTAACAGATATGAAAACATGACTACAAAGTTCTGTATCTGAATTTTTATTGAAGTTTTATTTATAATGACTCTAAATCCAACAACGTTTGCTGGTGAACATACAAAAATTGTATTGCATCATGCTATAGAATATGAGTGAGTATAAAAAAATAGAAACTATTTATCTGGATAATAACATGTATAATTTTAAAAGCATTATTTCAAGTCAAGGAAGCCTAGCAGAAAAGACTACATACTATATACTTTTGTTTATATGACCTTCTTGACATGGAAAGTTACAGAGATAAAAATAGAAGAAGTCAGGTGTTTGTGTTGGGTTCAGGAAATTGACCATGAAGGGACACAAGGAAAATTGTGTGTGTGTGTGTGTGTGTGTGTGTGTGTGTGTGTGTGTGAGAGAGAGAGAGAGAGAGTGAGAGAGAGAGAGAGAGAGAGAGAGAGAGATGCACTTGTCAAAATTTCTAGAATGATACATCTCAAAAAGAGTGAATTTTGTGTATGTAAATTATGTTTCAATAAATCTGATATTTAAAAAAGAAATGTGCAATGTAAAAAAAGTGAACTAAAGACAACCCAATGAACTTTGATGCACTGAGTGAAACAAATACTTTATAGGATGGCTGGGATTGTGGCTCAGCGGTAGAGCGCTCGCCTAGCACGGGTGGGACCCAGGTTCGATCCTCAGCACCACATAAAAATAAAAGGCATTGTGTTGTGTCCATCTACATCTAACAATAAATACTAAAAAAAATACTTTATAGGAACAAAATTAATGATAGCATTAAAATTGTTATGCACCTACTAAAATTCAAGTAAAACGAATTAAATATATAAGTCTCAATTTTTCATTAAGAGCATTGTAGAACATAGAAAAGGTATACCAATTAATTGGAACCCTTGACTCCCAGCAATGTATTAGGGAAACCACATATGGCTCCAATTGATGATAGGCTTGAATTTTTCTCTATGGGCTAATAATATCACCAATGACAGAGTGATTATTTCTGATTGATGATATGAAGAAGGGCCTCAAAATCAAGGTGACATTTGAATTGAACGCTGTAATTTCCAGTTGTTTACTAATCTATTAACGCTTCTACTCATATATGTTCATGATGCAGTATCCTAAGACTTCTTCATATGATTTTGTACCCATGTAAGTTATTTAGAGACATGATGTGCATTTGCAATGTGCAGTGCACTTATGGGTACTATTAGACCTTTTCTTTTCCAAAGATCATATTGTTTCCATAGTAACAAATGCATTTCCAAGTGAACATCGACATCGAAATCACTCAACTAGTGCTCATAGGACTGTGGGTTGGAACCTTTGCAGCAACAGATTCTGCTAAGAGAAATGTTGACATAGGTTTCTTTTCTAAGGTTCTGTCTATTCATCTATTTTCTTTTGTGCAAGAACATATTCAAGAGAAGTAATCCTATCTACATGCTTATATGGACTAATGAGCAAGAGACGCATACCTGTGCTTTTACGGATCAGATTGGCACAGTGGTTCTTTGCCCTTGTCACTTGCACACCATTGTTTCATTTATTCATTTCCTTAATGCACAGTTATTGAGAACCTAACAAGTACTAGGCTGGTATATTTTCATCCTTATAATTATCTTTGAATTAGGTGTCTTACTCTATTTGTGCTGCTATAACAAAATACATAAGTCTGGGTAATTTTTCAAGAGCAGAAATTCACTTCTCACAATTCTCAGGCTGGCAATTCTAAGTCATGTCATGTTAACTTCACTTTTCTGGTGACAGTTGCAACCTCCAAAGAGAAGGGACACTGTATCCTCTCAGGATGGAAGGGTGGAAGGTCAAGAAAAACTAATACTACGTAAAGTGTCTTTTATAAGGACCTTGGTCCTGTTTATGAGGGAGATAACCTTGTGGCAGAATCACCTCTTAAAGGACCTGCTTCTTAACACTATCAGCTTGTGTGTTAAATTTCAGCTCCTGAATTCTGTAAGGGACATATTCAAATGGTTGCAATTGTTATCAAGTATTTTATAGATGAATAAATAGACTTTGGGGATCTTACACCATTACTGTGACTCCATGAAGTAGCTCTTTGGATCAAAGATGTAGTACAGATTTTTCTTGCACTGACAATTGCTCCTATGGAGTATGGCTCTGACACCTGTGGATTGTCTTTTGTTTTTAGATGGATATGACAATCTTTTTTTGGCTAAGGTTTCAATGTTCACGGTAAATGCACATTATAATATAGTTATTATGGAATTGGGAAAATCATGTGGCCATTTAGTTGTAACTAGCTCTAAAGGATGAGAAAAAGTTTAGAAAAAATTTTTGCCTTTTCTAACTTTGAGTTATTAAAGAGCAGTATTCCCCAGAGATCAGTGCTAGGACTCTGCAGATTTATTTAACAATCTTTTAATATAAAAGCTCTGGAAGAAAGAGCACTTAATGAGATGATCAAGTTTACAGATGAAAGTATGGCCTCCTGGGTTGAGAAGTGCCAAACTAATGGGAATTTACTTCGGCAATTGCTCAGGAGGCCATGCGAATGCTGAGAGCCAGGGAAGGGGAACTGGAGAGCAGGCATGCATAAAATGTTACTTTTAGCCAAAAATAATTCAGACTGAACAGAAGAAATTAAGACCTCTAAGTGTTGGGTATGACCCAAGAAAAGATCCTTTCAATCACTATTAGCCCAGGATACCGTTTCTGGATAAAATAATAATCTTCTCTTGAATATCCTTAGAAAAAATAATAAAATAAAACGGAAATGAATCCACTCTTTTGCTCTTGAATGCAGCATGCAATTTTGGTTTTCTGAGAATTTCTGAAAGCAACTGAACGAAACTGTGAAGTTGAAATGACTTTTACTTTAGAAATAGTTAAACAATTGTAAATATAGGCTGAAGAGGTACTTTTAGTTTAGGAAAATAATTTTACAGTGTAGAAGTATTATGGTACTCATTAAATTCAGCCCATTATTTTTAAATTAATTCTACCTTTTGTACACTTGCGAATTTTATATTTGAGAATTTGATAAAAATAATTCATTCGAAGCATTTTTTCTGTGAGCCAAAGAATTCATACAATGGAAAAAGGGCATCTTCACAACTTGGAATTCCACCTTGTTTCTACTTAACTCGTTGAAAACTCTGGAATGCAGGATTTTGTTTCCTTTTTGAAAGTTTAAGAAATGAACTCCCAAATAGTTTACTTGGATTTCTTTGAATCAAAATTCTACCAGGGATACAGCAAAAATTTAGACCCTTTTCTTGAGTTCCCCAAATCCAGAGCTCATTATTCTGCATCGTGGATACTGTAGTAAGAAGACAGGAAATGTAGAGTTTCTAACATTCAGCCTCTTTAGTCAAAAATTACACCTGGACTTCAGAGGAAAGCTAAGAAAGAGTCACTTAAATAATATAAATTGGACAGAGTCTGATGTAGGTTTTTGTTGACGTTTTCATCACTATATGCATAAAAAAGCTTTTTAATTAAATGATTAATATCTGGAATGCTTTGGATATGGATTTTCAGTGGGGCAGTGTAGGAGGTGGGGAAACCTTTAACAGGTGGGTCATGGTTGAGGTCCTCAGGTCTTTGGAGCTTGCCCTTGGAAGGGATTCAGCTAGTTCTCATGAGATTCAAAGATTCAGGTAGTTTTTACAGCAGAGTTGTTATAGAAAACAAGTTGGGTCATTCCCCAGCTTCCTTGGGTCTGTCTGGCCACTCAGTCTCTCCTTCTTGCACCCGCTGTAGTGTATTTGCAATCAGGGGATGTAGGCAGGAGGGCTCTTACCAGAGCCTGTGTTGTGCTATTTGGATTTTCAATCTACAAAACTATTGGCTGAATAAATCTCTTTTAAGTGACACTGTCTTATATATTTCATTATAGTAATGAAAAACTAACGAATACAATATTCTTTATGTATATTAGTACTATCAAATTATGTCTATGATTAATTATATAATACTAATGGCAGTGTTCACTAACTTATGAATGCTTCGAGCACATGTTTTCCTTCAATTTTTTACAATAAATCTACAAAGAAAAAAATTTTGCTAACACCTGATAAAATTCTTGACTATAAATCTTCTCTATTAACTCTCAGATCTTTATATTATTTTGTGTGATCTTTGTGTCAATTCACTGAGGCTTATCCTGAACCATTTTCCTATACTTCCAACACAGATTTTGACCAAACTTATCCCTCATCTGTCTACATAAAGGTATCAACATTCTGTTATTTTACTTTCCTTTTTTTTTTTTTTTTTGGTACCGGGAATTGACCCCAGGAGTGCTTTATCACTAAGTTACATCCTCCAGTCCTTTTTTCCTTTTACATTTTGATGCAGGGTTTTGCTAAGTTGCTGAGGCTCACCTTGAACTTCTGATCTTCATGTCTCAGCCTCCCTAATTGCTGGGATTACAAGCATGTGCCACTGTACCTGGCTGCTTTTATGCTTCTACCAAGAATATATTTTCTAGTGACAAAACCTCTGATGATAAAACTTTTCAATTAATTTTTTTTTTGAGAGAGAGAGAGAGAGAGAGAGAGAGAGAGAGAGAGAGAGAGAATTTTAATATTTATTTTTTAGTTCTCGGCAGACACAACATCTTTGTTTGTATGTGGTGCTGAGGATCGAACCCGGGCCGCACGCATGCCAGGCGAGCGCGCTACCGCTTGAGCCACAACCCCAGCCCTTCAATTAATTTTTATTCAGACTTTTTGCCCTAAATATGCACTATGCATACTCCAAGTAATTTTATTGAATGTATTCTTTATTCTTTATAATATTTAATTTTTTCCAAATCATGTATATGCTGATTTTAGGGTCAAATAATTTACACATCTGCTAATGAAATAAAATTAGTGCTACATTTAACATATTTTCACTTTTCATTTCTGCTATGAAGAAATCATATTTTAGCTTTTATTTTTAGTATTTTCCCTCACATTTCTAATTTTTCTTTATATCTTACGTTTCTCTTTTAAGTTTCACTATGCATTCTTAAAGCTATTGATGAGGGAGAAATGTGGGCTCTCCTACTGTGCCCGAGACATTGTGTATGTAATCCACACCACCTGCCTTTCTCATATGCATATTCAACCATATTCTAATTAGTTTACATCATCATTTTGGGTAGGTCAATATTCAGAATCTAGATCATTATGGGTATCTAAATATTACACATTGCTGAGACTTAGTTTTTTCTGTAAGTTACTTCTTGCTACATTTTTATTTGTTTAATGAGTTTGTATGTGACTTAAGGAAAAGGCATTATTATAATGGATAATTTTATTCTGTTTGTTCAACTTCACTTGGAGAGTACCCCATGGAGTCTCTGTTGTTTTGCTTACTAAGAGCACATTTTACCCAAGACCCTGTTTATAGTTTTCATATTCTTATTTATACCACATGGCAAACATTTTCTCAGTCTATTTCCTCTGAAAAATCTTTTGCTCCAGGTCTAGGTCCTTCCATTTTCTTGAAAATCATGCCTGTTTAGGGGACTCACAGTGGTGAATGAGAGGAGGTCACTTTCCTGGTTGCTCCACAGTGTGAAAGGGCAAAAGAACTGAACACGCATTTCACAGAAGAAGAAATACGAATGGTCAAAACATATATAAAAAATGTTCAAAATTTATAACAATTTGAGAAATGCAAATCAAAACTATATTGAGATTTCTTCTTACTCCAGTCAGAATGGCAATTATCAAGAATACAAGTAACAAAAAATGTTGGCAAGGATATGGGAAGAAAAGAGTCACTCATACATTGCTAGTAGAAAAGCAAACGGGTGCAGCCTCTATGGAAAGCAGTATGAAGATTCCTCAGAAAACTTGGAATGAATCTACCTTTTAACTCAATTATCCTACTCCTTGGTTTATACCCAAAAGACTTAAATGAGAATACTACAGTAACGCAGCCACATCAATGTTTATGGCAGCTCAATTCACAATTGTTAAGCTATGGAACCAACCTAGGTGCCCTTCAACAGATGAGTGGATAAAGAAATTGTGGTATATATACACAATGAAATATTACTCAGCCTTAAAGAAGAATGAATTTATGGCACTTGCCAGTAAATGGATGGAACTGAAGAATATCATGCTAAGTGAAATAAGCCAGTCACCAAAAAACGAATGTTCTCTCTGATATGTGGATGCTAGCAAGTGTGGGTTGGGAGGAGAAGAATAGAAGTTCATTGGACAAGATAAAGGTGAATGAAGTGAGGGAGGAAGGATGGAAATAGAAAAGGTAGTAGAATGAATTGGACTTAACTTTCCTATGCTCATATATTCAACCAGTTTAACTCCACATCATGTGCAACCACAAGAATGGGATCCTAATTGGAATGGGTTGTGCTCCATGTATGCATTATATGTCAAAATACCATTCTACTGTCATGTATACCAAAAAATGAACAAATAAAAGAAAGTAAAAATAATAAAGATAGAAAATTGTACCCATTTAGGTAAGGAATGTCTGTTGGGAGACCCCTAAGGAAGAATGTTTGGGTATAAGTGTTGAGACCACAAGTTCAGGGAGGCGCTGTGTGTCATGCCTACACATTTGTTGAGTGATTCACTGAAAGGACTTGCAGGATTTGGAGGCCATTGTCCTCCCAGCCACTGTTTGCCCAGCTGGAGGACACACTGCAGGAAGGGAAAGGAGATAACAGGCATAGAAGCCCAGGAGCAGACTTTCCAAGTGCTAGCTCACAGGACTATCCCAAGAAAAATAGGGGTCAACATAAATTACATTGTTCTTTCAAAAATAGAGGGCTAGTGTATTGGGATCCATTGCCCTGATCACATAAAACCATCTTATCAATATGAAGTAGGTTACATGCCAGGGACCTAGTTCCCAGGAATCTTCCCAAGGGTCAGTGTCTCCAGAGGTCTTCCTGAAAATAGCATGCTTTCTGAGACATGCTATATTAACACTTTATTGCATAATATAAGTACCTTTAAGATATTTTAAATATCTCTTTTTATGTCTGTGCCTGGGTATTATGAGTACTAGCTATTAAATCATTTGTTTTTGGAACTCAGACCTGATGCCCTCTCATTCCTGATGCTTTGAATGTGGCTTATTTTATTTTTTAATTATTTTCTTTTCTGTGGGCTTTAGAGGATCCCCCCATAATTTGCTGCAGTCTGTCTGGGCACAAAATAACCGAGCCACCACAAAAGCCTTGTAGATTCAAACAGCAGCTCTTTATTCCCGAACTGTCCCTGGGACTCTACACGCACGTTCTGGGAAAATACACTGCCTCCACCGGGCTCTGCGCGCCAATTCTCTCAGAATCCCGCAACTCCAGGGGAACTCCAGGAGCGGGCGCCTGAGGCAGCAGGATAAGCCCTATTCCCAGCAGGATCCACCCTCAACCCAGATCCACCCTAAACCCGGAGCCACTCTAATCCAGCAGGATCCACCCTAAACCTGGAGCCACCCTAATCCCTGAGCAGGGTCACCTTTCAAAGCAAAATGCCATGCATCATTCCTACTTGGCTATGACTCTCAGCAATAATTGTTGTATTTTAAAATTTCACCTTCTACGACATGATTTGAGAATTTTAAATATGATTTTTCCTGGATAGCTAGTAGCTTCAATAAGGAAATTATGTTTTCTTCAATTTAGAGAAACATTTTGTGTTGGGTTTGAAGTTTTCTTCCCCTAAATTTCTTCTGTTTCTTTGTTAGGAACTCTCTTATTTACCTCTTAACATTTTAGAATCTCATTTTCTTGAGGGTTAGCTCGTATTTTTCAAATATTTGTTTGTTCTGATTTAAGAGCAATTTTCTCAGCTTCATTCCCCAGGATGAGGTATTATTCAGCATAGTGAGGGCACAGTTCTGTACAAATCAGAAAACAACCATACCTTCATAAAGTTTATATTCTAGTAAGACAAACACAAGGCTATAGCCAGGTATGGTGTAATTCCAGTGACTCCAGAGGCTGAGGCCAGAGGATTACAAGTTCAATGCCAATCACAACAATTTAGTGAGGCCATAAGCAACTTAGCAGAGACCCTGTATCAAAGTAAAAAATAAAATGGCTGAGAATGTGCCTCAGTAGTTAAACACCCCTGAGTTCATCCAACCCCCCTGACCCACTCCTCCAAAACAAAACAAAACAAAACAAGGGAAATAAGTAAATAAAAAAGGTAAATTAGAAAAGATGCTAGAAGTTTTGTAAATAGAGGCGTTCAAATCTCAGGCACTGTGTCTCAGAAAATATCTGAAGGTACACAGGAGATGATACTTCATGGATAATGAAATATGGCAATTTCAGGCTGAGGGCAAAGTCCTGACATAGTATTATATCTGATATGTTTTAGAGGAGCAAAAATGATCTTTATGACTGGAATGTGACAAGATAGATAGGAGCAGGAAAAGAGATCTGATTTGTAATGGGGAACGGATCAAGAAGAGCATTAGAAAAATGTTGCTTTTTTTCCTCCGAAAGAGATGAGAATCTCTTTTGAGGTCTGAGCAGAACAGTGACATGCTCTGAATGACACATTTTAGAAAGCGTTACTTGGCTGGTGTGTTAAAAGAGGACTGAAGGGGCAAAGATGGAGGCATAGACATCAGTAAAGGTAGATGAAGCAAGATGGTAACTTCTTGGAGCAGGGCAGAGCCAGAAAGTGATGAGGAGATAGGATGCTAGATACCTTCCATTTTTGGTTGTTTTTTTTCCTCTCCATGGTGCTGGGGCCCGGACCTGGAGCCTCGTGCACTCCAGGGATGCCTTGTGAAGGTACTGCAGACAGGATGTGTTATTAGGTCAAACATGCAGTGTGCAAACCAAAGGGGTCAAGGTGACTCCCAGGCCCATGATATGAGTAATTGTAAAGATGGAGTTGGCAGCAACTAAATAGAAAAAGATGGCACATAGGGAAGACCTGGGGAGAAGTGGCGTTTGATGTAGTACATCTGCATGGAGATTTCAAGAGAACATCTGTGTAAATGAGTGTGGGTTTTTTTCCCTCTCCATGAGTACTCTCTTCTGTGATATTAGACATTTTTTCCTATTTGATTTGTAGGAGTGGCTTATATATGCAGGATGCTGAATCTTCTTTATATATCCTGTAAATTTCTTTTCCCAGGTTGTGGCTTATATATTTGCTTTATGATGTCTTTGCATGAAAAGCTCTTAATTTTAATGTATCTGAATATAATTATATTTTCTTTATGTTCAGAACTTTGTGTATTGTTGAAGAAATTCTTATGGGGTCTTAGTGATTGTATTCTATATTTATAAAGTTTGGCTTTCCTATGTACATTCTTATTGAACGATTTCATTTTTACATATTTGGATACAGGTTTAATTTCATTTTGGGGGGGGTAAGGATGAGTTTATTTCATTATCATTGATTGAATTGTTCCTGCTTCCACTGTCTTTGGTGTCATCTCTATACATTATCACATTTCCACATAAGCCTAATTAAATTTCTGGACTAGGTTTTGGTTCCTTCTTGCATTGATACCAAGGAATAGTTGCATGATTCATTCTACTCTTTTGCACTTATCTTAATAGTCAGGCATGTAGGTTTCCAAATGACTTTTGTGATATACACATTATATAATAATTTTAAGTGTATTACAGTTTTAGACTCTATAAATTTCTTCTATGATTCAAATTTCTTTGAAAGTCATTTCTATGTACATGTCTTCCATTTCCCTTACAGATCAATTATCTACTTCACTGTGTTCTCTACTTTTTGAGACTGAAACATGAATCGCATGAAGCTTTCCCATTTTTATTCTGATTTCTGTTTGAGTTTGACCAGTGGGTTTGACTACAAAGGCAGAGACAGAGGAATAAGATCAGGGTATTTATTCCCCTGCACACCTGGTTACAAATTGGTTTAAATTCTTGTAAAAAATGGCATATGACTTCTATGGAAGTCATATTGAAAATGCTTTTTCCTACTACAATTTCCAGTAATCTCCCATTCTCAGCCTCTTGTCAGAATTCAGTCCCATTGCTGAAGGAAAAGATAGCTGCTCCTCTTCTACCTGTGCCCTACTCCTGTTCAGCCACCCATTCATAAAAAGCCTTAAATTGCTTAAACTTGAAAGTGTCATCTGACTTCTTATGGTGAATGATACATGGACTCATTATTCTATAACTGATTTTATTTGAGTCATGAAGTATTGTGTCTTCATTTGTAGATTTTTATAAAGTTGTTTTAATATTTATTTTCTATCAGTTTTACTGTGGTGGAATACACAGCTTGGTTTTAGAGTCAGGATTTCTCAAAGTGGTTTCACAACTGTTTGTAAAGGACCAAAAAGGTCTTATTTCCTTCTTAAATAATTTATATTATTAGGCTATTTGCTTTAGATTCCTGGAAAAGTTAAGTAGTGTAAATTCAATGCTCAATCTATGGAAGATACTCAACTACAGGTATAAACTCAGAAGACAATTTTTGTTCATCTAGAGCTGATGTCAAAATAGATGTACATTATACTAATTCTTTATGAAACATATCTTGTTCCAAAATAATTATCATTTCCCTGTGCTAGGGGATGGGTTCCTGCATTCCTCTAGTCTTTCATAGTGTGTACTTTATTCCATCTCCACATTTCATACAGACATGAGGCTCCTCTATCCATATGAGCTTTAAAATTTTGGCTTTTAGGAAAATGCAACTAATTTCCTCCCTTACTTTGCTAGGACTCAGTAACTGTAGTAATAGCCAAAATTATATTTGATTTTAATTTGCCATTTTTTTTGACTCTTTGAAATTTCCCCTTCTTTTCTAGTTAGCACTCAAAAAATATTTATAGTACTTCATCTCATTTTTTAAAAATTCTAATTTGTTATATATGATGCAGAATGCATTACAATTCATATTATCATATAGAGCACAATTTTTAATATCTCTGGATGTACACAAAATAGAGTCACACTATTCCTGTCTTCATAATGTAATTAGGGTAATGATGTCCATCTCATTCCACTATCTTTCGTACATCTATGCCCCGTCCCTTCCCTTCCCTCCCCTTTGCCCTATCTAGAGTTTGTCTATACCTCCCATGCTCCCCACCCCAACCCCATTATGAATCAGCATATTTATATCAGAGAAAACATTTGGCATTTGGTTTTTGGGATTGGCTCACTTAGCATCATATTCTCCAGTTTCATCCATTTATCTACAAATGCTATGATTTTCTTCTCTTTTAATGTTGAATAATATTCAGTTTTGTAAAAAGAATGACATTTTCTTTATCCATCCATCTACTGAAGGGCATGTAGGTTGGTTCCACAGTTTAGCCATTGTGAATTGTGCTGCTATAAACATTGATGTCACTGTGTCTCTGTTGTACGTGTTTTTAAATCCTTTGAGTATATACCAAGGAGTGGGATAGCCTGGTCAAATAGTGGTTTTATTCCAAATTTTCCAAGAAATCTCCATACTGCTTTCCATATTGGCTGCATCAATTAGCAGTCCCACCAGCAGTGTACGAGTGTACCTTTTCCTCCACATCTTCACTGACACTTATTGTGTTTGAATTTTTAGTAGCTGCTATTCTGACTGGAGTGAGATGAAATCTTAGAGTGGTTTTGATTTGCATTTCTCTAATTGCTAGAGATGTTGAATATTTTTTCATATATTTGTTGATTGCTTGAATATCATCATCTGAGAAGTGTTTGTTCGGTTCCTTGGCCCATTTATTGATTGGGATTTTTTTGGTGTTAAGATTTTTGAGTTCTTTATATATTCTAGAGATTAGTGCTCTATCTGATATGTGTGTGGTAAAAACTTGCTCCCAAAATGTAGGCTCTCTATTTACCTCACTGATTGTTTCTTTTGTTGAGAAGAAGCTTTTTAGTTTAAATCCATTCTATTTATTGATTTTTGATTTTAATTCCGGCACTATAGAAGTCTTATTAAGGAAGTTGGGGCCTAATCCAACAGGATGCAGTGTGGGAGGCCATCCTGGCAAGTGAATTGAGTTACCTCCCTGGCTGAGTGAGAGGTGCTTGGACACAGCTGTGTCAGAGCTTTTCCCACCCTTCTCCAGGTCCGAGGGCTTGTCCATGCAGAGGCGTGTCTGGCCACTGCCCAGAAGACCCAATCATCGCCCCTGACCTTGGGATGCTGCCCCCTTAACCTTCATTGGTTGGGATTTTCCCCAGAATTTTTTGTTACCCAATAAAAGTCCACTCCCTGGCGTGTTCTCTCTCTCTCACTAGCCTCTTCAGTAAACCTCGCTACCACAATAGGTGGCTGGAGGCTGGAGCTAGGAGGAGCCATCCTGGAGCTGGTTTAAAGGTAATTAGAGTCTTGTCTCTTTAATTCAAAACTTCTTAGCAGTTTGTCACGACTCCAATGAACTTTCTTTCATGAAGCCTGTGTGGGGTTGCTGGCTAAAATGCAGATTTGAGCCTACTTTTTCTTTTATTGGACAAAGTGTGCCTACTTTTTCTTTTATTGGACAAAGTGTGTCTGGTTTCATTCCTAGGTCCTTGATCCACTTTGATTTGAGTTTTGTGCATGGTGAGAGATAGGGATTTAATTTCATTTTGTTGCATATGGATTTCCAGTTTTCCCGGCACCATTTGTTGAAGAGGCTATCTTTTCTCCAATGTATGTTTTTGGTGCCTTTGTTTAATATTAGATAACTGTAATTATGTGGATTTGTCTCTGTGTCCTCTATTCTGTACCATTGGTCTACCAGTCTATTTTGGTGCCAATACAATGCTGTTTTGGTTACTATTATTGCTCTGTAGTATAGTTTAAGTCTGGTATAGTGATGCCCCCTGCTTAACTCTTCTTGATTAGGACTGCTGTAGCTATTCTGGGTCTCTTTATTTTTCCAGATGAATTTCATGACTGCTTTTTCTATTTCTGTAAGGAATGTCATTGGGATTTTGATTGGAATTGCATTAAATCTGTGTAGTGCTTTTAGTAATATGGTCATTTTGATGATATTATTTTTGCCTTCCATAGACGTTGCACCAGTTTACGTCCCACTTGCAATATATAAATGAGCATTTCCCCCCCATATCCTTGCCAACATTTTTTGTTACTTGTAAATTTTGAACATTTTTTTCATATATGTATTGACCATTAATACTTCTTCTTCTGTAAAGTGTGTGTTCAGTTCTTTTGCCCTTTCACACTTTCTTATTCACCATTGTGAGTCTCCTAAACAGGCATAATATCACAATATCACCCTGATTCCAAAACCAGGCAAAGACACATCAAAAAAAAAAAAAAAAAAAAGAGAGAGAGAAAACTTCAGACCAATATCTCTAATAGACATAGATGCAGAAATTCTCAATAAAACGCTGGCAAATTGAATACAGAAAAATATCTAAAATATAGTTTACCACGATCCAGTGGGGTTCATTCCAGGGATGCAAGGTTGGTTCAGCATATGGAAATCAATAAATGCAATTCATCACATCAATAGACTTAAAGATAAGAATCATATGATCATCTCAATTCATACAGAAAAAGCATTCAACAAAATACAGCACCCCTTCATTGTTCAAAACACTAGAAAACAAGATAACAAGAGCATATCTCATCATTTAAAAAGCTGTCTATGCTAGGCCTCAGGTCAATGTCATTTTAAATGGAAAAAAAATTGAAAACATTCCCTCTAAATACTGGAACAAGATAGAATACCTTCTTTCACCACTTCTATTTAACATAGTTCTTGAAGCACTAGCCAGAGCAATTAGACAGACAAAAGAAATTAAAGGAATACAGATAGGAAAAGAAGAATTCAAATTAGCATTATTTGCTGACCATAATATTCTATACTTAGAAGACCAAAAAAAAAAAAAAATCCACCAGAAAACTTCTAGAACTAATAAATGAATTCAGCAGAGTAACAGGATATCAAATCAACATTCACAAATCAAAGGCATTTCTGTATATTGTGACAAATTCTCTGAAAGGAAAATGAGGAAAACTACCCCATTTACAATAACCTCAAAAAAAAAAAAAAAAAACCTTCAAGAATCAACGAAAGAGGTGAAAGAAAAAGAAAACTACAGAATGCTAAATAAAGAAATTAAAGAAGACCTTAGAAAATGGATAGACCTGATAACATTTCCAGCATCCTGTAAATATGTGAAAATAAAAAAGCCCAGATCCATAAAAGCTATACTTCGACTTTAGAAAAATCTTCGGACTTTACAAGGAGGCATGGTTTTGTTTTGAATTTTGAGAAGCCAGCAAGACACACATGCTTACCTTTGTAGGAAAACCCCGGGTTAAGGAGTCATTTTGTAGTTATACTTCAAAATATTATAAATTTAAAATAAACAGTTACAACTTTTAAAAAATGTTTAACCTTGAGGAAAAATTGCAAATTCAAATTTATGTATTACAGACTAACTCAAACTTACTGTCATGAAAAATAGGTAGTATCTTTAAATAATGACATTTTATTGCCATATTATGAAATCTTTCTCTCTTGAACATTAAATTTACCAAAAAGAAAAAAAATTCTATCTTGCAGCCTAATCCTAAAATTTGTAGGCATGAATAAAACTGAAAGACTAATTAAGTAATGTATTTCACATTCTCCGTGTATTGGCAGAGGGCGCTATTCTCTGGTAGTAGGCAAGTCACCTCCAATATATGAAGCAGCAGAGCACCCAAGTATCAGGGAAATTCTGGTTTGCATTAAAGGGAAACAAGGAATAAACCCAAGAAGGAGATGCTGGTCATTTATGAGTTATAGCTTAAAAATCCAACACATCTAATGACAACATAATGATCATAGAGTAGAATCATGCTAATGTTTCACATACTAAAAACAACAAATAAGGATGGAGAAAAATAGGCCATCTTTTTAGTTGAATTACATATTTATACTGAGTAATAAGTAAAAGAACCAATTACATATGCATACTGAGTCATAAAAAACAACCTAAGTAATTAAAATATAACATTTTGAGTATATATCCTCATGCTAAAATATTAGAAAAAAAAAACAAGTGTTATACTTCAGTAAGTAAATTTTTTCACAGTGCTATGATTTGACAGTTTAAACATTTTTATTTATATTTTATAATTGAGCAACTAAGTAAATACAATGATTAATAATGAGAGGGAAATAATGATAATGAGAGGGGAACATTTTTGCAATTGGGGGTGTCATGCTCTTAGAGATTTTAATACAGAGAAATACAAAATTCACACACATTCAAAAATATATATAAATATATATTAAATACATATAAATGTATATAAATATATATAAACAATGTAAAAAGCACATATGCCTAAATTCACTTGCTTTATTATTCTAGCTTCTAAATGCAGAACATAGGTTAGTGATTTTAGAGCTTTCTTTTTTTTTTTTTAATAAAACAATCACCTAAAGCTGTATGTTCCCCTTTCAGAAGTATTTTAGCTGCATTATTCAATTTTGAGATGTTTTATTTTGTTGCTATCCAGTTTAAAAATGTTTCCTGTTTCACTTTTAGCCATGAGTTCAGGTTTCAGACTTTTCTAGTCCTGTAACAACTCAAATGAGCCATCACACCTTTCCATAAGCATTAGAGGACGCTCCATCCTCTTCTACTACAAAACCTGTGTCCTGTAGCTGCTGGTAGTACCCCCTGCTCCAAAGTATAGAACATATAACCCCCACATGGCCATGGGTGCTGCATGGTGGCCTACTCTCAAAAAGCTGTGAGTGATATAACTTAACTCATCTGTCAATTTCAAGTGTCCCATGTCAGGTACTGTGTTTGTCAACTTCTTTACGCTTGAACAGAAAGCCCTCCTTCATTAACAAGGTGATGAGAAGGAAATGAAGACATCTGTACACTGATATTTTTGTTACTAGTCTTATTTATTTTGCTTTCAAATTTTCCCATATTTAGTTGCTGTCCTTTTGACAAGTCCCATCATTTTCTGAGCACTTATTTTTTTTTTCTACACAGATAATATATTTCCCGACTTGCTTCAGTCTCCAAGTCAATGTTCTTCAAAAAGAGTTCTGCTTTTGAATGGCACATAAGAACCAAGATCTTGAAACTGGTTTTTCTAATTGTTACTGGATATCAAAGTTTCTGAATATCAATACACACATACACCATACACGTACAAACATGCACATATGTGCAGAGACACAGTGTGAATAATTTTATGAAGCCAGTATAACCCTAAAACTAAATTGTGACAAAGAATTAAAAATATAACATTATAAGCCATTATTTCTCATACATTAAAATGCCAAATCTTCAAAAAATATTACCAGGTAAAATATGACGATCTGTAAAATGGATAAACGTTATGTTAAAGCAGTAATTACTTTGGTAAGGCCTTCTTGAAAATAAACCAATCTAACAGTAATTTCTCATCATGAAAAAGAAAAAACTTATTGTATTTTTAATAAATGCAGAAAGAAACTTCTGGCAAAATTCATTATCAATTATGATTAAAAAGTTTCTGCAAAGCAGGTAAGTGAGGAATCTCATTAATCCAATGATGAATGTTCTTTGTAAAACTTACAGCTAACATTGTGTTTAGTATTAAAAGATTTAACAATTTCTCTGGGATCAGGAACAAAGCATTCTGTATAAAACAATACTAGATGTTCTCAATATTGCAATAAGGAAGATGCATAAAATCCATAAAGATATCAAGGAAGAAATAAAAACTCTATTATCATATGATATATTATTGTATATAGAAAATCTCTATGGATTTACTAACAGACTATGGAAATTAATAAGTTCATGTACTAAGGTCAAAAGATACGTGACTAATAAATGAAAATCAATGTATTTTTATATATCAGCAGCACATATTAAGTAATTTAAAAACTCATTTCAAATAATCTCAAAAACTATAAAATATGTCTGAATAAATTTAAAGTTTGGGCACATACAAAGTAAAATAAGAACTTCACCGAATCATTGATAAACACATTGCTGAAGAAAACAAGGATTATAAAAATTTACAAAAAATGAAAATGACAAAAGTAGATATATCAAATTCTTGAGTTGGAAGAATAAAACAGGAAAAAAAATCAACCTTTGCTATGCTTCAGGGTAATAAGCATGTTACTTTCAGAGCAAGAGACAATGACTGTGAGTCAGCCACTCAACTGTAACATAGCAAGATGTGAAACAGTGAAATGATACCTAAATACTTAGGTAAAAGGAAAAACCCCTAAATTACAGAGGCAGCCAAGTTATTACTTTCCTGTCATTTTGCATGGAGAAAAAAATGTGGGCTGTAAGAATTCAGAGGATGTATCACTCAACACCTATTCAATATATTACAAAAGATGGAAAACGAACTGTATAACAAACAAAAAAGGGACTTCAAAATAAAGAGGCATAAAGTACCAGGGAGAACTGTGAGAAATGAGCGTGGTATACATGAACTTGATACTAACCTACTATTAAAATCTATCTCCTTGAACTAAATGTATCCACAATCAAGTATAAATTCACAAGAATATTCATAACAGCACTTCTTACAGCCTCAAAAATTAAGAATGTTGAATTTCCATGGGTAAGAGGATGACTGCAAAGATTACGGAACATCCATACCATGACATTGCATGCAGCCAGTACTAAAGGAATTTATTAGACCCATAAGACACTGTTGTCGAGGATTTGAATAATCTGTACTTACATTAGAAAATCAAAAGCAGGATGCAGTTATAGAAGCCTAATATAACAATGTAGTTTTGTAAAACACCATGAAAGTGAAGAATCCAGTGATTATGTACACATGATTACATAAGCACTGAGAAGAGAATGATAGATCTCACTTTATTCATATGTAATGTAGGTGACTTTGGGGTTTAAGTCAATAATCATATATATTGCATAATTCTGTGAGCTGGTAATCAGTATTCAGTTGAGTAGTTCTCATATTATCTGATTTTGTGATGTAGTTCAAGTCTTCCGACATTTTATAGGCAGCTTGTTTAGAGGAGTCAAGGGGAATGGCTGGGAGTCAGCTCCATGTGGTTTCATTCTTTAGAGTTTCCTCACCTGGTGTACTATGTTCTAAGAGAATGAAATGAAAGCTGTAAGTTCTTTTAAGGCATAGTCTTGGAAGACGCAGAAAAGCACTCCTGGTCAAAGCAAATCATAAGATTAGTTTAGATTCTAAGAGTGGAGAAAAAGGGGAGAAGCGCCAAAGCCACATTTCAAAGTGCTCTATGTATTGCAATCAGTGGCATTCTTGCATCTATCTTTGCAAACAACTAGTTACAACGGATGATTGGTAGGGCAAATGAAGGAGCAAAGGGAAAAAAGACTCAATATTCAAGGCCAAGGTGAAAAAAATACCCTATTAAAAATATGATCTCACCTTTGAAATATATGAACAACTGCACGAGTAAAAGTATGATTTCAGCTTTGAAATGTAAAGGAGACACATAGTACAAACTGCATAAAATAAGCAAAGTATGAAAACATGTAAGTAATTTATTTACACTGGTTAGTAGTGGTTATCACCATTTCCCCAATAAGTAGAAACTGAAGACTGACCTAAGAATTTATCATATTTTATTTTAAAATATTTTATATATTTTATATGTTGTATAGTTCATAAAAATATTTTTAAAGTTTCTTCTTTCCAAATTAACCTACATAGACAATGTAATTGTGATAGAATCCAAATAGGCTTTTTAAAGGGAGTAGACCAGATAATCCTCAAATAAATACTGAGGAATAGATATTCAGAAAGAACCAAACTATTATAATAAAGAAGAACAAAGAGAAAACCAGGCTAACAATGTATTAAGATTTATTAGAAAGCACAATTAATTAAAGTATTATGATAATGGCTCTAGGATAAAGATATAAATTAATGAAGGAAACATTAAAATACAACATGTACGCATATGAATGCTAATGTATGATAAAAGTGGCATTACCACTAAATAAGTAAAAGGAAAAAAAACATATGGGAAGGCTATAAAAGACAGGTAGAGAGCAAACTCTAATCTGTTAATATATAAAAATATATGGGTAATCAGGTAAACACAAATTAATTAAGAGACTATATTTTTACCTACCTGATTGGCAAAATATAAAATGCTTAATGATACCAAATGTGGTTAACATAATGCAAAATTGACTTATTCACTCCAGATCGAAGGGTCAATTGAGAATCCATTTTAATGGCAATGGAATAAAAAGTAGTAAAGTTGAAAATACACAGACCATGTGAAAAAGCAGTCTAATCCATGATGACACATTCTCAACATTCTCTTGCATGTTTTTACACTGAAACAGAATTAAGTGTATTCAATGCTGCATCTTTGCAAGAGTAAAAATTAAAAATAACTTAAATATTCATTATATTGTGAATGAACTATTGGGTATTTATCTTAAGAAATATGCCAAAGTTAAAATGGATAAAACATAAAGTCTTTCAAATATATATAGATCTCAAACCCTACTGTCAGTAAAAAAAAGGAAGTTTAACAATGATATTTAACTTATGATTGTATTTATATAAATTATTAAACCATACAAACACTGAACTGTTTTTGTATATCATATATCTTATGAAAGTAGAATACTAACCATGAATATGAATATATATGCTGACTGTATAATAACAGTTGCCTCTGGGACAGAAGAGAAAGAGATGAGGAGTATAAAGAAAAACATCTTCAACTCTACACAGAATAGTATATTTCCTTTGAAAAAACTCAAGTAAGTGTGACATGATAATTTTAAAAACAAAATTCTGGGTAATGTTCAAGAGGATATTTGTTGTATTATAAGCTATTTGTCTGGAAGTAGGTTAAAGAAATGCAGACTTCAAATCTTATGAGAATAAAAATTGTCCCCAGCTCAAGAAAATTTTGATGCCAAGAACAAACATATAGTGGATACACACCATGTGACCAGGATATTAGAGACACAATTTCAGTTAATCCTTACAACAACTCTATGTGATGAAAGCTGTTTTGTTTTCATGTTATAAATGGAAAAACTGAGACATAGAGAGATTAGGTATACATTGGAGGATCATCCATCTAGTAAGTGGTAAAAATGGAATTAGAAGTCAAGTCTTGAAACTTCGGGGTCTGGATTCTTAACTATTATGTGAGATTCATTTTTGGACTTTAAGTCCATTGTCCACTGAACACTAAGTTAGGAAATTTGCTGTAAAAGTTGGAACGCGGTGAAGCTAATGGAGTCACGGAATGTGGGCCTTGATGGGAGGGTTTGGCTATTCTAAGGATGCTCCTTACAAAGCTCCAGATACTAAAGCCGTGTGAAGATTCTGAAATTAGTCCAGAGGGACTGGGGTATTATTGACAACTTGTTAAAAAGAGTTCAACCCCCAGGCTGTCTACCACAGGAGGGCAGATGGTATGATTCTTGAAGAACAAAATGATAGTCTGCTTCTGATATAAAGTATTAGACACAGTCATGAGCAGATGGTAATCTGTGACTAAAACACATTACTCGGTAGGACTGAGAGCAGAGGCAAGGGACATCTGGTCATTGGAAACTTTGAAGAATTAACTCAAGCAACAGTTACTCATAAAGCAAGATAGAAAATTCAATTGGCATGAATATTCTTTTAATGCTGATATAATAATCCAACATCTGGGGCTTTATAACCCTCCCACCTATAAGATGGGGTGTTGGCAGAGACATCCAGGTAAGTCCTCTTCATTCAGGGCAAGAATATCCTTCAAGGAAAAAAAAAAAAAAAAACTCTTGCAACATCTCTGAAATCAAATGCTTTACTCAATGGATGACAGAGGCATTCATTTTGTGGAAGATTAAATCTTGAGGGAAACTGTGAAAACATTCCTCTCTTTTTCTAAGTGTTTTATTCAGATAAAGAATTACGAGTCAATCACTGAGACTCAGAATATCAACCTCACAATTTACAAAGCTAAAGTGGAAAAACCACACACAAATGGAGACAGCAGCTGAGCTGGACATCACTGGGCCTCCTCACAGGGAGAGGCCTTCGAAGCTTGACGGAGGCAGCAGGGGTGGAGGCTGGGGCGCGGGGAGGGGCGCGATCTGTGTATATCAAGCATAAGTAACTCTGCTCCTAAAGAAAGAGAGCTGTTGAGTGACACATACTCCATCAGTTCTTCCACCTGGAGTTCTCTCTGGGAAGAGGAAGCAAGAAGGTAGGGTCCTCCCTCTTTTGTGCTCTCCTGAGAAGTGAATAATCCTGTCCTCCACTCTAGTAAGCTAGAGTTGTATTTCCTACCGAAAAGAAAGTGGGGATGAAAAGGGTTTTTTTCGTTTTTGTTTTTGTTTTTTCCCCTCATCTTCCTTACCCACTCAAGGAACACAGCTGGGAAAAACACTTGGGTTTATTGTATTTTCTTGGCTTGGATTTACTATCCAATGGCAGAGTACACATGATAACAAGCAATCTGTCAACAAAGCGACTGTCAATGGGGACAAGGAATCCTTTGAGGAAAGTTGTGATTCATGCAATTACTTTGTGTATCACTTGGTGAGAAAGAAGATAGATTTCACCCCTTCTGCACAATATTTTGTAAATAGTAGTTTTAAACAAACAAAGCTTTTTGGCTTTTTAATTAGAAAATTGTAGGGGTTGTTAATTTTTAAAGGAAAACACAAACAGTGAATAACTGTTGACAAGATTTTGAGAGGCAGAGCGTGGTGATCATCAGCATTACTACTGGCACATGATATTCTTTCAATAGCTGACCATGTTGTATGATTTATTGCCACACAACTTCTGTTACACTTTTTCCAATGAGCACAACCTTAACCTGGTGTAAGTTCTCTAAAACAAACAAAATGAGATTTTTAAGGCAGTGTGAATTGTGAAAAAAAAAAAAAAAGTGAGACTTTGGCAAGGTGATCCTGTTTGAGAGTTACCTTATGCTTGACTCAATTGTACCTGAGTGGAAGATTCAGAAAGGAGCCTTTCAATTTATCTGAGACTTGAGGAGTCAAATCTGGAATGGAGATGAGGAAAAGGACGAGCCAGAGAATAAAATATAACTACGATCTTTAGGAAAGTTTAAAGATCAAGTTAGAAAAACTCTGTTAGGTTCTCCTCATTTGAACCTTTATTTCATCTCATTTAAAAGTATAATATCCTAATTTTCATAGTATTTCATTGTGTTCTTTTTATAACTCATAAAGACTAAGTCATTTGAGTTCAGGGAATGGATCATACTCTTGCAGATTCCCCCACCTAGAACTAAGTAGAGAGCTTTTTTTCCCCTTGAAACAATTTAATAAGTACTTGTTGAAATAATTAACTGAAATACCTCCCTGACTAATTTTCTCTAATTAAGATAAATGTGAGGGCATTGCCTAAAAACAATTCCTGTGTCTATAGGCACAAATGCAAATGAAACTTGGTGTTTTATTGAAGTACAGAGCCCCAATTACCAAGGCCAATATTGGCTGCCCATATTGACCAAATTTTACATTAAAGTCCCTAGTAGTAAACCCATACCACGCTACATTTGTCATAAATATCTTGTGCTGGTAGAGTGAAGGAAAAGACTGAAAAAAAATAATCTCTCTCACACACACAAATAGTCTTCATTATAAATTTTAGTATATCCTAACTGTAAAGAACTGAGATAATTGTCAAGTTCATGAGAGAGAGAAAGGGGCGGGGTGGGGGAGAAATCTTTAAGAGAGAAAAATATATTCACAGTGGGCAGAGAATATTTCAGAGTTATGTTATACACAGAAAGTTTTCTTAATTCTATTACTAGCGTTATTTAATTTAATTTGGGTATCAACTCAGAATTTGCTAACTAGGGTTCTGAAAGAATATTCTAGTAGCATTAAGAAAATGGTCTCATTCAGCAAACATGAACTATTATTTTGTGATGTTCCATCCTCTCCTTCACTCTAGATACCAGCGTTCTCTCTCTCGCTCTCTTGCGCTCTCTCTCTCTCTCTCTCTCTATATATATATATACACACACACACATACACACATATATATACATATATATTCTATTAACTACTTACATATATATACATACATATTTTATATATATATAATTCATATATATATTATATATTCTATGTAAATAGTTGCCATATTGTAGAGATGGATATTTTTGACAAATCTAAGGAGGCATGGGTTTGCTACTTGTGACTTCAATGTGGAACAAATATGGTTTCATCAAGATAGGCTGGGAATATTGGCGTTGTCAAAGGGGCTCTGTGCTTTGATGAAATACCAAATTTCTCTTTACATTTGTGCCTGAATAGCATAGAAACAGTTTTCAGACAATGCTCACATATTTATCTTAATTAAAGAAAATTATTTAGGAAGGTATTTCAGTGAATTATTTCAACAAATACTTGCGTCAGGAATAATGCCATTCCTAACTGAAAATTAGCTATGACTCAGGCACTGTACAAAGTGCATCGTCTAAATCATCTTATTTATTCCTTGTTCAATTTACCATAAATGAATGAAAATATATTGCTAGTTAGTAGTTTAGTGGAATTCAATATATTGCCTAAATGCCTAAATTTCAATTAAAGTTCACATAAAGTTCACATGGATCCTATTATTTCACTATTCTAATAATTTGTACAGGTTAAAAGAATATGCCGTACATGTTATTCATTATTCAGAGAAAAATGCTCTATTGGTCAACATACAATGTCAAGTGATTTACAAATTAGTAGCAAAATGTCCCCCTTTGGCATGCATTGCACTAGTTCTAATAATTTACAATGCTATCATTGTTTTCTTGAGGATCTTCTAGATTATGCCATGGTACCAAGAAAAGCTCAAAAAATCGGATGTCTCACAGCATAGGTTATTTTTTCATGTAATATCCACTGTAGTCTGAGAAAATCTCATGACAAATTATCTTTATGCAGTAGGAAGCTCCACCATCCTGAAACTAACCCATTCCTCTTTGTCATTTTGGCCTTCAGGTGAGCAGTTTTGCTCCACCACAGGCTCCTGCCATGATGAGCTGACTCACCCCAAGCCCAAAGCAAGGGAGCCAACAGATCAGGGACTGAAACCACTAAAACTCAGAGCCAAAATGAACATTTTATCTTTATAAGTATATTATGTCAGGTATTTTATAGTTACATAGTGCTACCAGGAATAACAAGCATCGTTCTGCTCAAAACTCATTGATTCTAACTAGAAAAGGGGGGGTCTAGGAAATAGAATTTGAATATGGGAAATGCTTGTAATATTTCCTACCACCATCTTCAACTGATGTTTTCTAAAGTTGCTATTCATTTCTTTTTATCAAATTGCTAAAGATAAAAGAATAAGAAGGATCACACAGAAGGAATATATTTACCTAAGGCTTAGATGTCGCACTTCAGCTAGAATTCAGTCATATCCAACTTCAATGGCAGCCAGGAAACCCAAATATGTGGCAAAGAAGAAAAGGAAATGGGCTTGGTGAAAGCTAGCGTTATCTGTTGCATGAGCTTTGCCAATACTGTTCCTTCTCTTAGGCTCTCTATATCTAAATACCCCTGCTATCTGATCATGACAATGTCCATCACTGGCTCAAATCTCTCCGCAGGATAGATAAAACTGGATATTCAGAATCATGTCCAAAATAGAGTTCTTCATTACACTTCTAACACCAGTATACTCTACCCGCAGTCCAAATCAAAGTCCTTCTTCTAACTAATCAGGAAAATAAGGATTGTCCTGCGGCATCATTAACTCTTTCTTTGTTTTCTGACACTTAAATTCCAAGCAACTCATTCTCTTAGGTTTGTATTCAAATTATGTCTGGAATTGGAATACCTCTCATCACTTCCACTGCTAACCCCTGACTTCGATGATGACCAAAACTTCTTAAATGATCCATCTATTTTTATGCTTGTTCCTAGTTCAATTCTTATTTCTGATGCCAGAATGATGAATCGAAAGCATGGAATGGATTTTACCACACTGCATTTTTATACCTAGGTTGGTGTCATTCCTTTTGTGAATGAAAATAGGCCCTTTAGGCAATAAAACATCTGTTCTTTTGCAGGGGAATAACTAAAATGTGCTCATTCATAATCAGGATCTGTGGATCCAATCTGATTGCTCATTCTGCTCTGTGAAGTTCCGTGTTTCACATTTCTACTCTCCACAAAATCGACAGCAATTGCACAGATCAAAGGACCATCTTTTTCTCCTTTGTTACATTGGAAATTAGCTTTCCTCTATTCTCTGGTAGAGGATATTATAAATTATGAACTATGTAATGATTCTTAAAACATAAAGGCTGGGGAAAACCTTTTTCTTTTATTCCTATTGTATTGTAATTTATATATCATGTAGTAAGAAAGGAACGAATTGAATGGAAGGTAACTCCTTTTTCTCTATATAAAAAAGCAGAATAAACTGATGGACAATTGAAATTAAGCTGATGTATAAGGGTTTATTTGTCAAGAAAAATTTTGTAAGCAGAATTAAGATAATGAATTTATTACCTAAAGCTCTAATGCTAGGATACAATTACCCTCTTGTGCCAGTTTGCTGAGGGCAGCGCTCTGCCTGGTTTAGACCTCTATTAAATGATTTTTCACAGCATATTCTTCCCAGTTTAAATTGTCCTCCTTAAAGAAGACAAAGTCTGTGTTCTGAAAGATGAATAAAAGTTAGATGAAGAAATTTGAAAAGCTGGGGAAAAGGTACACAAAGAGAGAATGACATGTTCTAAGACTCACTGCAATGAACATTTGTCATGGTCCACAAGTTCAGTGTGAGTGGCGTTCAGCATGTGGGGCATGAGATATTAAGAGTTCATTCTACGCATGCAGGCTAGAGTCATTCCAATTCTCTCTCCTTTAGAAACATGGAAGCTGTTAGTAGTTCTATGCTATTTTATTTATCTTTATTTTATGGGATTTTAAGTTCAGACTTGCCATTGATGTCCAGGATTGTGGTCTTGATCATTGCTAGCAGCACTGACTTGTAAAGACGCTTGTTCTGTTGTTCAACATATTTGCTGGCTGAATCCTTTCATCCTCTGCCCATCACCCACAATAGGTCTAGACCTGGAATGCAGCCTGTGTTTCCTTCAACACCCATTACTAGGGAATTTGATCCTCTAACAAACTGTACAGGAAGTAAAAATGCTTCACAGTCCACTGGCACCATTTTCCTTGTCTTTTAAAATCTAGTTTTACCAAGAATGTGTTAGTGTTGATTGCTGAGTGCCCTAAAAAAGAACCTTGGAAACTGAAGAGAGTGAGACAGAGGTCAAATGCAGTTTCTGATTCTTTAGTTATTTTATGGATCTTTTGCCTATGAATCATGCTCATGTCTACCTGTCTCGATAAAACTGATTTTGTTTTTTAAACAGGATTGTCTCGAAAGGTGTTTTGAAGTAGAGAGTCAAGAACTAAAGCTTTGCTCAAGGTTTCTTTCAATAATTAGCCATGCTGAATCAATGTTAAACTCTTTTAACTTCAAGTTTGTTTTTCATGATAAGGAAGTTGACTATACAATGATTAGTGTCTTCTGGACTCTAAATTTTTATAATATTAAGAAATTTTTGAGAAAGTCCCTTTGCCCTAGAAAGATCCTCAAGCATGCAGACTGTACTTGACCAAGGCAAAAATCATTGCCTTTAGGGCTTTTCTGACAGTATTCATGATGAATCATACGGCCATCTCAAAGCATGTATGAAAGCATTGACCTGTACAGTAGATACAAAATCTGTCCTGCTCAGCCAATCAAGGTGACAACTGATGAGCTTTATGTTCAAGTAGTATTTTGAGACCAAATTTACACATGACATTTAGTACTTGAGTTCAAGATGCAGTACTTGAATTAAAGATTCTTACATGAAAAAAAAAATCTAAGCACCGACTAGTAAACTAATAACCTTATTAATATTAATTGTCAGGTTCTTGAAGCATCTAAGACACAAACTGAAGAAGCTTATTTGAGTATTTCTGAGAACAGAAATTAGCAACAACATTCTAAAGATCCTAATGGACTTAATCCCTTTTTATTGTGTTTTGTGAATGGTAGGCAATGTGTAATCCTGGTGGTGGAAATATTTTCCACATAACTCATAGTAAACACTAACATAGCATAGACATTTTAAAAAAGGAAAGATCAAAGGTAGCTCTTTTGTTTCTTGACTCTTTAACTCTTAAGCCAATTGAAAGAAAATATTCGGTGTGCTCTTGCCTATCTTCATTTACTTCTTTTATAAACTCTGATCTTAGAGGTTTCATAAGTCGACAGTTTTGATGCCTATTATGAGTCAGGATTTTCATAAGTGATTTATTAAGTACACTTTCTAGGGTTTAAATTCAGGCTTCATAAAGCTCATATAATTTTTCTGCTCTATGCCATGATACCTCATGGATATATAATAGATAATAGAGTTAGAAGAAAAAAATGGTAGTAAACTTAATGTTAATACCATCACAATATCAATGATAAAGTAAAACATTTAACAAATGCCTTAAATCTTTGCTTTATCCAAACTAAGAACTAGACACATCTATATAGTCCTAGAACCAACTAGGCTGCTGATGGCAGTTTCTGAAAGTCTTTGCCACATGCTCATAAAAACTTCCCTCTCATTCCTGACAAGATCCTCTTTTTCCAAAGATGCTTATTGTGAAGTATGTGTTTCTTTGTTTCCTCTCTCTGGTCAGTTTCAAAGTTCAGTTCTATATGTTACCCTGCCTCTGCTAATTCCTCTGATAGCTTTTTGATTTGGAACTGATGTTTTAGAGAATTTTCCAGTCATGTCAAATCATGGAACCATATTCATTCATTTATTCATTTATGCAAAAAAATGTGAAATTCTACTCTAACCAAATAATGGTTTAGACCAGGTGCGTGGCTTAGGGTTGCCTAGTTACCTGTCTACTTCTAGTGCCAGCCTCATGAGTTTAGACACATACTTCTTCTGCTACTCGTGTTTGAGTACAGTGCTTCTTAGTATACAGCATACACTAAATATTCACCTACTAAAACTATGATTACTGGTGGCTGTTTGCTGGTGTCTAGATTCACAAAATCTTAAAATGCTGAAGCCAAAAAGACCTCAATCCAAATGGTCTACTTTTATAGAAAAGAAGCTGTCTGTGGAGTGAATAAACACAAAGTGTTATAGCTAAGATCACATAGCAAATTAAAAGGAGATTTGGGACAGATAAGTTCATCCTCTTATCCAATGCCCATTACAATAGCTCATTTACAATATGCCATGCTTTTAAACTAGTAATTAAGTGTAGCATGCAATAAATAATAATAAATATTTGCCATCCAGAGTTCATTACAAGATTTATTTTTGTTAAGCTGGTATAATTTCAAGCTAGGTTTTCATGTAGCTTTTATTTTATGTGATGCCCATAAAAGCTATTAACACTAGGTTGAAACTAGGTTATAATATTTTAGATATCAAGTTGCATCTGTTACCACATCTCATCAAAACGACTGTTACTAGTTATTGATAGAAAAAGAAATTCACAATTAATCATTGTATCAAGAATAGAAATAATGACTTCCTCTGATGCCCTTTTTGAAAACATAGCTTGAGGAAATATACACGACTTGGATCAAAATGAAACTTTAGGGGAAATGAGGTGTAAATTTTCTTGAGGCAGGAGCAGAACTTGGAGGCAAACATATTTTAACAGTGAATTGGATAGAAAGTCTAAAAATAATAATGACAGTTTTCTTAAAAGTTGACTACGTTAGCCACACACCAGTTTTGCTTCTCTTTGTCTTTGCTTATTTACTGAAGTGGTTTCATCTATTTTTTAAAGCACTCTCCTTGCCTGTAGATTCAGGGGATTTGATGTTGGGTGATGATTCCTGGTGACATTTGTGTGTCAAGATCTGACCCTGGGCATAGATTGTTCTCAGATACCAAAAGCCATCCCTGGCTTATGTCTGTATATAAATGGTTGTAGAAAGGTCTTTTGAATTGTATGATAATAAAAAATCTAGCACATTGGATTTTTAAAGTGATAATGACAAATACTAAATCTCACATCTAATAAGGGTTTATAGTGGTCCAGATTTTAAGCTATAAACTTAACATCCTTTTGTATGTTAAGTCCTCTGCATTTTACAGACAAGAAAAATGAAATTAAAAAAATAAGAGTTTAAAAACAATATTTATTGGATAGTCAGTCTTTTGTAATAATAACTAACCCTTATCGTATGAACTGCTTTACATATTCAACCCAAATGACCTATCTACTAAATATCACTTAATATCACAACCATTTTCCAGATGAGGAGAGTGGAAAATAATGAAATTTGGCTACCCTTACTGGTAATTAGTAGCTGCTGGGGTGTTTAGATTCTGACCCAGGTGATTTTTTTTATTTCATTATTCACTTGAAATAGTAAATATATTGGACAGATAAGGTAAAATCAGAAATATTGTGTGAAATGCAACATAAAGTATCTTAAACATAGTAAATAAAATATAAATATGCATGATGATATGTAATGAAGTTTTATCATAAAGTACTATTGATTTCTTTTAAAACTGGATGATTTAAAATTTAAAAAGTTGCAATTATTACTCAAATTTTAAATTAGTTTTTCTTGTTACTAGTATAACTTAATATCTTTCAGATCAGCTGTAATCCTTTTTTGTCACATTGTAGTATAAAATACATGTAACAATTTTAAATTTTACTTAAATTTACTTGTAACTAAACTTTGCAACTTTTAACAGGAGTTGTTATGATAGAAATGATTTTTGTATTGCCAATTAATATGGTTTGTTTTTTTCTTTTTATTCTCTTTGCTTCCTTCTCAAAAATTTTAGCATTCAGCATTTTCTTGAAACTTCAGAAATCCATAAAACACTAGTCAAAAACTAAGGCTGCAAAAAGCCCTTATATTTCTTACACTCAGGATGAGTACATGGTGGCTGAGAATTAGTCCCACTGATTATTATACCATGAGGCCTCAGAGTCACTAACATTCAAGAAGCTCATACTTGTTTTGGGCACTTAGTGACCTTTTCAAAACGTCTGAATGCTACTGTAACTTAAGACCAGTGGTATTTGCAATATAACTTGGGGGGGGGGTTTACTATGGTCACTTTGTGATAAATATTAGGATGCATTTTGGGATATGAACAAATGAATGCCCTCATATAAACACTAGTGGAATAACATTTTGAAAAGATGTAGAATATAGAGAAAGACTGAATGGTAAGCTCTAAAGGTTTTTGCCAGGGAAATATTTCCTTGCAAGAGTCTATATTTCATTTAGAAAATTGATTGGTAAGCACTAACTTGTTTGTGCATAGTGTCTGTATTTCTGTCTTTTGTATCCTGCTGTTTGATGGTGAGACAGAACCAGAGAATGCGATGGTCAAGTGTATTCCGGTGTGTTCTCTGTTTTGTTCCTGTAGAGAATCACTTTTCTTGTTTTGTACCAAATCCTACAATTACTTGGAAAACTTTGCAGTTGTTCTGCCACAGTTTTGAACAAAACTATCTGCTCTTGTGTAGATGTTCAAATAAAGAATATAATCTAAGATGGGATGTTAATCTAATATGGGATATTAAATATTTATTTTCAAATCTGAAAATAAGAATGCCAATGAGGGCATGCATAATGAGGTCATGAGCTCCACATTTTGAAGATAATGGATGCTTAGAACTGTAAAATTGTGTGTGGTAAAAGATAGAATAAACTAAATTTTCATGGTTATTTACATTTATTTATATAATCTTTGCACTATTCACTCTCACAAGAAGCAAGGAGCTCACTTTAATATCAGCAAGGAGGCAAGCTTTAGAGATAGTGCATTGAGATAGAGAAAGAAATAGTGCAGTGATTACAACTGACCTTGCTTCCCAGGAGTTCAAGAAATACTACTGTATCATAGGTGGCAAATATTATTACACTTATGCAAATTTCACACTACCTACAGATCTGTCTGATGCCCAAATCCAATAGAGAATTGTTTAATGAAAATATGGAATTATGTTCATTTTCTTTTCTACTGTGGATATTGGGCAAAAAGTAAAAAACTAAAATTGTCAAACTAAATTGCTAGTTTCCAAAATAATGTTTCCTTAGGATCATTCCTATCTGTAAGTATACATATTCTGAAACTGATTTTTCTCTCATTTTCAAAAGATAATATGAGTGAGCAATACTCATTGTGAAATGGATTAAAACAATAAGTTTGCAATAAAAATATGAAGATAATGGTCTTCATATTTTTGTGCATTTCTGAATTCTGTGTCACTTGAATGTTTTAACATGTGTACATCACTTACATATATGTGTATGCCCATTCATATACACACACGATATAAGCAATTTTACTTGTACCTTAGTGAAATCACTGTTATCACCCATTTTTTTTCATTTTTATTTTAATAATATTTTAGATACGTGGGTTTAATTGTGCTAGTACAATTTACTAGTTACTAATCTTGAAAGTTAATCAATGGCTACTAAAGGCACAATGAAGCTATAGAAATAGATTAGTTTCAGCAAATTTAACTATGTAGAAAGGCAATTATTTATAGTGATTAAAAATGTTGTGATCTTATCCTTCAAATCTCATACTTCAAATATCACAAGTTAGGTAAAAGAAAATAAACTATCACTTCTGTCTCTACTATATTCATAACTAGGTTTTTGCTAAAGACAATACCCCCAAAACCATGTCCGTTGAACCTAGACCTAAAGAAACACCATAGAAACATATATCCCTTGTTATTGAATGGCCTATGTCCCTAAAGAAATTAGAAGTAGGTAATTAGGGATTTAATGTTTATTAATTACATGGATATATCACGAATGACAATTTATAGTAATGAACTTTTTAATTACTATACTTTATTCCCTTCATAAAAGACAACTCCTTAAGTTCATCATTTGGTAATGTTAAGTAGTATAACAGTTCTAAAATATGTTAAGATCCTATGATGGTTGAAGAAATGATATGGAATTTTATTTGGGTTCTTGGTAATTTTGTATAGCTTATCTATCTGCATAGCACTGCATAGTGAAAGGAATGAATGGAGGTCATACAGGCCAGTACTCTGTGAGGTATGTCACAGTAAGTGAACATGAGTTTAGGAGCCATTTGTGAAATGGAAAGAGTTCTTCTCTACAGGGTCTTGTTTATTTTTCTATCCATCTATCATGCATGATTATTATGGAATATCCATTATTTGCATGAGTTTTAGTTCAGTCCCAATCCTGTATTAAAGTAGGCTCATCAACTCAGATGCCTACTGACTAGTGTGCTGTTTGAGCAACTGACAGCTGAGAACCATCCCTAATTTGAAAAAAGAAAATCTAATATTAATCTTTTTAAGAAGGTTAAGTCTGTGGATGATTATGTTTGCAGAACAGGTTTTTTTTTTTTTTGAGGGTGTAGTATTTTATTAGTCACAAACTATTCAAGATAGGCTGTGTTATGCTATTAATATAAGTTTCTTTTTATGTTCTTTATTTATTTGTTTTAATTAGTTACACATGACAGTACAATGGCCTTGACATATCATACATTTGAATCAGATGAGATATAATATCTCATTTTTCTGAGTATACAGGTTGCAGAATCACATTGGTCATGCATTCACATATATACACACAGTAATAATAATGTCTGTTTCATTCTACTATCTTTCCTATCTCCCCAACCCCTCCTCTCCCCTCCCATCATTTCTCTCTACCTAATCTAGGGTAACACTATTCTTTTTTTTTTTTTAGCAGTTTTTAATGTTTGGCAGACAATCATATCTTTACATCAGTTTGCGTTAGGTAGAAACACTATGGCAATCAGATCTTTTTCATATACTGCCATAATTGTTTTACATGGCAGCTTTGGGTTCTGAATGTGCCTTTCCACATGGCTGCCTTCACTTGGGGCAAGATGCTAAAGAGAAAACTAAATAAGAAACCTACCATGAACTTTACAAGCATCATCAATGGCGGTATAATGAGTTTTTGAAACAGAGCATGCTACATGACGAATTTACATGCTCTCAGAATATTCATTTCTTAGATTGGTGGCAAGTTATATTAGAGAAAGGACTAAAGCTTTTAAGGACTTTGTGCCTACTCTGTTAATAACTATTTAAAATTGTTCTAATAACTGATGATAGTTTACATTCTCAGGTTTCCGAGAAGACAGCTACTAATATTGTTAGTATTGGGTGCTACGATTTAAAATTTTATTTTATTTTTCAACTTTAAAGATTTATGCCCTTTTATGATGGTCTCCATCACGCACACAGCCTGCTTTTATGCCATATAAAAATCAATATATAATTTGGAAATTGTCTTTTAATTTATTCATCAGGCTCTCGTGCATACAGAAAGCACATTACTACACATTGCACATTTGTCTGCATTGATTCATACTTTCTCATTTAGCTTCTGAAGAAACTAATTCAGACATAGTGAAATAAAGCTTGCCACGGTAGCCAGAGCAAAAGAGAAAAATCCTAATGAAGTCTGAATCAGAAAGTGTTTGAGGGTGAATGCTTAAAATGATTTAAAGTTTAAAGATATAGAAACTGCAATTGATGCCACAATTTTCAAACATGTTAGGTTTTAAAGATTTTTCACAATTTCAGCAGTTTGAGCAAATGACCAATTCAAAGACTTAAACTATCGAATTTCTATTACGGGCAATGAAGTCAAACCGTCTGAGCAGTCTGTCTCTGTATTTTTTCAGGGGCTATTTACTGGGTCATCTAGACCCCTGATTTTCAAAAAGCGAGCCCTCCAGCTGAATGCACAAAAATCTTCTGGCTTATTTATTAAAGATGTGAATTCTTGGACCACACTCAAAATTCGCTCAAAATCATCAAGAGTGGTTTCTAGATATTAATATTTTTATGAAGCTTTCTGTGCAATGCTGTTCTAGATGCACTGGAGCGTGATTTTTCACAAAATTCCACATGATGCATTTCAGCCTTGTTTCGATATTTAATAAGAGAAAAGGGGAGAGGTAAAGAGTGACAAAATTGCTTCTCCTTAATGGATACACAATGCATAGACACAATGCACAAGACTTCCTGCCAAATGCACTTTTCTCAGAGCTCTGCACCATTTGTTCCAGCACCATTACTCTTCCTAGCTATCATTTGTTACCTTTTTGTGAACTCATTCTGTGATTTGAGAGAACATAGATGCCCCAAACCTGAATAACAGCCTTAGAAAGTTTTTATATTTGTTGGGAGCAGTGGAATCTCTCAGACCCCTTGACTACTCTTTACTTGACAAAATAACACAATAAAGGAGATTGATATCAAGGTCCTTTAGATAATTGTGCAGGAAGAAGCCTCAGGAGCTATATATTAGCCCCACTATATTTGTCAACAGTTGAATTAAGTGATCCATGAGAAGTCATTTAAAACAAATGACTCTAAATTTATTTGAACACCAGTGTTGATGGTAGCATTAAGTACTGGCTTAGCTTAGCACCATGAATACCCTTTAAATCTTTCATACTACAAGACTGTTAATCACAGCAAGGAAATTTGGAAAAGGAATAAGAGCAAAGGATTCAAGTTACTCTGAGCCCTCTATGAGCATATCCAGAGTCTGAGAAAGGAACAATTTACTATAATAAGAAAATGTAACCAAATTTCTTTCATTTTGTCCTGTGAACACCTCTCATATTATAAATCCATTTTCTTGCCAGAGATGCAACATAAACTATTAATATTTTCTGTCTTCATGTTTTAGCCTAATATGAGGTATTATGGAATTTAAACCAAGTTCTTATTGTAGTGGTTGTTTTACTTTTTAAAATCATTCTGAAATACAATTAGCTAGAAAAAAAGTAAATTTTTTTTCAATTTCCATTGATATTTTTTTGTTCTAGTTTGTATTTGTCTGCTAAGTCTGTGGACTGGAATTAGGCTCCAAAGGTACTTACAATTTTAATGCTGCAATTGTAGCTGAAAAATGTACAAATCATAGAGTACAATGAGAAAATTCAAAGAGATGATTTGATTATTTCCTTTCCCACTAAATGGATTGCTGGTCTTGACATAACTTATAAACTTATTACTCTTTTAAAGTACAAGCATAAATTTAAGTACTGTCAGGAAATAGCCTGGAAAATATAATGAAATAATAACCTTCTAATAATTTATGTAGACCATAGTACTATTATTTGAATAATTCAATACATATTTTAGATCTGTGAGTCAGACACTCTGTTAATTCCTGGGCTTATAAAATATAATAAGTGTGAACATCAGCTTGAAAAGATCTCACAGTATATACTCCCTCATCCTTTTGGATCCAGTATTTACAAGAACCAAAAGATCACATGGTCAGGCATGCATGCCCTTAATACTTGAGGAGTGGGTATAGGACAAGGGTAAAATTGGAGGTCCTAAATATTTAAAAGTTACAGTTTACTTCTACAAAGTATTCAAATGAAAATCCTTCTTTTCTCCTACTTTTAAAAGTGTATTTTAATAACTGCTAGTTTAGATATGAATTTATACTTCTCTGAGCTCTGTGACAAGAAATGATGTCTAGGGATAGCTGGCTCTTGGGTTCTGGGAATAGCCAACATTTCCCCGTCCTGGCTTGATTCTATATTCAAGGAGATGCACAGACATACATATGGAGAACCCAGGGCTGTGTCCAACTTAAGTGGGAACTGTCCCTCCACTAATCTAGGACCTAGGACAGCAGCCATGGAGAACACAATCAATGAACCTTGTGGGAAAAAAAATGTATTGTGTGTGTGTGTGTGTGTGTCTGTGTGTGTCCAAGTGATATAAAATTAGCATAAAAATGATAAAGAAAGCAAGAAAAGGTCCCTAACTTTCCATTACTTTAGAGGAGTAAATTCAAATATTGTAAAAGAACAATAAATACTAAATGACTAAATATAAACTATTAGTAAAACATTAGAAAATATAATATAATTAACTTATTTAAAACCATTTATAAACATGTTAAAGAAAAGAACAAAAGAAAGCTATAAAATATTTTAGGGGTATCATTGAGAGTTTAAAAATTGTAGAAGATATTTTAGTCATCTTCCATACATACCAGAAATATGTCATTAGATTTTTAGTAGAATGAGCTTACATAACAAATGAGACATTTGATTGTTGAAATAGAGTATATTCTTTAGAATAATTATATTTGTCTTATACTTACTAACTTTGTTACTTTCTGCACTGAGGAGTCATTAAGCCTGTCTGAGCCTCTGTTTCCTTACCTGTTGGATGTCTGTATTATTAGTACCTCTCTCAGAGAGCGCTGTGTGGATTAGCTGAACAAAGCTCAGCCTAGACTCTGGTTAATTGTTAACCAGCTGTTAAAAGTATGCTGCTGTCATTCTTCATCATCACACTAATTAAAAGATCATGATCTAATTCTACTTTTGATGTCAGTGTATCTCAATACACTTAGTGATAGCCAGGCAGTCTGTTTTCTTATTTGAATCTATTCATCTGTGGTCAAGCCTGAATTGTGACCCAGAATTCTGGGTTTAGCCATGATCTAACTGTAAACTTAGGTATGACATCAACTCTCTAGTTATTGATTTCCACATAGATAAAATGAAAGAATCCAAGCCATTATCAATTATGACACTCAGTTGAGCTGTTTCATGTGAGCTCTATACATGACTGTCTACAACTGTAGCCTGAACTACACATTCAGGACAGACTCATTTCTTCCTGGTTGCTTAAAAAAGGTGCCTGCTGGTTTCCTCATTTCTACCTTGTCTCCTCATTAAACCTCACTCTACCAAACAGCTCAAGTGATAAGTCAAAACTGAACATTTTATCATGATGTTTTATGGTTTATACCCATCCAAGCACTTGGAGTTCAACTGTCTTACCATGACCTTTGTTTTCTGCTCAGCCTAACCCAGAACACTCTGTCATCTTGTGGTGAATCACTGTCTCCTTGCTTTCACATTTCAATTGCATAAATATCCTCCCTCTTATCCAGACAGTACAGATTTGTTTTCAAACTCAAGGCCATTGAATAGTCTACATCTTACAAATGAAATGAACTGTTTATGACCCAGTGGTTGCCCAACTCTTTTTACACATTAGATCTCGTCTTAAATATCATCTGCCCAAAGAATGTGCTCCATCACCATTTACATAACAGCTCTCTGCTGATGTTGGCTGTCCCAATTTTGTTTGCTTTTCAGTCCCTTCTTAAGTTTTTACATCTCATTTTAACTGTTTTCTAATGCTTTATTAATTTTTGCTCCTTTAATTTCTCACCATTGATATCTATTTAAGTTTTAAGAGGGAGCGGGTATTGTTTTAGTCCAGATACCGCTACTATCCCCTGCATGCAGCATGGTGACTGGTGATAGAAGATGTTGAATAAATGCACGTTGATTAGGTGAGTGCAAATAAAAGAACAGACAGGTGAATGGGCAACTGAGTCAATACTGAAGGAAGGAGGCATATATGTACACACTCTGGAGTCTGGTAAAATCCAGAATTATCATTATCACTATTCTTTTGCTTGCTGTTTTCTTCAACAGTAGCAAGACTGTCCTAGCTACTGTCGGACTGGGGCAGTCGGGGGTTACAACTGCACTACTACTACTATGGATGTCAACAGCATCAAAATTGTTTATTACTGGAGTGGGATTTTCCAATAAATACCAACATCATGGGGGAAGAAGGGAGTGGTGACCTTACCAGAGTTTCAGATTCATCAATATATCAAATGACTTGAAAACTTTGGCGCTTCATGTAGCTCTAAATGCATTTTCTGGCTGTTGTCAACTTTGATTTAAAAATCCCTTGCAGGTCACACACTTTATTGTGTCCTCTCCTTTCAGGTCAAGCTGACACAGGTTGGACTTTATGTGTGTAATGACACCTGCCCTCCCCAGGCCCACCTGTTGCTTACCACTGCTTATTTCTGTTGCTCACAGTTTTACTGGGAGAGTTAAATCTTTACCTGATTTTGTTGGTGATGGACAAGTTTCAAAGTGTGATCAACCTTATATAAGTTTTTTTTTTTTTTTTTGGAGGGGGGATAGGAGAGGTACCAGAGATTGAACTCAGGGGCGTTTGACCACTGAGCCACATCCCCAGCCCTATTTTGAATTTTATTCAGAGACAGAATCTCACTGAGTTGCTTAGTGCCTCATTTTTGCTGAGGCTGGCTTTGAACTGGTGATCCTCCTGCCTCAGCCTCTGGAGGTGCTGGGATTATAGGCATGCTCCACTGCACTCGGCTTATTTAAACTTTTCCTTGTATAGAAAACATTAATTGTGCCCTTCAAAAACTGTTCTGACCAATGGCAAGGACCACCAGCTCTACTGAAACTTTGTACTGTCCAGTTTTCTAGCAGTGTTCTTCAAGTGTGTAGAGAGGGGATCGTCTATACATTTGTTTCTCTTGTATACTGGCAACATGAACAATTCCCAGTTTAATTCCAAAGTGGATTAACCAAGGAGACGTCAGGCATGGTTCATGTGGCACTAACAGAAGAGTTTCTACTGCAGGGAAGGCACTTTACTACATTATTTTACTTATGTTATAATATGAAATAGTATTAGAATTTAAATTCCTCATAGGTGAGATGTGTTTCTAGTACACTGTGAGATGTCTGCTGGATGTAGTTGTGTTACCCTCACTTCACATATGGGAAACCTGAAGGTCACAAGTTTAGTAATGCGCTTAATGTCAAGATCTGGAACTTGTGAAGCCTGGTTATGGGTCTGGCTAAATAAGAAACAAATACACACTGGTCATATGCATGATCATCACAAATATAGAACTAAATAAATGGTCTTCGACCTTCATGATCCTTTCAAATTTATTGTGCTTCTCCTTTTTGTATGTCTCAGTATGGATGGAGAATATTTTTAGTGTAACCCATTTAAAAGCTAAAATTATTTTGAGTTTTCAGATGAACTCTTTTTCACCTGAGCCAAAATGGTTGGAAGCTTTATAGTTAACAAGTGATTCAGTAATTACTATGTGGTTTCGTTTACCTTAGATAGCTTATTGTAATCTAAAAATATAATGGGAATGTATCTTCACTATATCATTTTCATCTTGAATGGTATTAATTTAAAAAAAACATATTTCACATTACTCTCTTTCCCTTGTAGCAGATCTACTCTTAATATAGCATTTGCTGTCACCCCCCATTAATATTGATTAATATTGATTTAGAATGTGCAGTATGTCATGCCTTACATTGCATGGTGAAGAGAGAAGAGATTACTGATTTATCCAAATCACTACAAATGCAATAATCAAAGATCTTGCTGGAAGTCTCTTCTACAACATGTTACTCAAGATCTGGCACATAGTAGACATCTAGCCCACATGGAATGTTTTTGTCCTTGTCCCCCCACCTCAAAACAATGAATTTTATATATTTTAAACATGTTACACTGCTTACGAGTTGTGTGGTCATGAGTAATTTAGTCAACATCTCTGAACAAATGTGTCTCATTTGTTTCTATGGATATTTATTGCCTTAGTGATGTCAGAGAGCTGTTTTGAAAATTGAAGAAAAGTATACTTGTAGAACATCCCATACAAATGGATGTCATTATTATGTCTGTTACTCTAAGAAGAGTCATGTAGTGTAAATAACACTTTCTGACTGGTAATTTGAGGTGGATACCCTGGAGCTAGTTAGACACCCTGTCTTGCTCTAGGGTTTTTTATTCTAAAGTTTTTAATTGAGAAAGAACTAAATCTTCCAAATAATGAGAACAAAAGTTTAACTAACTGCAACTATAACAATAATGTAGTGCCTATATCCTGGCAAGCGTTGGAATAAATTCTTCCATGTAATATCTTGTCTAAACCACACAGCATTTTAGAGAAGCAACAGTGATCATCTCCATTTTATAGTTGAGAACCCTCAGGCTTGGAGATGACTGGTAACTCCCACAATCTCACAGTTAATACAAAGAAAATCTAGAAGCCATACCTGGTGTGCCTGACTCCTGCAACAAAGACATCACTCATGTAATGACCCCGTTTTCCTACTTTTCCCAGACTTTAAATTAAATCAGGTCATGTGATGAAGTTCTGGCTAATTAGATTATAGGAGAATGTGAGCAGCATCACTTACAGCCAGTCCTACTTGGTAATTGAGGAGGGTTTCCACTGAACTTGTGGGGTTTAAATAAACAAGAAAATTTTATGTGCCAGCCTACTAAGATCTCAGTGTCTGTCTGTGGTGGTGCTTGACAATCACACGTGCTGACTAGTACAACCACTGAGGTCATTGAGTTCAACAGCCTCAGGGAATGCAAAGATAGGCAGTGGTCTTCAGCTCATTGCAGATGCTTTCTACAGTAGAAGTATGTGTGATGCCATCTTATATAATTGGGGCTCAGACAATATTTGCTTTTGTGAATGATCCAATTTTGTTTTGGTGAAGTTATATTTATTTTATATAATTCCAGGTTTTTCAACAGCGCTTAAAAGTCTTATAATTTTATTTTTGTTCTATCTCTCAAGAATACTAGGGGAAAAGGACAGCGGAATGACACTTTAGTAAGCTATGAGGAAACAATGAAGACAGATGGCATCCTTCTATGTAAACACTTTTTTTCTCTTTTTCTTAATAAAGGACAGTCTATCTGTGGAGGGGGTCCAAGTTCTCTTTCCACTCATCACCTCATTTTGGCTGGTGGGAGTGATAGTTGACTCAGGGAGCAACAAGACTCAGCCCAGTCTTTCCCACATTTTTTCAAAGGACATCTTTATTCCTTAAGGTACTAGGTATTAACTTACTGCTTCTTAGGGAGGGAGAGGAAAATGGGAAACACACTCATGCCTATGTTTTGTTCTTCCAAAATAGGTGTAGTAAAATAAGAAGGGAATCCAGCTCATGAAGAATGAACTTGGAGCCACCTATCAGCATAAATTACTTAGTGTCACTCTGTGGAGTTTTCATGGAGCATTGCAGTAAATATTTAACTTTTACCCAAAAGTCCAAAAAAGTTGACTCCCTTTTTAAAGAGGGATGCAGCCCATTAGTGACAGAAGTGTGAATCAAGAGCAAGAAAATGAGAAATGATGCTGGAAAATCCTGGAGCCTCTGTTCTTGTATAGTATGATTCCCACTGAGCCAGTAAAGGTGACATTCTGGAATTTTATTAGTCCTACACTTTAATCAATGTTTCTATCCTTCCCTTTTCCCACCATGAAAAACGTGAAGATTAAATTGAGATAACACACAGTCAGGAGTGTCTCGCTCGGGAAGATAGCCACCATGACCGGTCGCCTTCTACTTCCTCTCCCTCTCTCACTCTTTTTTATTTCTCTTTAAAAGTAAGAACAATAATTCTTTTGTATCTTAAATTTTCAGTGAGAGGAAGACCAATTTCTTTTGTACTGCGGGTGTTTAGGGCTGCCTTTCCTTCTTTTAACTGCTTCTACCTCCACCCTTTCATTTTCTGTTCACCACATCTATGGCTAATTCCATTTTAGAGGGGAGGAAAAATTCTCAAGAGGTAAATCAACTCACTCTAGATCATGAAATAAGTGGCAAATCTGGGACTTTAATCTGGATATTGAGTTCCGTTATTTTGAATTCTAAACTAAGTACATAAAGATTTTCTTTTCACGGATTATTCACCAAGGAGCTCTCTGGACTTGAGCACACAAATAGACAAGCAGAGTATTGAGATGCACTTGTGAGATTACAGTTGCTCTTTGGGTGGTACTTCCTCCTTCACCACAATACTTTGTCATGGAAAATAGCACCCCTTTAACTTGGGACTTATAGAGAATGTGCATAGAGCATACCTGAGCTCCAAAACTTTAATGAGAAGTCAAGCCAAGTTTAAGTACCTAATCCTGAAGCAGATCTTCCCAGATAAGTATAGCTAGGAGCCACATATAGATACATAAAGAGTAGTTATTTTATGTCACCAGGTTTTAGGTCCTTTAAAAACAAAAACTAGTTCACATACACTTACATACACACACACACACACACACACACACACACACACAAACACACACACACACAAACACATAAACACACCACACCATACCTGTCACTGTCCTGGCAGTTCCAATAATGAATAAGCTTTGAATGATTAGGGAGAATTGCTACAATGCTATGGAGTCAGGAATGCTAGATTCAAGATTCAGGAGCTTCAACATGATCTAGAAGACAATAGGCTTCGGAGTCTGTATATCTCAAGCTTATTTCGGTTTTTAAGCTTGAGAAACCCAAGAGGATCTGGTTTACAAATAATTGAATGCAAGAATCAACAACTAGAGGGTCCTTAGCTCCCAAGAGAACTTGATGGATGTCCTAAGGATGCCAGACAAATTCACTGTAGAGCATGGTTTCCTCTGATTATACCTAATTTTAAGATAAAATAAAGATCCCTTGGAGTTTCCATGTTCTTGCTCCTGAATGCAACAGGTTTGAGTCTCCCAAACTTGAATGCACAACTCCAGTGAAGAAATGACACTCTTAGCCCAGAGTTCTCTGCAAAAGTCCTAAGATTCAATCTAGTTAGATAGCCCTGAGTCACCGGCCCATGATTCCAACTTTGTGGTCAGCAGGTGAGGTCAATAATTGGCTTAATCCTACAACTAAGTCCAGAAAACTCACCTGTGATTCATTCTATTCAAATCAAATGGACAGATAAGTGGAGATGTCCACTACAGTCTATCTGCTATCCTTAACAATTTAAACACTCTGTAGTATAAGGGGAAAAAAATCTGTCAAAATTTATGACTATTTTGCCAGGGAGAAATTCAAACAAGAAAAAGGAATCAATTTAGATTATAATTGGTTTGCACAGGGTCAAGTATTTTCTAGTTTGAACAAGATCCAGAGCACTTTTCAAACTCTTTGATGAAATTGAGTACCACAAAGTAGATTTTTCATGGGAGATCATACGTTGTTATGACCATTATTCCCATTCAAAAAGATAAAATATCCATGCCTCCCAGAGATTACCCAGCCACCCCTAAGTTGTGTTCTGGGGTGATTTCCATGTGGATAACTATCAGTCATCTTAACAACAGAACACTCAAATAAATTTCCTGTGGGTCCTGTGAGATCTACCAGAACATTAGGAACAAGAGTGAATCAAAAACTAAACTGCCTTGAGAATAATTATTTCTAAAAAATACAAAGGTCAGATTCATTATTATTCAACAAATATTATAGCTAAGAAAAATTTTAAAACACTAGTTTCTATAATGAACCCAAACCATGATTGAACCCCTATTATCTCACACCAGTCTGAATGTCTCCATGTTACGTTATATTTCCAAGGAGACACAGAATATTACCAAAGAGTAAAGTAGTAAACTGTGTGAATTTACTTCGAAAAACTGCATTTTGATCTAAGTGTTGAGTACAGAGAGGGATATGCCTTTAGATTATAGAGAGAGGGGACCATAATAGGCCTTCTAAATTATTCTATTAATTACTCAAAAGGATCAAGTCTCCAAATTACTTATATCTTTATTAAAATATCATCTACTTGGATATAAGTTTGACATGCAGGAGTGTTTGACATTGATGGTTATTCCTATTTTCTCTCTCCTAATTTGGTATATTTTTGTCTTTTTTCTTTCCTTTGAATAAGCTCCTGAGACATTAATATAATTAAATAATACAATAATATAATTTTAAATAATCATTTTCTATATTTGTACATTTCATCTAAATAAAATTGTCTATCAGATTTCAACACATGTATTTTTCTTTCTACTATCAAAAATGTCCAAAGAACATTGAAACCACTCTAAGGGACTCTATGAGAATCCATGAGTATTTATATGGCTATTGAACATTTTTCATTTTTTGTGCATAATTTTATTTGTTAGCTTAAAAAAATATTCAAAATGAGGCAAACCAAACCCGGTGTGGTAGTGCATGCCTGTAATCCCAGTGGCTTGGGAGGCTGAGGCAAGAGTATCATGAGTTTGAAACCAGCCTCAGCAATAGTAAGGTAGTAAGCAACTCAGTGAGACCCTTTATATAAATAAAATACAAAATAGGGCTGGGGATGTGGCTCAGTGGTTAAGTGACCCTGAGTTCAATTCCCAGTACCAAAAAAAAGAGGCAAACCACATTTCTAAAACCCCATTTTTTTGGGGGAGGTCTACTTGATTTAGTTCTAGTTGGATTCTTAGAATGGATTTAAAGGGACTCTTTTAATTTTTTTTTGCTAAAATTTAAATTTTGATCAGCTTATAAGTTATTTTAAATAATTAAGAACCTAAAAGGTATTTCACTAACTTTTTTGTTGTTGTTGAAATTCAAAAGCCACATGTGTGTATTTTCAGTACAAAAAGGAACTTTATTTACTGTAGGACTATACTATAAATACAATTTAAATATTCTTTAGTGAAAAATAATTCATTATTTTTAAGTGGCTTTGTATTGAGAGATAACTCATATATAAAATAATTCACCCATTTTAGCAATGGTTTTTAGTTTGCTCACAAAGTTGTGCAGCCAGGACCACACATATTCTCATCACTGGAAAAACAAACTCCATAACCTTAGTGCTTAATCATTCCCCATTTCTCTCTTCTCATCTTGCTCTCCAAGCCTTCCACCCCGGAAAGCCATTTGTCAACTTTCAGTCTCTGTATATTTTTCTAGTCTGGACTGATTAAAAAAAATAAAAATTAAAAACAAAACAAAACAAAACAAAAAAAAAACCAAAAAAACAACACATTCCTGCTGATTGTAGGAACACTCAGGCTGACATCTTTCCATTCACCCCTGTGGCAGTCTCTATTCTACTCTGAATCTGTGAGATTGCTATTTGATTCTACATACTAGTGAGACCAGGCAATAGAAATATTATTTTAAATGATCATTTTCTATACTTGTACATTTCATTCAAATAAAATTCAGTATCAGATATGAATCTATTTATTTTTTTCTTCTACCAATAAAAAAGTCCAATGAATTAAAACTATTCTATAAGACTATGAGAATCTATGAGCATGTATATTGTTATTGATCATTTTTTGTTATTGTAGGCTTTTGGTTAGTTTGTATTTTACATAGTACTGATTAACAGGCAATTCGATTGTGTGTTTGCTGTATTCAATTTTTGCAGTGAAGATAATTCTTTAATATCTTTCCAGTTCTCCATTCTCTCTTTTGCTTCTATCAGAATAACTTGGGATCCTGATTTTCCTCCTGGCTTCAAGTTCAATCATTCTGTTGTTGATAATCCCAACATTTAATACATGACTTCCAAGAAGATCTTTGATACCAACGCATGACAGGCTTCTTAACCTAATTCTGATGGACAGTGTGCCCCCTACCACAAGCCTGGTTCTTGTCTTACCCGTGAAATTGCTTTGCTATGCATTTTATTAGGCTTCAAGTCTTAATACTCTTTTTCCTGCTGAGAAATGAAGAGGATATAGGTCCCTGGATAAACTTATCTGCTGGAAGGGAGCATAGAAATGTAATCTCCTAACTGGCTTCATATCATTTGGCTGTGCTCTGCACAAATGCATCTGAAGACATTTATCTGACTCTAAAGCTGAGATCTTCATGAAATCAGGTTAGCTCTTCCAGGTTCAAATAACTAGGTTTATATCCTCTAACCTAAGGGTGACTTTTGAGTATTAAACCAGACCTGTGGGTTAAAAGAGAAATGACCTTTAAGTAATTTAGATTTAGTATAAATGGCAAGGGGTGAACAGTACAGAGACAGAGAGCAATGTCTGAACACCACTTCCTGCTGTACAAGAGCCTACCTTGAACTTGCTGATCGAGAAGAAATAATACAGTGCCTTGAAAATAAACCATGCTGATGGATGTCTTCTGCCAGACCCATGCTCACTGTATTTACTCTCCTCTTCTGTTCGATGTCAGCATCTTAGCACTCAGCATGAACTTTACTACAGCTAACTGTCGAAATCAGTTATTTCTAGTCAATAATAAATGCTTCCCTAACATGTTATTATTGAAAATAACAGGTTCCAAATGTGTGACTGTATGGTATACAATTCATTTTCTTCCTCTGCAAGAATTGGATTTTCTTGTCATTAGAGCTGAGTTGTGTGTCAACACTGTGCTAAGTTAGAATATCCAGACTCCAGACCAAAGGCAAAAAGCTGCATTGAAAGGTCACAATAGCAAGTGCACTTGAACGGTGGCTGCAGGTCTGCAGAGAGTGCAGAGTATGCTCTTTGGAGTGTCTCCTCATTCTCCAAGGAAGACAGAATGCACATTTTTATTCCTAGTTCAGCAATGAGTAGATTAAGACATGGGGCATTGAAGTGACTTGCTCCAGTCACAAAACTAGTAATTAAGAGAGCACTGAGGTTCAGCCCATGATATCTACTTCCAAATCTAATCTTTCTGTACTCCAAAATATCATCATCTGGATATTAGTTGTGTGCTTAAACAAAGGCTCATAAAAGTATGCTGATAACTTCAAGCAGCACAGGGATATCAGTTACTTTACATTTGTATAAGCATATATAAAAAATTATTGAGAGAATTTAAAGATATTTTAATAATTGGAGATTCAATATCTATGAAGGTATGAATTCTTTAAAAATATATAGAGAGAATCAGTAAAAAACTATAGGTTTTATTTGAATGTAAGGTATGTGTATGTATGTTAAAGCAGAAATTTAGCACCTGGATTTGAACTGGAAATATGAAAATGAAAGGTTAAAGAATAACCTAAACACTTTTGTAACAATGGTCGACTTTATGCTTTGAATGTAAACACTTGCTGCTGTGCTGCTATAATTTATTTTTTACATGGACATGTTTCTTTCTCTTTCTCTCTCCCTGCTCCTCCCTAATCTCTCCCCATCCATAATCTCAGGGGAAATGGAATTACCTTTCTTCCCCATCCTAGACAGAATTATCTGTCCCTGATTACACACCCACCAGAGAAATGAAATAATCCAGGTTTGGTGGATGGTACCAGAAGATCTCAGAAATGACTATTTCCCAAATTAACTGGTGAATTACAATTGCAGACAGTGAATATATGAAATACAGCTTTTAAGAGCCCTGTGTTTCTGTTAATGGGCAGAATCACAGCCTTTGGGACAGGTGTCCCCTTTATTTCTCCTTTGCTAGCAAAACAATAAATCTTCTTTTCCCTTTTTCTCAAAAAAGAAAGAAAAATACAGAAAGAAAAAGAAAAAAAGAAAGAAGAAAGGAAGAAGTGGTATAGACAGGATTTCTTCTTCAGATTTTCTCTTTTCTCTTATACTTCCATTAATATAATTCTTGTGTCCATAATTCTTTTTTAATTTTATTTTCGTTTGATGTTTATAATTTGTACATAGTGGGCTGGGGATGTGGCTCGAGTGGTAGCGCGCTCACCTGGCACCACATACAAAGATATGTGTCTGCCGAAAACTAAAAAAATAAATATTGAAATTCATTCTCTCTCTCTATCTCTCTCTAAAAAAAATTATAATTTGTACATAGGATTGGGGTTCAGTATTATATTTCAACACATGCATGTAGACTTCCTTTACTTCCCTCCCTCTTCCCTGTGTCCATAATCACCATTTTTCCTTCAGTGGAGAATGTTTAGCTTCCACATATGAGAAAGAATGTGGAACACTTGTCTTTTTTTTTGTGTCTGGCTTGTTTTGCTTAAAATGATATGTCCTCTTGTTGCACTCATTTTGCTATAAATTACAGAATTTAATTTCCTTTGTGGATGAATGGTATTCCATTTTGTATATATACTACGTTTTCTTTACATTTTCTTTCTTTCTTTCTTTATTGGTGGGTACCTAGACTTATCTTAGCTACTGTGAATAGTGTTGCAATCAAATAGGGGAATGAAATATCTCTTTGGTGTGATAACTGAAATGTATGGTAAATCTATTTTTAATTATTTGAGGACTATCTTTACTGGCACCACAATGGTTCACTAATTTTCATTCCCACCAACAGTGTATGAGAATTCCTTTTAATCCACATCCTCACCAGTGTTTTTTTTTTATGATAGCCATTATAATTTACATTAGATGATGTTTTATTGTAGTCTTGATTTACATTTCCCTGATGGATTATGGCTTTAAGCAAGTTTTAGACTTGCTTAAAGTCACATTTCAGAAATACACATTCATACACATTCAAGAATCAAACCATTTTGAAAACCCTCTTTTTCCATGATTTGACATTTTCTTTTTATTCCTCTATAGTATATTAAGTAATTACTGCAATTAAGAATGTTAACTAAATTCTTTCAGGAAAAAAAAACAAGATCCCTTGCTGTAGGTGCACAGATGCACAGAAAGAAATGTATGCTCTCTGTCCTTCACCCTATCTTCTTACCTTTCTTCCCTGTACTTTCCTTCCACACTTATTCATCAGTACTGATTATGAACTTAGATTCCATAAACGGTATTCATTGATTATGACCTTTAGTTGCCCATTTGGGATGATTTCACCATATGGGCTAATACGTTCCTCCTCCTGCTTCCATTTAATAGACTACTGAAAAAGATGTTTTGCTGCAACTTTGTCATGTCTTCAATCTGCCAGCAATAAGTGACAGGAATAACCACTATTCTTATATTCTGACTTGGCTCCTGTCAGAGTGTCTGTGTTAGGCGTTACACTGGGTTTCAATTAGACTCTGATAATCAAAATGGCAACACACAGTGAATAAGGTAGAGTGATGAAAAGTGATAGAATAGTTGCAGCAAATCTGCAGTCTCATTCCTCTAACTGGTTGCACTCAATTTAGCAAGGAAATTATAGGTTCATATTTGCAGAATAGATGCTCCTGTAAATAAAGAGATGTTTGCAAATAGAATTCTCTTATCTCCAAAGTAAGGGAGTTTGTTTTCTGAACATTTCTTTGCTCTTTAAAAAAAATATATATATCAGAAGTGTATTACTCAATCCAATAGCACTTTCATGTCAATCTAGATCACAAAGGTCTTAATACTCTATGGAAAAAAATGTAAGTTAATTTATTAGTTATTATTACGTTTAAACTCTACCACAATGTAGCCATTGGGTCACTGAGCCATGATATGTGCTAGAATTTCTTCACCTCTAAGGAAATACGTACCTTTTAACTTTGGAGATTCCACTGGAACACTCTATGGTAGATTAGATTATTGTCCACTCATTCTCCCTCCGTATTTTAAAAGCATCTATGTAAATTATCATGTGCTTTATTACGCCTCCTTCTGTAGTAAGAGTGGTACTTTTTCCTGACCCAGTGATACTAGACTTGGCCATTTATTTGCTTGGGGCACTGAATACTACCATAATTCTAGTGGAAATATTAAATGTACTTGAGGGCTTTGCCTTGCTTTTGTCCTCTGGTACCATCATGAGAAGATCACACTTCACATGACTATTGGTCCCAGAATGGAAAGATACTTGCATAGACTTAAACTAAATATGTAACCAAAAGCAAAGCACACTTGAGGCCAGTCAAGCCCAGAAGTGCAACATTTAAATTTATAGATTATTGTGGGGGGAAAAAAGGTAGATATTTAGTTCTTTAAGGTACAAGGCATTGTGATAATTTGTTAAGCTACATTATTATAGCAAATGTAGATCATAAAGTCTGCAGTGTTTCCTTCCATGCACTATTGGGAATGTCATTTTATTTTATTTTTCTAGGGTTTCCTAATCCATTTTACATTAAAGCACCTCTATATGACACATTTTCATCTCTAAAGACAAACTGTCCATCTTCTATAGACATCTATAGTAGATGCTCAATAGGCTTTCCTAACCACTGCTGTACTGGTATACTGGTGAGTGTAAATAAGTCAAATAACTTTTTTTTGTGTGTAAAATAGATATAATGCTAAATTTTTATTTTGAAGAAGGAATGAAGAATGAGTAGGTCAGGACTGGTTTTAGGGATCTTCCATGGAACATTGATCAATGTCTGCATAGCAGTGCTGAAAATAAAAAATTCTTTTCAATTTTTCAGTAGAAATATTTATAAAGAAATAAATCTCATGTTTTCTTTTTCTTCCAACATCCATATACCATGTCAGTTTAACTTTAAGAGTTTTCAGTCTCTCATAAGGGAAATATGAACATTTGTCACCCTTTCACCTTCCAATATGTGATGTAGACTCTTGTACATTTTACTTTCTAGTAAGAGGACTTTATGTTCTGAGTCAATTATTTCCTATAAGGGCATCACATTTTGCTGGACAATGCAAGGGATACTTTGCTCTTGTCTTGAGAGAGGGCTGTATTTTGGAAGTTCTGGACTTCTCTTTTTATTGTCACTGGACTTCTGTTAAATGTAAGTTGAGCACATTGATTTTTACAGAAGAATGGATGTTTATGTTCCCAAATCCAGTGAATTTGTATTATTTGTTCAGTTGCTCTTCTGGCATAGCTCCCTGCGTGGACTTAGCTGACCCTTCTCCTCACAACTACCTTCCTTGATTGTAACTCTCAAGAAAAACTGTAGAAGGTATTGGAAAGCAGCATCTTGAGAGGAGGAGGGAGCAGACTAGGACAATATTCCCTACCCTCAAGGACAGGATGTCCTTCAGTGCTTCATCCCAGAGAGTCCAGCAGCCCTGCGGTGCCTAGTCTTGGGGGAGGGGCAGAACATGGGGAGATCTGCCTTTTAAAGTTAGAGTCTTTCTTCTGGGGTTGGAGTGAGGCATGTACGATCTAGACTTCATCTACCCCAGGTAGTTTTCTGAGCTTTGGGGTCCAACTAGGCGTCTTGTCTCTCACTTGACTATCTATAAGTAATAAATCTGCTTCAATGGAGTGTGTTGCACATGAATGATTTCCAGCTCATCAGACTCAAAAATGTTGATGACCATTTCCTCATATCTAGCTTTCATGAAATGTTTTAAAATCACCAAAGTTAATGATCATCTGTAAAACATATCTTTTTTTATAAGTTTGATCACAATGCCACATAGTTAATAATTGGGTTCATTTCTTATATTTCTATTACATACTTAAATGATATTCAAATAGACTTCAGGGGATTATCTAGGAGAAAAATCACAGTAGAAAAGAAATGGAAGATCTTGTATTCCAAAGTTATACCATTCTAGGGCCAACATAAGCTAATCATTATGTGCATGAAACATTAAGAGAAGAAAATTACATTAATCTTTCATGTATCTAATTTTTTTTGGTCTTTAGAAATTTGCAGACTTCTAAAGTAACTTGCACATGTATAATAAACAGCATGAACTATAATCCAAGACAAAACTGTGAACTTTGGCCTCTGAATATTGTTTTATGAAAATAATGAAACAATATTGTAGAGTTAAAAAGCAATTGAAGAAGTTTATGTGTTAAAAAGTGAAAATTCAGAATTTTTGATTCAGTTTAAAATGAAAACCACAGGGGTAGATTCAGGGCCAGTAGTTATCCTCCCTGTCCCTGAGAGGTAGATCAATTTTGAAGACTTGTCCAGCTAACACAGAGTCAGCCTTTTATTCATGCTGGTGAGAACACAGGCATTAATAATGAAATCTCTACTGTATGGGTGCAAATAAATGGACCAAGAATGAGCAATTGGAGGTGCATTATCTTAGCTGCATCCATTCACTTGCATTGCCTTTCAGGGGATCTTAGAACTGAGTATCACCTATGAGTAGTAATAAAATGTTCACAATGTAACTATTTTAAATTCTCTATAATTGTCTGGTCTCTCCAGTCAATTTCAAATGAAACTTATTTGTTGAATAAACTGGAACAAAAAGGGTTTGTTTTCAATAAAACACCTAAACTTTCCTCATTTCCATTATTTAACATTTATTTTGGAAGAGAGAAATTGCTATGCCAATATGTCATTACTTAATGGTTATTACTCATTTTCCAAATATATTAAATCAGTCTTGTTTACTAAATAGGTTATTCAAAATAAAAAGAACACTGGAGTCATTAATGTAGCAATTTGTTTACGAATCCCATTTTAGGTTAATTCATCATAGTAATAATATTTTTTTCAGTTGTTTTGTGCTGAATAGAATGAAGCTTTCTTATACACTATCTCTTCCAGGGTTATAAGGTAGGTTTGGTGCTCCGGTGGCATTATTAATCTGTCATTTACAATTGGACTGAAAATTCTCCTGAGGACAAATGGCTTCCACAAAGCAGATAGGCAACACTCCTTATAAATGTTTATTTCCTGGCTCTCATCTTAAGGTACATTAGTGAACTCCTTTATCCATGCCTTGAGAAAGAGGTAGAATTTCACATGCCCTGGGGTAGTTCTAATTTAAATTGGTAAAGAACATAAGTAAATAATAAATTCCTTCCTGTTAGAGTTGTAAGTGGACATACTATTATGTGGATATGTGCTTGTGTGTATATGTGTAACACATCACATATGAAGAATATACTCAAAAATAATGATATAGCCCTGTGTGGTGGCACATGCTCACAATTCCAGAGATGTGGGATGCTGAAGCAAGAGAACTGCACATTCAGAGCAGAACTCAGCAATTTAGCAAGATCCTAAGCAACTTAGAGAGACTCTGTCTCAAAATAAAAGGTCTGGGGAGGTGGCTCAGTGGTTAAGCACCACTGATTTCAATCCCCAGGTACTAAAAAAAAGAAGACATACATAGATACAAATCCTCACGTGAGATTAACAAATGGATGAGAGTAATAATGCTGCAAACTTCTCTTAACCACTTCCATTGTAATCTCAAGAATACAACAGTGACACTATTTTAACCCAGACTTTAAGTAATAAAAATTGCCACTCTAGCCCAGCTGATTCTTACAGCTTCCACTTACAAAGATAAATTAAAAAGAGAGAAATAGATGTGAGCAGAAGAGATATGAAGCAGTCACATGCTAAGTCTAGGTCAAGAAATAAGTCAGGGGAGAGAATAATATAGGGATGAGAGTAAAGAATCAAAGAAAAATAAAGAACATTGTTATCAAATTAGGCTTTGTGTTTGGTGTGTGTGTGTGTGTGTGTGTGTGTGTGTGTGTGTGTGACTGTTAATAATTTTTTCTTCTTTACTTCATCCAAATTTAAAAGATGCTTTGGTAAAAGTCAGTGTGGAAAAAATTTTTATAAAGTTTAAGAGAAACTTCTTCAAATATCATGCATCTGTCTGTGTGGGGTAGACATTTGTCCATTGTATTATTTAACATTCTCATCTACCTGGACACCTGGTAGAGAAGCTAATAGATGGAGAATAGGGTGTATTTAGCTTTCTCTCTCTCCACCCCCCCCCCCCCCATTTATATATATATTGTTACTAGGGATTGAATACAGGGGCACTGGACCACTGAGCCACATCCCCAGGCCTATTTTGTATTTTATTTAGAGACAGGATCCTGCTGAGTTGCTTAGCACCTCACTTTTGCTGAGGCTCACAATCCTCCTGCCTCAGCCTCCTGAGCTGCTGGGATTACAGGCATGTGGCGCTGTGCCTGGCTAGATTTCTCTGAAAAGGCAGGCTTTTGTGTATGCATACTATATGAAGATAGGAGGCCAAAGAAAGGAAGAACTGGAATGATACCTCTAAGGGACTATGAGACCTATAACGAATGTAGCATGGTCATTTTCAGGTCCACTCTAAGGTCCAGGATAAGAGCTTCATCAATTCCTTCCCCTGAATAGGAAGCCAGATTAAAACAACAGCAACAACAACAACAACAACAACATGGATGGAATTGTGTACTATACCCTGCAGGGCCAACAATGCCCAGATAAAAATAGCAGAACTACCTCCTCATTCACAGCAGCCGATAAGAAAAACTAGCTAAAATTATGTGAGGGTTTTGATAGATAGTAGATGATGGATGATGGATAGATGGATCTAAAAACTGAAAAGTAATAATTGCAATAACAACTTGTTATAGAGTTTAATGATTAACTGCTGCATTATATATATGACAGTTTAAAAAAATGAAATATACTTTTGTTTTAAATATTAGAGTTTTCTCCAAGGGTGTATAACTATTAATTCAAAACAGTAGCTTACTAAGCCTTTCTTCTGTTATGTAGTTATGCTTTATTTCCCATCCAAAATATGTTACCTAGTGAAAAATGATAGAGTTTAGCTAAAGCATGCTGCTAACCTCTCGGACAATGCCTTTATCTATTGTATTGTTAGGCCTTATTCATTTTTTTTCTTTGGTGATAATGTGCCTTGATGATAAAAGCAAATAAATTAATGCAAATTAAATGGACTTCTGGCCAAAGGTGAAAAAATGTATAGTATAGTTTTCTGCCTAGGTGACATAGTGATTGTCAGCACTGCATTAACTGGACCCTATTATATAATATCAGACTATTGTTCACCTCAAAACAAGATTATATAAGGCAATGGGGAAAAAAGCACATCTTTACTCTTATTCTGTACTATAGGACATTTTTTGCTTTATACGATAAAACCATTTCCTCACGCCATCTGCAAGATGAGCAGGTTACTGATTTCAAGGGAGGCTTCAGGCAACTGCTTGTTAACTTAAAACACGACCATTCACTTGGATATTTTCAAAGACATATTCTTTCTACACCATGGAGATTTTACCTGCCAACATTTTATCAACATGTTTTCAATGGGAAATCTACTTCCCATTTTTTCATAACACCTCAATAGTCCACAAGTCTCCAATTTTGATGGGTCAGAATGTGCTGCTTGTATGCTGGTATGAAAAGAGGAGATCCCAAAGTGCCACTGGACTTTTTCCTCTTATGTTCCGAGGGAAGCACTTTTCTCTATCACTTTTTATTTATTGGGTATCATGTCACATTGTAAAGTTTAGTAAGGGCTGATTCAGGTCAATCAGATCGTCAGAGCTAGCCTTTTGCATACATTTATTTAATTGACTAAATAATAAAAGTTAAAATAATCACCAATGCTCCCCAAAACTTAAAATTATTAAATCCTAAGACACAAAGTAAAATGATAAGATTAAAATAAAATTAATCTGATATTCCACTGCTGGTTTGTTGATAGGGAAGCTTAGATTCTGGGACAGGTTTCTGTTCCTCACTAGCTCATTTTCATCAGATGACTTTCTTTCTCTAGATGCCATTTCCTTCATACAAAATAGTGTTGCTATCGCCTGCATTAGATAACTGCAGACCTCCATGAATGAAAGAGATGATGCTGATAATTAAGTAGCATATTTAGTTTTAGCTTCACTACATCCAAAGAGCAAATAAGTTATATATTCCATCTCATTTCACGCTTCACATACACCCAGTGTGAGTTGGAAAACGACAGAATATTCAAGTTAGATTTGCCTATACTATTTTCTCCCTTTTTGGCTTGAGTTATAATTTAAATCCAGCAAGTGAAACACAGAAACATGTGTCTAAGATGATCAAGAAAAGTGTTAGAAAGATGCCAACAATCTTCAATACTTAATCTTCTAACTCACCTGTGTCTCCTAACCCAAAGGGCTACACGTGGATCTATGATAAATATGCATATGTATCAAAATGGGAGTTCATATTGACACCTAAAATTCCAACCTGGTATCTTGGGTTCCTTTCTAACCTTTCCCCTTTTCAGGCCCATATAATATTTTTCTAACATTAAAAAATCCTGGTTTACTTTCTAGACAAAATTGTTGTCTATTATTGGAGCACCTTATTTATGTGTTTCACCTTACTGATCTCCCAACCAAGTTAGCAACCTCCATCCATGTCGTCTGCTCTGCTTAGCTTTGGCTTCCTAGACTGTCAGTACCTCCTTCATGGGCACTTCTCTTCCCATTCACCACTTTTTGGACCAAACCTGCTGACAAATCCTTATAACCTGCATCCACTGCCCCATTTTGCGGCCTCTGGGCTCTGTTGCCTCCTCCACCCCTCCTTCCCAACTGCTACCAGGACAATGGAGCCTCTAGAGGAGGAGTCCCACTTCCTGACCTCCCTGGCCCCCGCCCTCCTGCCATACCACTCTGACCTCTTGGTCTCTGAAACACAGACTCTTCCATGAGGGGGAAGGAAAGAGGGAGATGGAGGAAAAGGGAGGATTTAATGAGTGGAAAGAAAAAAGAACAAGCCAAAGGGAAGGAGAAGAAAGAGGAAAGGAGATGCCTGAAACTTACCCACCTCACTATCTGACTACACCCTCTGTCATTTAATGTCACTCCATAGGTATCCTTGATGTTTGCCACTCATGGTGCAGGTGTGGAAGAAACAAGATTAATATGACACATCCACTCTTATTTGGATTCAGAAAATACCCCCAAATAAAGAAGCATCTGATGCTTGGTCAAATGCTTGGACTTTGTACGTCCAGAAATTGCTTTTAATTTCACCTCGGTTCCTTCTGGCTAAGCATTAATAGTAAAATCACTTTCTTAGCTGCGAGACCCTGAACAAATGATTTAATGTCTCCGAGTCTCAATTTTCTCATCAATAAGATGGAAATCAAATTGAAAACAAATCTTTGTGTCCCAGTTTTTATTTTTCTTTTTGAAAATCAGCACAGTTATATTAATACTAATGACTCACAGGGATTTAACAAAAATAAAATAAACAAAGATATATATCTGAAGTAAAATGATATGACAAGGTGATCTCAGGTAGTTTGGGGTTTAAATTATTGGGGATAACACCTTAGTTCACACAACATCTTGAAATTTGTGAACAACTTCCTTCTAGATCATCTCCTTTAATATTTCAAAAGTTTTTTTTATTAATATCCCAAATTTTCTAAATACCAAAAGAGTTGGGATATCCAAAGATAAAAGACAGCCTCGAGAAGAGAACCGGGCACATCCCAGGTTTCTGTATGCTCATATCCTCTGCTCCTTTATGTGCTTCTATTCAGAGTTTCATTGCTTCATACTTTAGAGCTTAATACCACCAGAAATAAAAAGTCACATAACCCAGCTACAGTGGTTTTCTTTATTCCTCCAGGGAAAACTGATTACTCTTTAAGTACACAATTATATAATGTTAATAACCCCAAAGTACTTCCAGCAATTTCTAAAAGAGTTAATTCTTTGGCATTTTCACAACTCAAATACAAAATCGAAATAGCTTAATAGTGCAAAATAATCCCACACTCCTCTGTTTCTAATAACCTTCTGAATGTGCTTTCTGCGTGCAAACTCATATTCCCTTTAATATCTCTCCAAACTTCCTTCTGTAGCTTTGATTTGAGTGCTTCGCTCGCTGATTCTCTAGTGTTTCTTATTCTTTGAAAGAGGAACTGTGTCTTATTCATTAATGGAGTTGAAAGCACTGAAAGCTCCCTGATCTCTTATTTTAAACATGCCTTTGGTTTTGCACTTAAGAAAATGTTTGCGCATAATGAAAACAAAAGCAAAATAGCTCCTTTCTGTTGCGCAATTATAAGTGTAAAGACATATTCCAAAAATGAGCTCAATTCTCACAAGAAGCCTCTGAGCCAAGTATTATTGTTATCACCTACTGCACAGATGAGAACTCAGGCTGAGAAAGGTTAAGTAATGATCTCCTGTCCAAAGTGCTGGTAAACTCAAAGCAGGATTTTAATCCAGCCCATCTAACTCCAAAACCTTTTCTTTTAGTCATCTTGCTGCATTCTATTCTATGAGAAGGCAATTACTACATGGTTATCAGATAAAAGAAATAGTGCTTCAATTAACAGAAGTCAAACTAAAGCCATATCTGGTCAGTGGGTTTAGATTTATTTTATTTAAAAATTTAATTTAAAAAAGCAACTAAGAGTTAAAATGAATGTGAGAATTCAGATACTTTGATCAGAACTGGTGGAGAGTAAACAGAGCAGCATAGGAATTGATAATACGCCTTTCTAACTTAAAGTCAACAGTGTCTGAATCAGAGTGCTACAGTTTAAAGTCCTCCAGACGTCCATAGGTGTTATGTATTACCTTAAATAAATAGACCATCAGCAAATCATGCCTACATCTTCTGAAAGGAGATTATTTATTTTCATTTGAATGTATTTTTTGCTGTGTTTGTAAGATTTGTAAGGTTATCATCCTTCTAAGAAACATACATGCAAAGTGATTTGGGGTACCTTTCTTCAATTATAATATGGTCGTCTCCCCTGAGTTTCCTTTGCCACAGTTCAAAGCCTAGCCACAGAATTCAGAAGGCTCTGTTTCTGCCTTGTTCTTCTGACACAATGGTTATAGGCAGAAATGGAAAATGACACCGGTCCTGAGGGGTTCAGTGGGAGAAGAGTTGAAAATTCCTTGCTTTTGTATGCAGATTCTCTTCTGGCTTTTGGGGGGCCTTTTGGGGTTGTTCTGTTTGTCTCCCTTCCGTACTGGATGTCGGGAAGAAGAATGACTCAGGGTCTTTGTCCCATTGAGGCGCAGGCACCCTCCCACAGCAATGATGAGTATGTAAGGCAGAAGGGAGAAAAGCAAAGATTGGGTTTCTCTGCCTTTCTGTAATTAGTGACACAGCGTGGGTGCCTACCCAGCTACTCTATCTCCTTGTGCTGGTGGGAAGGCTATGATTCAGAAAAAGTATAGTTAAATCCCAGCTCCATAACTTGATATTTTAACATTACGTGAAAATTACTTTAGAAATGGAGTTTTGAAACCCACATTCTTTGTGATTTCCAGACATGGCCAGTTGTTGGAAATGGTCTGTTCTTGGCAGCATACTGTCAGTTACAATAACCTGTGTTCATCATGGACACAATGCTAAGGTTAATTTTATAAAAAAAGAATAGATTTACCCCACCGGTGTCTCTGCATGGTAAAATCATAGTTTTTCACAAGAACGAAGTAATGCTGCCGTGAAGGCCTGGCATATATATTAAAGGTTTCAACTTGGGCTCTGCCACTTGCTGGCTTGTAACTCTAAGGCACAGTTTTGGAGTGCGTTAGCAGTGCTACTCTTCTTTATTTCAGCATCAAGAATTCTGCTTGCACGTTAGAGTGGAATTTTGAAATTTATGTCAACACATTTGTAGGAAATGTCTTTCTCTGCTTATTTTTAACAATCATCATTTAGAGTTTGATTTTTATGCTTTTTATAATGGGTGAATACAAATATTTAACTCTGTTTTTCAGCTATTTTGATTACTTGGTTTGCATGTCACTCCTTCAGTAAGAATTGTTATATTATCAATGAGGCTTTATGGGCAAACTAAAACTCAATATCAGATTTTCCACAGATCTTTAGGTTAATAGGATGAATCTGATTTCCCTTGATCTTCCTATACCTAAGATGTATTTTCTGAAAAATATATTTTTAAAAATAATTTGCCTCAGGAAATCTGTTCAAAAAACTCATAGGTAACATGCTCCCTTGGTAAGGATGATTAGAAATATAAGGAACATGCAATTAAGTTTAATTGGATTAAGTTGAGCAGACTGACTTGCATAATTAATTTAGTCTCATGATTGGTCTTTAGGGGGACTATCCCAGATGAGAGAGATGATTGTGGAGCAAGAGCACAAGATGTTTGAAGATGTAAACCAAATTACAAAGGATACAGGTAGAAAGATTATGTGAACTGAGAAAAGTAATGGGGTGCAAGATCAACAAACAAATGGCAATTGCTTTCCTTTATATCAGCAATGAACAATTCAAATTTGGGATTAAAAACACTGGCATTTATATTAGCACCGAAAAGTGCTAATAGAATTGCATTTAAAGAAATGACAGAAAATAATTACATGACTTTTATGTGAAAACTTACAAAACTCTGGTGAAATAAATCAAAGAAGAACCCAAATAAGTAAAGAGATATTCTATGTCCATGATTTGCAAGAATTAATATCCTTCCTAGGTTAATGCTTCCCAAATTAATCTACAGATTCAATGTAATCCCAATGAAAATTACAGCAAGTTAATTTATGTATATCAATCAACTTGTTCTACTGTTTATATATACCAATCCAGAATAGCCACAAATACATTTAAGAAGAATATTGTTGGTAGAATGTCAGCAAGGTATTGTCAAAAGATGGGCAAATAGATCAATGGATCAGATGGCCCAGAAATACCCCACACAGATGCAGTCAACCAATCTGTGACAAAACAGCAAAGTAATTCAGTAGGGAAAGGAGAATCATTATAACAAGAGGTGCTGAACAATCAAAGAGGCACTTGCCAAAGAAAGGGGATCCAAAGGAAGATGTTTGGGTGTCTCAGAAATCATTCTAAAAGAACTGAATATTGAATGCAAAACTTGACAACTTCTAGAAGGCAACAAAGAAGAAAATTAGATGAGTTTGCATTGGTGATAACTCTTTAGATACACACTAAAAGCACAATCCAAGAATGAAAGTAATGATAAATTGGACCTAAATAAATGAAAAATACTCTGTTTTGCTAAAAACACTGGTAAGAAAATGAAAACCTAAGGTAAAGATTAAAGATAATAGTTGCAAGAAATACACTGATATAGGACTTGAATCCCCAATATACCAATAACTCACAAAAATAAAAAAATAGAAAGAATTAAAAGTATAAAATAGTACACAATTGTAGTTTGATCTTGTAATGTACATATCTTAAACTTTGTCCAAATGTGGCTTATCCCTTCCAAAACTGAAATTTAATCTCCACTATGCAACATTCAGTTGTGGAACCAGAAAGGAGCTTCAACAGGTTATTGGTACTCTTGTTGTTATGCAGGGGTAAATGGGTTATCTCAAGAGTTGTTCTGCTATTAAAAGTCAATTTGGCTGGATCTGTCATGGACACTCTCTCACCACCGATGTTTTGTGCCACCTTCAGAGTCTCTCAGCAAGAAGGGTACCACTAAATATGGTCCCTTAACTGGGGATGTAGCTCAGTGGTTAAATACCCCTGAGTTCAATCCCTGATATGTATAAATAGATAGATAGATAGATAAGTTAATTAATAAGAAAGAAAGATGAATTTGCAGAATTATCTATAAGAAACTACAAAAGATATGAAGGATGAAATAAAAAATTTTAAAGATTTAGCACTTTTCTAATTAGATTTTTTTAAAGGAAATATGGGAGAAGCAAATTATTGAAGAGATTATGAGAGATTAATAATGGAATTGATGAAAATATTAATTGATTTCCAAATCACAGAAATACAAAGCAGAAAATGGAAAAAAGAAAGAAAGAAAGAGAAGAGAGATGGAGGGAGGGAGGAAGGAAGGTAGGGAAAGAGAGGAAGGGATAGAAGGAAGGAGGAAGGGAGAAAGAAAGAGAAAAAGAAAAAATCCACAACTACTCCTGCCCAAATTTACTGAAAACTATTATTAGGAAATTATTTTAGAGGTAGGCAGAGGAAGGTTATATTACCCTCAATTCAGTTTTAATTGCATTTAAAGAAATGACAGTGGCCACAAAATGTTAGAATATTTTCATAGCAGTGAGAAAAAATAATGTAAATTCATGTACAATCAAGCACCATGTAACAATGCTCCATGGCAGATTACATTGGAGCTGAAATACTCATACCACCTAGTCATGTCATAGCTGTAATAATTTCATAGCATACTCATCTGGGTTTGTGATGCTATTGGTATAAACAAACCTGTGCCACCAGCCATGTAGAAGTACACTATGCATAATTATGCATGCTACATAATACTTAAAAATAAACAGCTATGTTCTCAGTTCATGTATTTTCCATTTCATACTTTTTACCATTATTTTACAGTATACTCTTTCTTCATTATTTTACAGTATACTCTGTTTTTCATTTTAAAAATGAAAAACAATAAATAAAAATCTTTGCTTATATAGCAATGCCTGTCTACACTGGTAGAAGCCCCATGCTTCTGTGTTTACCGCATCTCTTGAATGCATCAAGAGACCACATGGAATGAGACCTTTACAATCTAGATATATGTAAGAAAATCTGTGATATTTGAAAAATGACAGACTTGCCTAAACATACAAGTTTTATCCAGCTTTTTCACTGCTGTGACAAAAAGACTTGACAAGAACAATTTAAGAAGGAAAAGTTTATTTGGGGGCTCACAGTTTCAGAGGTCTCAGTCCACAGAGGGACAACCCCATTTGTCCAGGCTTGAGGCGAGGCAGAACATTATAGTGCAAAGGTGTGATGAAGGAAAGCAGCTGGGAACATGGCACCAGGAAGCTGAGAGGGAAAGCTCACAAAATATATACCTCCAAAGCATGTCCCAATGACTCACTTCCTTCAGCTACACCTTACCTGCCTACAGTTACAAAGAAGTGAATCCCTTTCAGGGGATTAATGCACTGATTAGGTTCAGGTCTCATAATCCATCATTTCACCTCTAAACTTTCTTGCATGATCTCATATATGAGCTTTTGGGGGGATACTTCATATCAAAACCATAGCAACTCATTTTTCAGAATGTATCTTCATCACTAAGTGACAGGTGGCTGTATTTAGTCAAACTGTCATTTGAGACCATGTCAAAGATATTTCCAGACCAACCAACTTAAAGAATTTTACAGATTTTGATAAACTCTAAGTTAACAATTTTATTTAACAGAAAAAGATAAATGCATAAAAAGGATGGCAATACAAAAAACTAGAAAAAAATAAATATTAAGCAACTTTAGTACACCTAAAATTGACACTATAAATCAATAGCAATAATACCTAATTTGAACATTTGAAAGATATAAATAAGCATCAGAAATTAATGATACAAAAGGAAACAGGTGTTTTCAAAGACATTAGTATTTTTGCTAAGATTATAGAGGTATTAACTTACTTGGGAAATATGTGAATAGAGCTCCATACTAAAATTTAAAGGTAATCTCTAAAATAATTGATAGAGGATATATGATATTTAAAGTAATGAGTGATAGAATAAAGAAAGCAGTCTATGGCAATAAGGGGTAGAAAATTTTCATTTCAAATAGCATAAATTGCAACAGTACATATTAAATTAAGTACTTCATTAAATATTATAAATGTAAGTTGGTTATACTTGCCAATTGAAAGGGCTGAAAATAAAAGGGTAGAGAAGAGTAAGATACTGGGGAAGCACAAATCAGAAGAATGCCAATCACTGCATGTATACTAAAACAAAGGTTGTTCAACCACATAGGGTCAAATATGTAAGATTCAGAATAGGAACTCAGAAAAGTTCTGATTCATGCATGTAGAGTCATGCAATTATAATCTGCAGAAATCACTGTCATGTCCACTTGGAACATTTATCCATATTGACCAAGTACTAGTTCTCAAAGGTATCTCAAGAAATTTCAAAAAAACCTGTGTATTCTTCTATCACAAATTTGTTAAACTGTACATTAAAAAAAAATAACAAACACCCTGAAAAATAGAGATACAATAAAACTATGAAAAGTTAGATAAAATATCATAATGATATTTATACAAAGAGAACTGAACTTAAATAGGTAATAAGGAAATGCACATTAAAAATCCTATTGCAATCTTTAGGGACATAAATACTTAGCAAAATGAAATTATTTAGAATTAAAAAGAGAAGATTAGAAGATTATTGATATAAATAATTTTTCCATAATCTATGAAATTCACAACTACAAAATGCAGGTATAAAAATATTATTAAAAGAATATTTTTATGTATGCTTTGTGATTTTACAATAAAAAATTTAAAGTACCTAGAAAGAAGTTTAAAAGAATAATTATATCATCTTGTGACAAAAATAATTTAAAATATTGAAAAACAAAAGACCCAGAAGCAAAGAGGAAGATAATATATTTGTAAATAATAATATTTTATACTGTAAAGGCAAAATTCTCTATTATTTTAATCACTTTGTAAACACAAGTCCATTTCAAGCAAATTTCTGCCAAAATTTTTCCAAAAAATTTACACCTTATCCATAAAGTTTGTATGAAATTGCCCAAATCATGTATAGAAAGACAAATGCAATAAAGAAACATAGGATGTGAATTCTTGATATAATAGAAAATCAAGAATTACAGTAAAAATATGGTTTGAAAAATAACATGTCATATCTGAATTAGACAAATCAATTAGTACACTAATAGTACACATAACAGAATTAATTAGTACACATAACAGAATTAATTAGTACACATAACAGAAAATCTATTACAGAATCTACAAAAATTTTAAACTTAAACAAATAGGAAAGATTCCAGTTTCCTATCAATTGTTATTTTTTTTTATTTTAAAAAAGTAATCCTTTTGAGAGATGCCCACTTGTGGCAATATTAAAATCAGCCTTCTCATATGATCCTTACCAGTGAAAATGCTAGAAAAACTTACTAAATTATTTTTAAAATTTGCTTGCCACTAGTAGATAATCACAAGAGACCAAACTGATGCTACTTTCAATGGATGATAAGTGTACTGAGTTTTACTTGACTCAATGGTCTGATTAAAAGGAGTTGAATCTTTTATTTTTTCATTAATCATTTAAATTTCTTCAAAAAGAGTATTTGATTGTTCAGAAGAAGCAGTCCTACTGCACAGAGTTTCAACCAAGTCAAGCCAAAGTGGATGTCTCCTGTTACTGGACCCATCCTTATTTACCTCAGACACCTACATGAATCCTGGGTTGAATCATCCATGACTAAAACACAGGTTTCCTTTGGGACTCTTAGCAATATAAAGCCACAATTTTTGCAGAGGAGAATCCATTTGAGCCGCTTTCTTGTTGTACCTTAAGGTTTCTGTGACTTCCTGAAATCTAATGAGCACCCTTAAAACCAAGTATCCTATCATTCACATCCATTCCTATTTAAAACTCTTTGTCTAACTAAAATTATTATTGCCTAGCTGGTTACTATAACAAGTCAAGAAACATGTTTTATGTACTTTTGTATGTTAGTTATTGTTCTTGGGTCTGTGGAAGGCCAGAATTCTGCATGAGAAGTATAAAGCTTATAAAAAACATCACTATCGCACCAGCAGCCTCTGCAAATTGCCATGTGGAAGTAACAGTCTTTCTGAAAATAGGTTGCATGTTTTTATGAAATCTTACAAATAGAGGTTTCCTATGTAAACTTATTGGAATTTCTTAGAAAATAAGTTTCCAGTTGAGCATAGAACCTTAACTCATTTTATTGTGAAAAGCCAACCAGAAATAAATTTCCTCTTGAGAATAAATTTGGGCTATTAAGGGAATCCTGGTAGTGATTTTCCAAGGAATATGCCAGCATAGTCTCCTTTCTTATTGCTTTGGCAGATGCACTTTCTAGGAAAATGATTTCCCAGAAAACTCCACTTGTTCCTAGGGTGTCTCTTATTTTTCTAATCTTTTCTTCCATTTTGTTAGTTGTCTCATAAAACTGTAATGAAAATAGCTCTTCTCTTCTTCTTTTTAATCCCCCTTTTTTAGGTTTATTAAAGATCTAAGGAAATTTTGACAGAAATGCTTCAGAGAATTAATTCACCGGTTGACCCTTGAAAGACTGAATACCACAAGGGGAAATTATAAGGTATGTAGCAGTCTAGAATTAAATAGGTGCAGTTCATATAAGTTGCCATATATTATAGTTTATGTAAAATAGAATATTTCAAAGTGATATAGGCTACATTAGCTCATTCATTCATTCATCCATTCAGCCACCAAATTTTTATTCGGCCACTTGGAATGTGTAAATGTATGCTAAGTCTATCAGAGATGAGTAAGAAGACAGTTTTTATACTAGTGTACACAGTGTAGTAAAAAAATGAACAAAAATATTAAGTGGTGATTACAGGACTGGGTAAAAAAATGTTTGATATAACTTTGTACATAGGTAGAATTAACAGATACAGAAAAGGTCTGAGGTAGAAGGTAGAGACGTTTTCCAGAAAGGAATCATGTCTTAGAGTCATTTAAAGGAACAGTGTGAGTTATCCAGGCTGGAGGTGGGGTGTGTGTGGTGAGTCCTCTGTGGGACAGAAGCTTCCTGGTGTAACCCAGCTTGATGGGGAAAAAGTGAAAGTGGTGTGGAGGACTAGCATTCCTTTAGACCACTTTCCACAGTTGATTGAATTGATGACATCACTCTCCTGTCCCCTTGCCTATTTTACGTGACTATGCTGCGCCTAAAGATAGTACAGCTGATGTTGGGGTATTGTGGGTGCCTCATATTTTTCCCCTGAGACCCTTTACCATTTGATTGACACAGTCTGTACCTTCCTCCAAACACTCCCCACCCCAGCTGGGTTAAAAGGCTTATACCTACAGTTGTCTTCAAAAATGTTTTCATGAGCAAATGAAGGGAGTTACTGCCTCATAGGGCAAAGTACAGAGTCCCAGCATTTCAGCCTCAGTGCAAGGTGACAGAATTTACACATCAAGGATCCCCTTGGAGTCAACCTGATGCTAGACTTCCCCCACAGTTTGCTCTTACATACATTATGCTCTCCTCATCCCACTTCCCTGGCTCCTGCTTCTTACCCTCATCCTATTTTTTCCTAACAGTGTTGTTTAATAAATCACTTTTCTAAATCCTCATCTCAGACTTAGCTTCTAGGAACATGACCAAGTCAAGTGTGTCTGTGTTGCCTTCATCTTTATATATTCGACTATTTCTCAGAGTTTTCATTTTTTCTTTACCAAAGAGTGGGGACATGTTGGAAGTACTGAAAAATGAATTGTTAAATGAATTGACCTGAAAAATACTCACATTTGGTGGAAGCATACAGGATGATTTCACATCAGATAATAGTTGATGTTTATTGACTACTTATCTTGTTAAATTTGTTGCTGGTATAATCTCATTTAAGCACTGTAAGACCTCATGAGATAAACCAAATAATATCTATATTTTACTGAAGAAGAAATTGAAAAGTAACGAGTTTGATTATTTTGCCTGAGAGCATCCAGAATATATGGTCTACACAATCCACCCCCCCCCTTTTTTAAACTGTTACAAATCTGATCATTAGAGCTCCATTAATACAATTTAGTTGATTTTAGATGTGTTAAAAAAAATAAAAACCCTGAGAGATAGTCAATTGTATAATACAGTTTTGAAAATACTAATAAAGGATTCAGATGTATTATTTGAGTTATTAAAAAGACATATTCTTAAGTTTAATTTCACAGAAATATTTAATTTATCTTCTAAGATTCATGCTTAACAATGTCCTCTATCTTTCTTCCCAAACATGTGATAGCACCACATTATTTATAGGTAACACCGTGAGTGTCAATTTGGCATCCAGATTATGTAAGGCATAATTGGATTTACTTTATGCAATTAGAATTGGGATTTTTTGCTGCCAAAGCACTATGCTGCAGTTTTGCTGAAAAGGAGCGTTAAGCATTTTGTTTGGTACTTGGAAAATCTGCCTTGACAGAGCTTCATAATAGAACCAATTATCAGGTATGCTGTTACACACAGCCTTCCAGACCCCAATTTAAATAGAAGGTAGTGACAATTTATTTTGTGAAACAGTCTCCATAACATTTAAAATCAACCATATGTGAAGACCTACATGCATACCAAGGTGACAAGATGAGACTGAGAAAACTTGGTACATAGAAGCGTACTTTGAGATTACAGTCTTTAAATTGCCAAATAAAGAGAGTGACAGCTATTAACACCTTGCTCCAAAGCCAAATCTTGATGAAGTTTTTTTCTTAATAGCTATTAGCACAGTTTAACCTATAATTTACTGGTTTTATTTTTCTAAAGAGAAAAAAAAATCTTATTGGGGGCTGGGGATGTGGCTCAAGCAGTAGCGCGCTCGCCTGGCATGCGTGCGGCCCGGGTTCGATCCTCAGCACCACATACAAACAAAGATGTGTCCGCCAATAACTAAAAAATAAATATTAAAATTCTCTCTCTCTCTCTCTCCCTCTACCTCTCTCCCTCCCTCCCCTCTCTCTTAAAAAACATGTTAAAAAAAATGTTAAGATATGAATCTTAAGCTTTTAAAAAAAAATCTTATTGATAGAAGACCAATATATTTACATACTCTGAAACCAAAGTTTGATTCATTGGCACATTGATTTACGTGCACACTCGAAACACAAACTGTCCATTCACCAGAAAAACAAGTAGACATGCATGATGTGTATGTGAAGCTTAATAATGAAATGTACAACTCTTCATCTGTTATGCAAGAGCAGCATTCTTCTGAAAATTGCTGGGTAATTTTAAGATATGATTACTTACATACTACAAGGGAATATAGCATCCTAATGCAAAGAAGCTGCTCTGTGCTTATGAATTATCTGGCCTCACCTTCTGAAATTTTGTTGACTGAATTTGAAGTGAGAGCCAGCAACATGTGTTGTTATTGTAGTTGTTTTAATCTTAAGGTGGTGAAGATGCAAAGCTATATTTGGGAATAACAGCTTAATGTTCTCTATAATTTATAAATATTTTCAGTTATTTTGATAATTATATTATATAATCTGACTAACCCACATACAATTACCAATATATCTGAAAGTAATTATGAATATATGCATGTAGCATATTCTTCAACTTTGAATCTCAGGAAATCCCTTCTTGTTTTTATTTGTACTAGTTCTGATCTGCAGGGCCTTCTTAAATAGTATTTTATGACTGAAAAAGATTCCAAAGTCAGTCACAACATGCCTTTGCTGTTGCCTTAAGGCAAAACTATGTTTAGGTTTCACATGAATTAAGTATTGGTGGGAAGAAATCTCAAGACTACTGTAAGATCTTATTATTTTAGTGAGTTAAAGTGAGGTGGCTAAGGAGACAGAAGAAATTGAACTTATACTTTGTCAGTGGACATAAAACTAGAGTATATTTATAACTGGGGGTCCATAAAATTCTTCCAAGAGCTGGGCTCTGTGGTACATGGCTATAATCCCAGTGACTCAGGTGGCTGAGGCAGGAGGATCACAATTTCAAGGCCAGTCTCAGCAATTTAGCAAGACCCTGTCCCAAGTGAAATAAAGTAAAAAGGACTGGGGATGTAGCTCAGTGGTCTCAGTAGTTAAGTGCCCCTGAGTTCAATCCCTGAAACATAAGAAAAAAAAATTCCAATAACTTCTGGAATACAAGTGGTTGTTAAGGATTCAATGTCCAAATATTCCTTTTTATGTATACTTTTGCCTACAACTTAGCTGAGTGCCTACATCATTATGTACATTCACATTTTCCATTGTCCCTATAAAAAAATCACCCTCTCACACTTCACAAAACAATGGAAAGCCTCTAATCTACTTGTAATTTATTATAATAGATTGTGCTGGGAAGTAAAAATCTCGGAGGCTCCAAAGCACCAATTCACAATATTGATATAGGTGTGGAAAAAGGCAATTATTTAGATGACTGTGTAACAAATTCTTTTGCAAATAAGTTGGTTCCTTATTTTTAATTTAAAAAATATTGATAAAAGATCAATTGGATTTGTCAGTGGAGAGTTCATTAATAACAATTTTTGATGATAGGTCACTAAGCAATTTGCAGAACAACTCAGAGGTAATTCAAACAACTGCATCACAATTTTTTTTTCTATTCGTTAATGTGAATGAAGTGTGTCAACATTTACATTTATAATGAAAGACTGCATTTGTCTAGTTGTAAGTAATATTTCTTTACATATTTCAAAGCAATAACAGTAAATTCATTTGAATTCCTGGCCCAGACTACTTTCATAGTCTGCCGCTTTTCTGAAACAGTTCAAATAAGAGATCAAAATATCAGTCATGAAAATTTATTTTGAATATTGATATATTTACAATTGCTAGTTTTCAATCCATTAAAGAGTCATATCCCTTGATTTATTTAGGACTAATTTACTATCTCTCAACTATGTATTCTAGTTTTCAAAAGTTGTCTGGGTTTTTAATATGTTTAGGTAATGCTATAAGTATCATCCTAACTTTAGTCAGCTTTTTTGTTGCTGTAACCAAAAGACTTGATAAGAATGATTTTAAGGAGGAAAAATTTATTGGGGGGGATTATGGCTTCAGAGGTCTCAGTTCATAGACAGCCAGCTCCATGCTTCTGGGCACAAGGTGAGACAGAACATCCCTGTGAAGAGTGTGGCTGAGAGAAGCAGCTCACATGATGATCAGAAGGCAGAGAGAGGCTGCACTCCCTCGATATAAATATATTCCCCAAAGGCACACCCCCAGTGACCCACCTTCTCCAGCTACACCTTGCATACCTTCAGTCACCACTCCATTAATCCCATCAGGGGATTAATCTACAGTTTGGGTTAAGGCTCTCATAACCCAATTGTTTAACCTCCAAATGTTCCTGCATCGTCTCACACATGAGCTTCTGGGAGACACCTAATATCTAAACCAGTAATAGTATTGTAAGAATTCAACTTCTTATTGCTTAAGTAGAAACTTAACTCTTAATGTTAATCTTATAACACTTATTGTTGATCTTGTAACATTCTGAAATTCACTGGTTAACTCTAATAGTTGGTTTTCTGTGGGGAGTATGCTCTGTATATATGATCCAGTCATTTAAAAATAATGACAGCTTTTTCCACTTTTAAAAATTCAATGTTTATTTCCCTTAATGCTATGCTACTCTTTAGGTTCTAGTAAAATGTGGAATGATTTGGAAAATTTCACTGCATCTGGGACTTGTTTTTGCTCCAGGGTTGTTGTAGAGACTCTTATTCAGATTAAACATGTTCGTATGCAATCTTGTTTTCCTAATAGTTGTTTGGGATTCTGCATATTTTCTAACTTTTCCTGCAATCAAAATGACAATGTAATGAATTTTTTAATTCAATGTGGAAAATTATATTGATTGATACTTTGATAAGTCAAAGTGAGGTAGCTAAGGAAAGAAGAACATGCTCTTTGTCTGTTCAGGAGACATAAAGTAGAATGTTTTTCAGTCTATAGTAAATTTACAAGTCAAGATGCATTATTCTATCATGCTAGGCGAAATAAGCAAACCTCCAAAAACCAAGGGTTGAATGTTTTCCAAGATAAATGGATGCTAATCCATTTGGGGATGGCCACGGGATGATAGAGGAACTTTAGATGGGGCAAAGGGGAGAAGGGGAGGGGGCAAAGGGATAGGAAAGGCATTGGAATGAGATGGATATCATTATCCTAGGTACATGTATGATTGCATGAATGATATGACTCTACTTTATGCACAACGAGATAAGTGAAAAAATCTGCTCCATTTGTATACAATGAAAAACAAGACTTCTTGGGAAGTGGGAGGGATTATAGGTGGGCAGTGTTAAATATATACTGCCCCAAGTGTTTGCCTTTTCATAAATTTTCGTAGAAAAGTTGAGGACAGAGGTTAATTGTAGGATCAGCATCTTTGCAACTATATTGATAAATTGTGAAAATCTTCAAATAGAGAACAAACAAAATTTAAGAGAATAAGCTACTTTCTTTAGAAAAAGTTTAGAATTCATTTAGGTGCTTGTGGCAGACTTCAGGTTAGGCATACTCCTTCAAGCTCCCAGAGAGAAGCCATGATCACCAAAAGCAATCTGTTTCCTTCAGGTATTAGAACCCTGCAAAGACTACAAATTTTCTAAGCACCAGGGTTGGGGTAAAGGAAACAATATGTCTTATACGTTGTGCAATGAAGCAAAAGGAGGATATTTTTGTGGGACAAAGGAGAACTTGAAGTGGGCTTGAGGACAATGTGGAATGAAGAAATTCAGGGTAGGTCTGAGGGCAAGGAGGCAGGTAGAATTGAGACCTGGTTGAGTTTAGGGCTCTTTGACTTTGAGGATATTATGGTTAGTATCTGGAATGTCCCCCAAAGTCTTATGTTGAATACATGGTTCCCATTGCATTAAGGTTCATAGGTTGGGTTTTTAGGCAATGATTGGTACATGGGGGCTCTGAACTCATTAGTGCATTAAAAGACTGTATCTACTACTGGGAGATGAGATGTAGTTGGAAGAATAGGTCACTGGGGTCATACTTTGAAAGGTTTTATCTTTGCATGGCCCCCTTTTTGCATCCCTCTGCTTCCTAGATGCTTTGAGTTGAGCAACTCTCCTCTGCCAGCCCTTTTGCCATGATGTTTCTGACTTGGAGCCCTCTGACCATGGATGAATCCTTTGAAACCACAAGCCAAATTAAGTATTTACTCCTCTAAACTACCAAGCATTTTGGTCAAGCTGACTAACCCAGGACCTTCTTAGTTTTGTTTTAGAAAGATGTTGATGAAACACTGTTTGTGCTGCAGGATACAATAGCTCCCCAGATTGCCAAATGGGAACCAATTCTAGGTGTAGCTCAGGACATCACAGGACAAGTTTGTAATGCTGTTTTCCTTTTCTTTCCCACACTTAATATTTTACCAAGTTGTTTGATGTCATGCTGTAATTTAATTTTTATCAAAATTAAAAAGATACATTTTCTATTTTAGTATATTATTTGTTACACTCTATAATAAGCCTCAGTATGTTTCTGTGTAATGTTGTACAATGTTAGTATGATTTATTTTTTAAAAGTTTGAAACAACTCACTGTTGTTGCAAGATCTGAAGTCAGGGTCTGACTTGTGATTCCATTTGTATAATATTCTGGAATAGGAAAAGCCACAAGGAAATAAATTATATAATTGGTAATCAAGAACCAGAGAATATAGAAGGCATTCACTATTGAAGTATAAGCTGGATCTCATTGAAATGACAAAAACCTTCTGTTATAATTGAGGTATTGGCTGCATTGTTGCATGTATATAGATAAGAAGTTTTAAAGTTATGCAGTCTCTACTATATTTAAATATGAAATTTATATAAATGATTCACATGGGATTTATAAAAATGTGTTGCATATTTATACATCCATCTTATACTTTGATTAATTTTACTTTAAAAAACTATGTTCCATCTGAGGTTGTGTCAAAAGAGTGTTTTGACCATCTGCTGAATTTGAAGTAAAAATTAATGTTAATTTCAACTTTGCTTATCAACTCTGTGACCTTAATCAAGACTTAGAGCAATATCATTTATGAAAGAATACTCATGTCCACATCATCTAGCCCTTTTAATAACTCCACTAAATACTATTTAAAATGTCAATGCCAAAGTAGCAATGCAATAAATATCCGTTAGACATGAATGTTATGTATTAAGTGTCTTCATCATCTTATCTTAAATACGGATGCTAAAAACTCTTCACTGAGATAGTAGCTTTTAAATTTGTGTTGTGTTTTTCTCATGGAAAAGAAAAATAAATTCTCTTAATGTTCATTTAAATTAACTGGATTGAAATTGCATTATGAAATATGACTAAAGGAAAATTATCTAGAAAAATAAAATGGGGTCTTATAATTCAACAAATATTAGCTGCCTTCCATATACCCTACTGAAATCTATTATATATGCTACCTGATCTATGTCCAGATCTCTGTCCAGATGAACAGAAGGACAATATTAGCACCTTCTGACATTACATGTTCCCACTTCAGAAGCCAGTCTAGCCAGATACTCACTTTTCTGTCCTTACTAAATTTATTATTATGAGATACAGGTTAGCCTACTCTGTGCACCAGCAGCCTAGTCCTCAGAGTTCCCTGGATTTCTGCCAGTTGTCTGACCCACTTATCTTTTTGTACCGTAATGGCAAGTATTGGCTTATGTTTCCCATAATAACAGCCTGGATTTATACTATTATGAGCAAAAACATCAATGCCCTCAAGAATATTACTGTTTAGGTTGGTTGGGAAATAAGGCAACCGGCTTCACACTATAGCATTGATGACCATCTGCCAAGTAAATGAATATATAAAAGAAAAAAGAATGAATGAGATTTCCACTTCTGATCATGATGGTATTTCAAAGAGCAGATTTCCCATTCAGGTCTTAAAAAGAAAATAAAACCAAATGAAAAATAAAAAGGTATAAAATGATGACTTCTGGTATTGGAGTCGAAGACTATGATGTCAACAAAAGGGTAACTGAATGAGAGAGATGCTACTTGTATCCAGAGTTGGAGTGTAAGAAGGGCACACCCAAATGGAGCTCAGCAGCCTCTTTCCCTGAAGGAGATGGAGTCAGTTTGTGGGAATCATATTGTTGAGAATTAATGGAGCAAAAAGTAGAAAGGAACCCACAGAGAACACTGGAGAACTGAGGAGGCCCTCTCAACGCTTCTCTTGAGATTGCTAAATCGCATGTATGTGAGGAAACTGCCGGAATCAGGGAAGACATGCAGGAAGTACGAGGGAAAACAGTCCCCCAAGCTCACACAGCCAGGGACGAAAGTCTTCCCCAAACAAATGGGTATCTGTGGAGTTTTCAGAAGAAAATTACTTCAGAAGTCAGCATACATCGCCTTTCATTAAATGCTGTTTTAGAACAGATGAATGAAGCTAAAAAATCAGTCTGAAAATAATGAACAGATTCTTCCCAAATAACTAAATAAATCACAATTATAAAAAGCCTCAAAATATTTAAGCAATGTAAATGCAAACTCTCCCTCTCTCTGTCTCTCTCTCTCTCTTATGCGCGTGTGTGCACACACACACACACACACACACACATACACACCCACACCCACAGTTACCACAAACAAAAACACAAAATCCTTAATAGTCCAATAATAACTAACAAGTGTTGTGGGGTGACTGCTCAGGAAACACTAGGTCTGAATTTGAAACAAATTAGAGTATTTATTGTCTGGCCATAGACTGTTCCTTACGGGATCCAACCAATCTTCTTGGAGAACAGCAGCCATCTACAAATAGGCCAGAGTATTTAAAAGGAAAAACCACATCCTATGGAAACTGCAAGCTCCAACCAAGCAGGATACAAGGGCCGAGAAAGCAGTTAGCAGAGCAAAAACAGACAACCACATCCTGGGTTCAAGCACATTTGTGGGTCTACATCCTGGGTTCGAGTACATCTGTGAGTGTATGAAGTACAGAAAAACAATTTTTTTAAACATTTTAGAAACAGTTTATATAACAGTTTCACATGGGAGTCATAAAAATGGAGTCACTTTGGCTATATTTATTTATACTTTCACATAGCTATACCTTGTACTTAAGTATTATTCCATTAACCTATACTTATCTGTAACATTTTAATTTATGGGTTTATGCTTATCACCTTACACTATTGTATATTTTATTTCTAACAACTTAAATCTTATGTCTTACAGTTACATAATTATGCTGTTCTACTATTCTAACTTATAATTAGAGTAGCTTAACATTATTTATTCTATACACGCACCACATAATCCCATCATCCTACTTATTGATATTTCATAATTTATAATCTATAATCTATATTGATTAAGCTCAGATCATACAGAAGCATGAAAAATATGAAAGTGTGACCCATGAGAAGAACAAAAATCAGCCAATACAAGGTGCTATGGTGTGAATGTGTCCCCTGAAATTCATATGTTGAAAAAATACTTCTAAATTTAACAATGGTGGGAGATAAGAGCCAATGAAAAATATTTAGGTCATGGAACTCCATTGTGTTGAAGAGATTATTAAAAAAAGGGCTTATCAGAGCAGTGATATATTCTATTCATCTGCCATAAGAGGACAGAGTTCATTCTTCTGGCTCTTCTGTCTTCCACCATGTGAGTTCATAGCATCAATCTCCTCCAGAAGATACAACTATAAGGCCCTCACTCAACACCAAATGCCGTGTCTTGACCTTGGACTTCCCCTCCTGAACTGTGAGAAACATGTTTCTCTTTGAATATAAATTACCTTGTCTGTAATACATTGTAATTTGAGCACAAATGAACTAAAACCCAGACAGATCTAGATATGACACAGATAATAAGGTTAGCACATAGGAACAATGAAAGAGCTATCATAAATATATTACATATGTTCTCTATGTAAATAGAGAAAAGCATGAGCATGCTAAGGGGAGAAATTAGATATAAAATGATCCCAAATCAAATTACTAGAGATGAGAAATGTAATATCCAAGATGAAAAATAAATAGAATAATGATGAGACTAGCTAATGAATATTAGTCTCTTATAATATTTAGGCTGCTGTTACAAAGTACAATAAATTGGGTGATATGTAAACAATAAAAATTCATTTCTCATAGCTCTGTATACTAGCAAGTCTAAGATCAAGATGCTGGCATATTTAATGTTTTTGGAAGGACAGTTTCCTCAGTTATAGGGGAAAAAGCAGAAGAAACACAGGAGGTGTCTGGTGCCTCTTTCATAAGGACATGGATCCCATTCAAGTGGCCTCCACTCATGATTTAATCATTTCCAGAACCTCATCTCTAAACACTCTTAGGCTGGAGATTAAATTTTAACACATAAATTTGAGAAGTACACAAATATTCAGTTTATAGCATTCCACTTACGGAAGCACAAACCCATGTCTTTCTCTCAGGAAAATTATATTAATTTCTTCCTAATAGCCCCTAAAGTTTTATCTCATTCCAAAATACATTCCAAAGTCTCAAGTCCAAAGTCTTACTTTAATATTACCTGAGTCAAATATGATGAGACTAGAGATACAACTTATCCTGAGGAGAATTCTTGGCCTGCTGTGAATCTGTGAACCCAAGCTGAACTCCTCAGCCTGTCCTCATGGCTTTTATGGGCCCAGAGATGGCAGCTCTCTCCCTGGACATGGATAGGATAAAAAAAAATTTTTAAATCTTTAAGTTCTACTCCCATTTGACCATCAATTCCATCTTCAGATCACTTACCTATTTTTGCATTTTACTATAACCAGACAGAAGAACCAAGCTTCATCTTCAACACTTTGCCTGGAGATTTCCTCAGCCAAGTATTCAATTTAACCACTTGCAGGTTCTCTCGTCCACAAACTTACACTATACTACAACACCTATACTATACTACAAAATACTATAACACGAACACGACTCAGTCAGACGCTTTGCCACTTCATAACAAGGATGACTTTCCCTTCAATTGCCAAAATCATATTTCTTATTTCAATTTTTGTGTAATTTTATTTATTTTTTCTTTTTTCTAATTATTTATACATGGCAGAAGAACACATTTCATTGTGCACAAATAGAGCACAACTTTTCATTTCTCTGGTTGTACAGGATGCATAGTCACAATATTTGTGAGTCATACATACACCTAGGATAATAAATGCCCCTTTCATTCCACAGTCTTACCTACCTCCGTGACCCTTCCCCACCTCCCCTTCGCTTTGCCCAATCCAAAGTTCCTCCCCTCTTCCCATGCTCCCTCCTCACATTGTGGCTCAGTATCCACTTCAGGAGAAAACATTTGGCCTTTGTTTTTTGGGGATTGGCTTACTTCACTTAGCATGGTATTCTCCATCTCCATCCATTTACCTGCAAATAGCAAAATTTTATTCTCTTTTAATGATGAATAATATTTCATTGTGTGTATGAATATCAAAATTCATTTATATTCATATATATTCATTTATTCCATCTATCTGTTGAAGGGCACCATGTTTGGTTCTCTAGCTTAGCTATTATGAATTGAGCTGCTACAAACATTAATGTGGCTGTGTCACTATAGTATGTTGATTTTCAGTCCTTTGGGAATAGACTGAGGAGTGCAATAACTGGGTCAGATGGTGGATTTATTCCAGGTTTTCTAAGGAATCTCCATACTGCTTTCCAGAGTGGGTTGCACCAATTTGCAGTGCCACCAGGACCATTATGAGAGTATTTTTCTCCCACTTCCTCATCAAGATTTAATATTGCTTGTATTCTTGATGATTGCCATTCTGACTGAAGTGAAAGGAAATCTTAGTTTTGATTTGAATTTCTCTAATGGCTAGAGATGTTGAACATTTTTCATGTATCTGTTGATTGATTGTATATCTTCTTCTGAAAAGTGTCTGTTCAGTTCCTTAGTCCATTTATTGATTGGGTTATTTATTTATTTGGTATTAAGTTTTTTTATTCTTTATATATTCTGGAAATTAGTGCTCTATCTGATGTGTGTGTGGTGAAAATTTGCTCCCATTCTGTAGGCTCTCTATTCACTTTATTAATTGTTTCTTTTGCTGAGAAAAAGCTATTTAGTTTGAATTCATTTATATTGTATAATAAAATACTTAGGGTAAATTTTACCAAGTTAGTGAAAGATTGGCACACTGAAAATTATGATTGACACAATAATAAGAGAAATTAAATGAGATGTAAAAAAAGGGAAAGATAGCCCATGTTCATCAACTGGAAGAATATTTAAGTATTACTTAAATATGAAAAATTTAACTATATTTTCTATACATACACACAAACACTAGATAACTAAAGGAATATACAGGTTTGATGTAATCATTAAAATCCCAATGACTTTCTTTTAATGAAGAAAGAACAATTCTAAAATTTATATGGAAACCACAAAAGACCCTGAATATCCAAAATCTTTTCTGAAAAAGAAAAAGTTGGAGCTATCATACTTCTTGTTTGAAAATTATATGATAAAGCTATAGTAATCAAAACAGAAAGGTACTGATATAAAAACAGATACGTAGACCAGTGAAATGAAATAAAGAGCCTAGAAATTAATTCAAAATATGGAGTAAATTAATTTTGAACAAAAGCTCCATGAGCACATACTGGGGAAAGGTAATGGAGGAAGGCTAGTCTTCAAAATAAATTGATAATAAATGGTGCTTGGAAAACTGGATTTCCATATGTAAATAATTGGACTCTCATCTTCATACACAGAAATCAATTCAAAATGTACAAAAAGATATAAACACAAGATGTAAAACTTCTGAAGAAAGAATAAAGTGAAAAAAAAACCAACCTACACATTAAGAGAAAATATTTGCAAACTAAATGCCTAAGGGTTTAATATTCAAAATACATTAAAAAATCATAAAATAGCAGAAAAAACAACAGCCCAGTTCAAAAAATAGGCAAAAAATCCAAATGAATTTTCTTTAAAGAAAATATATAAGTGACCAAAAAAATACATGAAAAAGTGCTCAACATCATTAATCATAAGAGAAATGCAAATCAAAAGCACTAAGAGATATCACCTCACACCTGTTTAGATGACATTATTAGCAAGAGAAGCACTGACAAGGGTTGGCAAGGGGAGGAGAAGGGGAAGCACTGTACACTGCTGGTAGGAATGTGGCTTGATGCAGCCTTGTAACAGTATGCATGCTCCTAAAGAAATTAAGGAATAATTTCCACTTCTAGATAGATTGCAAAAGGAATGAAGTCATCACTTCCAAAAGATGTTTGCATTTAAAAACTTATCCTGTGAACATAATCTTTAATGATGAATGTCTAAATATTTCCCCCAATGGTCAGATCCAAACCAAGGGTTTCACCTCAATTTGTCATCATACTAAATGTCCTATTTAAGGCTATAGGTGCAGAAAATGTAATCACTATCAAAAAGGACATGAAAATATACACTGTGATATACTCAGGAATATAAAGAAATAAAATATTGTGACACAATGACAGAAGTGAATCTCAAAATAAGCATACTGCTGAGGGGAAAATAAGCAAAAAGTAATCCTTAATGTTTTATTACATTTGTAGAAAATTCCAGAAAATATGGTCTAATCTATAATGACAGAAATCAGATCATTAGTTGCCTGAGAGTAGAAGATAAATTATAAAGGAGTTTAAGAAATGTGATCATAATGGATATATTCATTATATTGATTGAGACGAGCATTCCACTGGTATATACATGTCAGAGTTCTTCACATTTTGCAACTTAAACATAGGTAGTTCATTGTAGATTTGCTCATCCAGGATAGGGTCTTTTGCTTTTGACTGTTATTCTGAAAGTCAGCTGATGGTAAGTTGAAGTTTGGCTGACAGAGAAATATTTTGGTTGAGATGATGCATTCCTAGTGTGTGTGGTCTTTGATTCTTCAGCAGGCTGGTGTAGGAAGATCAGCCCAGATCAATAAAGTTGATAAACAGACTCTGATTTTCCAAGGACTCACATTCCAGAAATTATTGGTACCACAAGGTTTAGGGCATTTTTAAATAATTCATGTTCCATTTTTAAAATAATAATCACCAAACTTATTTTATATGGGATTACACTCTGTGTTCTCAATGTTATTCTACACCATTCTTTTAAACAGTAAATGTGTGGTTTAGACATAAAGAGATGGCTTGGTCTCTAATACTTTAACTTTCTGGGAGTTTATCTTGAAGACACATTTCCACTTTCAATGGTCTCCTCTACTCCCCAGTGTTTGTACTATTTCATATCCTTATCTACTTGTAGTTGTACCCTGAGATAATTTTAAATTTCATACCATATAGATATTTTATTTGTATGTCTCTCAAAATATTATACAACAAATGTTGGGTTTACACATTCATTATTATGTAAATTGTATCCCAATTTATATAAATTTATGAATAATTAGAATGTATTTTACTTTCTTTCTAGATCAAAATCTCCTTGAATATAAGATACTATAGAAATGAATATCCTGAACAATATAGAAAATGCAAAACCATATTAACTCTAAATTGAATTGAGATGATTCTAATGACTCACATCTTTGGCTGCACAAACCCTCAGGGCTTGTTTTGAAAGCTCCATATATACCATCATTGAGGCATAATGCAAGAATAAATTAGAAAAGGGTAAGAGTTTTCTATAATTATATAATTTATCCTCTTTATCTAAAAATAAGCCTAGTTAGAAAAAGATTTTGAACATTTGGAAGAAAATAGCACATTTAAAAATTTAATTGGTTCTTTATTATGAAATTATTTTCAGCAAGTTGTTATAATATTTCTTTATTGAAATATCCAAAATGGAGGAAATTAACAATCTACAAATGCTGAATAATTAGCCAGAGTGAGAGAATTAGCAGTTTAGCAGAAACATTTTAATTATTATTTGAATATAAATTACTTATTGTGAATATTTCACTTTTAATTGAATCTGCTTGAGTCCAATGGATTAGTGGATTGACATTCACATTTCCAACTCTCAGGTGCCCGTGTATAGTGGTCATCCATTTGGTTTGCTCCGCATTACCTCGGAATACCCTTTTTATTTTACTTAATTGCCCAGTTTTTGAATCTTGTCTGCTCAAGGCAGAAAACAGAAAGCATTGCCAGGTTTCCATGAAGCTGTGATTCACTCAACTTAGGTTTTATAGTCAAACGAACTAACAAAACAGATTAAAAAAAATGATCACCATGAGACAATTAATCTTCTAACAAATGTATCCTAAAATCCATCTGGTTCTTTTAGAGAGACGTTTTAGGGATATTGGTGTCCAGTTTTAATTGTTACAGTGCTTTTAGGAGCAGTGACATGTGTCTCATCATTGGTAAAGCTCCCCTGTGCTTGGTGGGGTTGCCAGACAAAACAGAGAACGCCCAGATAAATTTGAATTTCCATTAAATAATTGATAATTTCTTATTATAAATACACTCCAAATATTGTATGGACATCTTTTCACTAAAAGAATATATTTTCTTCATTGAATTTTTTTTTTTTTTTTGCATTTTTATTTAAGAAATCTGGCAACACTATTGCTTGAATCCCCTTGACCTCTTGGTCTCAGTGCAACTGTGCTCTTTCTTGAGACCTGTTAAGACTGTAAAATAACCTTATAGAATTACTTTTGGTTTCAACCAGTCAACATTAATTACTAAAGAAAGTTGTGAAGACAAAGACAAAAGTATAGCATAGGAGAATTTCAAGGAGTTTTAGAAATAGGAAATACTTGAGTAAACTTTACATATTCTACTATCCTGCCACTTCCTGAAGACAGCAAAGAAAATACTTTCTTCATTAAGATAATGCTGACTTCATTGTGCAGGGAGGAACAATGCCATTGAGAAGGGATTGGTCAAAGATGCAGTCAGTAGGTGATGTCTTAAAGTTGACTTTATAAAACATGATGGATCTGGGGACAGCAAAGGTCTCTTCCACTATGGCTCTGAAATCTGTTTGAATAACTGCATTTGCTTTGTGTTAAGAGCTTCAAAATGGGTGTGATGTAAATAAGTTGTGGAGCCAGGGTGGCAAACAAAACAAAAATCCATGGTGCTCTCTGGTGGTGGCTAATTTATCATTTGTACTTAACAGAAAAAGAAATGAGCCATAAGAAAAATAAATATCTAAGAAGGAGTTTCTTTGTGAAAAGAGATCTAACTGGATTCTTCATCAAAAATATTGCATAATTGTTAAGATATGAATCAGTTTGGAGAAGGACAGAAGAAATAAGCTTGAAGAAGTGTCTAGAATAACATTGCACTTTTTTTCTATGAACTCTTCCCTGACCTTTCTTCAAAGGGACTTGTCACTATTTTATGGGATAATTGTTCCTAGAGAAAAGCCAAAGTTGTAGAATATTTGGTGGCTGACACTGGTCATGAAATAACATTCATTCCTGGTCTTAAATTTCACTGTTTTATATGTTTCAAAATGGCGGGTGATCTATAAATATAGTCTGTATGCTTAGAAGAACTACAATCAACAACTTATGGGGAAAATACACTGGATCTTTGACTTATGAAATGATATAAACAACCAAGTTGTTGTCCTTTTTTTTTTCCTATCAAAACAGACAAGATCAAGATTGCATCCTTGAGCCAGGCATATTGGTAAGTGCACATAAGTTCAGCTACTCAGGAGGTAAGGCAGGAGGTTCCATTGAGTGCAGGGGTTCACAGCCAGCCAGGGCAACATAGTAAGACAATATCTCTTAAAAAAAAAAAAAAAAGACTGCATCCCTATAAAATGTAAAGATTGGTATTGACATCAAAAACTTGAAAGGGCAGTATTTGTGATTCTGTTTGTATTCAAACCTCCATAACTCTGGTAGTTATAGTACCCAACAATGCAGCACATTTTGTTTAAGTGGTAGCTAAGACTTGCATCCAGTTGTTGAAAACTCTCTGGAATTGGGATAAACAGGAATAAAATGGTTATTGTGTCTACTGAATTATTCATTTTGATTATCAAGAGGATGTAGGCTTTCTTATCATTCTGGGAAGAAAGAATGACAGATAAACCCAAAATATTTTTGAGGTACCTTCAGAGCTTCTGTGTCTTTTGAAAAGATTAATGTAATAAAAGTAAAATAAACAGGATTTTTAGGAAAATTCAGTTTGATTCATCTTTTCAGTAAGTAACATTGACCAACTTAGTCATTAGCTGAGAGCAAAATGAAAGTGAATTACATATTTCAAAAAGTCATCTTAATACAAACTTTTTAATCAGTTCAGTTGTAGCAATAAGAGTATGGTATCTGTCTTAACCATCTGTATATCATCTATCATCCATCTATCTATCTATCTATTCCACTTTTCCCCTCTCTACCCTTTGTATCTCATATAGGATCTATAGGGTGGATGTTCACTTTATGTAGTTCATAAGATAAAACATACTTCATTTATCCCTGAAGACCCTACCTCTTAATACCATACTGTTGTAAGTAAAATATTCAACATATCATTTTTGAGTGAAGACAATATTCAATCTGTGACAATTTGCCTATAGGAGGATTGGCTATTATTCAAATATCTTGGACTGGTTGATTTAATAACTGATTTGACTTCTTTATGGGAAAAGGTGATCAGTTTTTATTTGCATAAAGAATAGTCATGTTATATTATTTGCTGTTTTTGAAATTTAGATTGAGAAGACGTACATATTAATAACGTAGGGCCAACAGGAAGACTTGGGCTCTAGTGGAAATTCAGGATTTACACACCCTACCTATATTTGAGAGTACTACTCAATTTGAATCTTGTCTTGCCAAGTGTTATAGTTAGCTTTTTAGTGCTGTGACCAAAGGACCTGAAAAGAACGATTTTTTAAGTAGGAAAAGTTAATTTTGGGGCTCACAGTTTTAGAGGTCTGAATCCTTACAACACTGGATCCATTCTTCAGGGTCCGAGGTGAGGCACAACATCATGGTGGAAGTGTGTGTGGGAGGAAAGCGGCTGTGGACACGATACTAGAAAGATACTAGAAAGCAAGGGGTGGGGAGGGAGCTTTCCTCCTCATGAACAAAATGTATAACTCAAAGGCATGTCTCCAATGACCCACCTGCTCTAGCCACAGTCTGCTGGCCTACAGTTGCCACCCAGTTAATCCCTTTGAGGATAAATGCACTAATGAGGTTAAGGCTCTCATAACTCAAACGTTTCACCTCTCAACTTCCTTGCATTGTCTCACACATGAGCTTTTGGGGGACACCTCAACAGTTAATCCATAACACTCAGTAAGTGCCAGGGAACTTGTTTTCAGAGATGCCTCTGCAGCTCAACTCCAGGATGGTGATACATGTTTTGCTGGTAGGATGTGTGTGAATAAAATTTGGAGTAAAATGACATGATGGTTACCTGAGAGGTAATTGCTCTTTGAAAAACCTGCTGATGGACATTACCTGAGTCTCTGTAGAGGGCAGGAATGATACTTCTGTGTTCATTGCTAAGCATTCTGGTTACCCTGTAAGAGTGGTAAAGGCTATCTAGTAAGAGTGGTAAAGGCTATCTACGGAGAAGCCGAACAATGCATTGGCTATAGATCTTGCCTGTGTCGACCTTCAGAGTTAGGCATTTTATTTTTCATAGATTCTGTGATACAGATAGAATAATTTAATAATTACTCTTTTATATTGTAGAGGATTAGTTTGCTTTAAATTAAGTCAACTGGTGGTATCAACATCATTTGTCAACATTCAAGTTTAGTTTTCTCTATGATAATTATGCTACATTCCCCTGAAAATGTAGCCAACTTATCCTCTTGAATTTACCAGTATATCAATGCCACCAAAAATTTAGAGAAATTGAGGTTTAATTTTTAAATTCAAAATCAGCTTTATCTCCTTTATCACTATTCTTGCAAGTTTGATACAACTATAACATTCACATGTGTTTCCTAAAAATAAAAGGGACTTGTCAAAAATAATTTGGGAAAGTGTTCCAAATTATCTATCCCAGAGTATTTAAAAATCCTTCTCCTAGTTGTACATTAATAGGGACATGAGAGGGCGTAAGAATAACATACAGCATAACTTAATAAAAGTAAAATGAAACAGCAACAAAAGCTTACCGACTAAATAATATAATACTATCCTGGTTTTGAAGTTTGGATTCTAATTCTGGAATTTGTCTCCAATACCAATTCTGCTCCTTATCAGGGTGCTTGTGAGACTTCTTTAAAACTTTCTCAATATCCTTTTTTTAATTAGTTGCCAAAACAATACAATGATCTTGACATATCATACATTTGATTCAAATGGGGTATTATCTGTCCAGAGATAGTGATAATGTCTACTTCATTTGATTGTCATTGAGACCTGATTGTAAAGCTACTATGTAATCTGAATTTGAAGGCCATTTCTAATTATTATTAAATGCCTTTATAAATTTAACTGAAAATCAACAGTCGCTTTAATATAACATTAACATCACTCCAAAGTCCTGTATTGTCTTAGGCAGTTCTGGATGCTTTAAAAATTGCCATAGACTGTGTGGCTTGAACAATAAACCTTTATCTCCCAAAATTCTGTAGATTGGGAAGTCCAAGATCAAGGCACTGGTGTTAGTACTCTTGTCAGGTGTTAGTACTCTTTCCTGTTAGTATATGACCATCCTCTCATTTTATCCTCAAATGTCCAGGAGAGTCGTAAGCAAAGAGTAAGAACTCCTTTCTCTTCTTATAAGGGTTCTAAACCCATTTATGAGGTTTTTACACTCATGACTGATTAATTTTCAAAGATATAACCTCCAAATACTATCAAATTGAAGGTTAAATTTTCAACATAAGAATTTTGGGGAATCCAAACATTTGTTCATAATACATATTAACTATGTAGTGAGTTAAAACTCAGTCTGTATTTTTTAACACAGTATCCATTACCTTATTGGATACTCCAGGCATTGATTCATTTGGCTCAGGTGGAAGAATGCAAATTTTTCCTGTGAAATATCTTTTTAAAAATATTTTAATTTTGACACATAATAATTGTACACATTTTAGGTTCTATATGACGTTTAATATATGTTTACACTGTGCAATAGTCAAATTGGGTTAAGCAAATCTTTCTTTGAATATCCTTTTTTTTGTTGTGGGAATACTAAAAATGATCTCTTCTAACTTTTTGAGATTTACAGTATATTATTATTACTATGCAATAGCACATGAGAACATATGAATGAATCTGGAGGATATCATGCTAAGTGAAATAAGCTAGGGTCAGAAAGACAAGCATTGCATGACTTTACCCATATGTGGAATGTGAAACAGTTGATCTCATAGACGTTGAGAAAATGATTACCAGAGGCTGGGGAGAGCAGTGGGAAGGAAAAGATGGGGATCATTGTCAGTAGGTACTATGTTAAATATCACCTTTAGAAGTCCTTAAAACTGGAGAAAACCTTGAATATCATTTAGAAGATAATAAAACATTTCTATTTGAGAAATTGAAAAGAAATAAATATGATTTTTAAAGATATTTGATTTACCTCTCTTGAAAGTTAGCTATGAAATGCTCTAACCTCTGTCATTTTTATGAATTGTGGCGTGTATGTAGGTAGAATCTAGTAATCACAAAGGTGGTTGTTTTTATATAGTTACTGCTGTTGAGTAAGATGCAAATGCATAATTATTTGAGATGCTAATGAAGAATATAACAGTGCATAGGCATTTATAATTTGACTCAAAAAATTAAGTTTATGGGTATATAGATGCTTTAATTTTAAAACTTTACTGCAATTATGACCCCCACATATTCTCTATTTGAAATATTTACTTACTTTTCCTGGTCAAAAACAATAAACCACGGAATGTGCTGTTATTTTTGAAGAGGACAATAACACAAATGCTTCCTTTTGAGTTGGCATCATTTCTGCCCCTGATAAATTCCAATGGCCCCTGGTTATTAGACCCTTTAGAACTTCCCAGGATCCCATTTTCTAGGCCAAATTGCAAAGAAAACTCATAAAAATGGAAATTCATAAAAGAAATAACATTGTGCTGCCAATGTTCAATGGGAAAGAATTGCTTGGCCAGCAGTCCAAACACAGGAATGAGCATTTTATAATATTGTACTGTACTGTCCCCATCAATTTATATTGAGGACAGCTGAAGGAAAAAATGAGGGTGGGGGGAAGCAACTACAGCAAAGATGCAGAAAACTATACATTAAGAACATGTCTAAAGGGCTGAATTGACTTTAAAAGTGGATTTGAAGAACTTTAAATGGGGGCTGATTCAGGTAATATTTTAGAATATTTTAATTAAATCACTGTGGCTTCAGGTTGAAATCTTCCCTAAGGGTCCAAATTGGATGCAGATAACTCATCAAATTGATACCCTCTGATTCTTTTTTTCTTAATGAAAACCTGTATATATGCTTTATGTGTGATCTGATATTCCTCTGGAAAAGTGCAATTAGGAGGGCAAAGTAGCATATTTAGTGCTTAAAGGTCCACTTGGTAAAAGAGTGACTATATATTTCCTGCAAGACTCTAGAGAACAGACCTGGGACCAATGGATTGCATTCTGAGAGGGCAATCATGTTTGGCTTAATATAGAAGATATACCCTTGAAATTGCTCATTAGCTGGAATAAAGTGCCTTTCAAGGTCAAAAGCTCTCTGTCAAAGAGATGCTTGATACGTGTAAAATGTGAGGACAGTGTAAAATTATTTTAAGTCAATATTTCAAAGGTCTAACTTTTTGATAGGATTGAGCTAAGATGTATTATTTTAATAAATGCTACAAAGCATTCTAATTTCATATTGTTTCACTTGCCTTATTAAGTAGATTAATTTTAAGATAATGTCCTTGCATTTTATACTGAACATGAGATGAAATTTCGGATAACATTGTTATCTCCATGCATTAAGCTTTTATAATTAGGATAAGATAGAAACCAGTATGTTAAAAAATTGTTTTCGTATGTTCAATGTGCTGTGGTATTATATGTATTTCCAATTGTCTTATGAGGCATTCACACATATGTACGTAACATAGGGCTTCTACATTAGTGAAAGCAGTCTGTCACAGAGATCTTTAACAAGAGGGACTAGAATAAGCTAGAAAGAATAAGTTGAATGATAAAAAGGCAATTACTTAAGGTTATTTTGTCCCTCTGGACTTCGAGTTTTTGCTGTTTTTGTTTCAATGAGAAAGTATTCCCTGAGAGCTCAATTTCTCCTTTAACGTGGTGCTGCTTTGATATGCCAGAACTGGATTCCATTTTTATGTGACTCTTCATAGAGTTGCATAAGATGAGAGAAGGATACATTTGATTTGTCCCTGATTTGGTTTTCATCAAAGGAGAATGACCGATGCATTTACTAAAGGAGTCACAACCAACTTTGATCAGAAGACCAAAGAAATAGGAAAGATTAAGTGCAGATAGACATGCCTCTGGGGGCAAAATTCTCACAGTGTTGTAGATACCTTGCTCTGATCAACTTATTCATTTTTATGTGTTGAAATCAGTAAGGAAATATAAAAATGAAAAACTTGATGGGGTGAGCTATCTTTTGGGTGAATCTAAGTGTAGTCAAAGGCCGTGATACCAATCTATTCAATGGGATGCATAGTTTAAGATCTGGAGAAGGTGCACATCTTTTTGACTCTGGCCCTGTGCCATCACTTAGAGCCATTTATTTGAACAAGACTTTAAAACAAGTCTAATGACCTTTGAAACACTTAAAACTTGACAGCAATTTCAGAGTGACACATTTTCCACTAGCAAATGTGGTAGAGAAAACTTGCATAGGGGAAAATTTAATTAAAAGGAGAAAGAATGTCTTAATTGGGGGTGGTAGTTTGATGCTATCATTTCAGCACTTATTTGCTCATTTGTTTACTTCCTAATTTACTTAACAAGCATGTCTATAGATTATACAATCTGTACCACACAATGTTTAGCATGTCTATAATTTACAAAGATACATGGCACTTCTAATATCTTCGTACTGTAAGTAATTTTAGTACAATTTTGTAGATGAGAAAACAAAGACACCAAAGGACTAATAACCAAATTCTCAGGCTATGAAGTTGGAAAATAGGGGATCAAATGCAGGCCATCTGATTCTAGGGTCTTTCTCTATCTTTTAAATTAGAGTTAAGCATACATTGAACTTTATTAAAGTCCATTAAAAAGCCAAAATATTATTTGCTCCCTACTATTAGTTATAGAAATTTTAAAATAATTCACAAATTGAATGTACCTCCTCTTCATTCCCCCATATTGTTAAATTGAAGAGATCAACATCAATAATCTCTTTTAATATTATTGTAAAAGAAATCAAACACACTGATAACAAAATGTCAAACTGTGAGGTGGAAACAAAGGTGAGATTTTGATTTTTAAAAAACCAATATTTCTAGAGACTTGCTTCTAGAAGCTATCAGATTATTGATTCCCTTTTTCTAAAAACACTTTGTAGAACTTAATGGGGTATATGCTTCTGATTTTTCTTGTGGGTGTTATAAGAAGTATTTATTGAGGATTTACAGACAGGTTAGAAAGGCAGAATTCAACTGCTAAAGTAGTTGAATAGTAATACAAGCTATCAAAAAGCACAAAATTAAAGTTTGATTTAAATTTTCAAAAATTTCTTATTAATCTACAGAACTGTGAAATTATATGATATATCCTATGAAATATGATGTTTTGACATATTTGTAGAACATCTTATGTTTATATTAAATTCAGAATGTATATAAAGAAATTCAAATGGTTATAATTAATTTTCTGGGAAAATTTATTAATTGTAAAATGTCATTGTCAATCGGTACTGAAGTACATACATATTGAAGCTATAACTTTGAAATTAAACTTTGAAAGATAGACACTTTCAGTTATCAAATTCAGTTTGAGACAATTTATAATGTACTCATTTTTTGAACATGGAGTAAATTAAGGAGAATTATAAGATTTCAGGGAAGTTAAATTATATACAATGTTTGTATAGTAAATGAAGATAAACATTTTGTATTATGTTATTTTACTTCATTTATATACTAAAATTTTCTCACTTGATTTTTATCAAGTAACAGGCATTGTTTACTGTATTTTTGCACCCTGTGTTTTTTGCTAGGATTCCTATAACAAAATACCACAGATTGTCTGGCTTAAAAAGCAGTAAGTCTAAGATCAAGGAGCTGGAGGTTTGGTGTTTTTCTGAGACCCCTCAGTGTCCTATGCTCTTTCTTTTATGTGTGTACATCCCTGGCATCTCTTTGTGTGTTCACATTTTCTTTCTTTAAAGACACCAGTCAGAATGGATCAGGGCCCACCCCAATGACATCATTCTAACCCAATCACTTTAATGACCCAGCACAGTCCTATGCTTAGGAACTGGGAATCTGAGATTTACCTATGGATTTGGAGTGAGGAGTAAATTTCACCTTATAGCACACCTCATATGGTATTTGAAAGTTGGTAATGCAAATAAGAAAGAGGATGAAATCACATTTTAAAATATTCAAACAATAAAATAGAGCATGAGATAACACAGATTAAGCAAATTCACATCCATAATGAGTGAAAGGATTTGTAGGTCATGATTATACATTGTGGATTTGAGCCTTATATTCATTTGCGGAGTATAATTGTCCATGGTTCCATGAAACTTAAAGAAAATAATCTAATTAAATCAGAAGAGGTTTTCAACTATGCATTAAGAAAATAATTTAATAATGTGAGAATTATTGAAGACGTTTTTGCAATTTTCATCTTATTTTTTTATTATCAAAGCCAAACGTGTACCCAGGAGGCTTCATAGGTTTATGAGGTTTACAGATTATCTATAACCACTCTTTTAGACACTCTAAATATTTAATTACATGAATATTAATGTCCATGGGCATCACTCTAGATTTGAGCATTATCAAGTCAATGTGTGATTAATGCACAAGTATACCAACTAATAAGCTATTTGAGTTTCTTCTGATCTAATCTAATGTCCATATTCCCATGGAAATAACTAACCAATTAGAGAAGTCCAGATTCTCATATTTTCAAATACTAGAGCTGAACTTAACTAGCTACTTGATTGTCTTGGATAGGTATCTAACGTTTTTTTTTTTGTTGTTGTTGTTTGTTTGTTTTATTTTGTTTTTACCAATTAACTCAGAAGTCTAATGCCAGTTTCTATTAAACAAATAACTTCACTGTACTTGAAGCAAATCATATTTAGCTTGTCCTTTTATGTTTCTTTCCTGTCTTCTCCACATTTTAATGTATCTTTATTGCCTGTGCTAATTCTACTTACATTTAATGATAAATAAAAACTACATCTCTTTGAGGAACTTTTTATATATTGTATTGATCTGTGGATACATCTCTAGAATTTATAATATTTAAAAAACATTTTTTTAGCTGTAGATGGACATAATACCTTTTTATGTGGTGCTGAGGATCAAAGCCAGTGCCTTCCACATGTGAAGCAAGCACTCTACCACTGAGATACAACCCCAGCCTTTTACATTTTATATTATTTTATTTGGCTTTTCCAATTAACACTTATTTAATATTACTTAATTTTATATTTTTTATTTAGTTTTATTTAGTAGTATTATTACTTGATAGTAATATTTTATATTGGCTCATTTTGTTTTGTTAAAAGAGTTTGGAATCTTTTGAAAAATAAATCTCAAAGTCACATAGACATGAAAGGTAATTCTATACTTGTCAATGATAAGTAATTTTGGATACTCACTATCTCTGAATCTGAGTATACTCGTAGAAACAATTTAGAGAATGATATCTATAATGCATTGTTAATTAAATATATGGGATCACAAAATACCTGACATGTAGAATTTTTTTTTTCTGTTTCTATTTTGCCATCCCATTGATATCCTTCACTTTCCCTGAGATTTAGTTCAGTTTAAGGATGTTTTCATCTTAATCAACATGTAGAAGACACTCAAAACATCTTTTCTTTGACAGCCTGTCCATATCAATCAGGTGCATTCTGGAAAGCAAGTTACTTTAGGTGTTTTGACCAAAAAAGGAATTTAACATAGGAAATTTTTAATAGAGATTTTACAAATTAGAAGGGCTTGTGGAATAAAAATGAACAAAAAGAAAGGTGTTGATAGTCAGTGGTTTAGTCAACTTTTTTTGCTACTGTGACCAAAAGTCCTGATAGAACATTTCAAGGAGGAAAAGTTTATTTTGGAAATCACCATTTCAGAGGTTGCAGTCCATAGATAGCTAACTCCATTCTTAGGGGGCCCAAGGTGAGGCAGAATATCATGATGGAAGTATGTGGAGAAGGAAAGTGGTTCAGGACATGGCCACTAGGAAACAGAGAGAGAGAATCTCATCTTGGACAAAATGTGTAACCCAAAGGCATGCCCCATAATGAACAACTTTTTCCAACCACATTTTACCTGCCTGCAGTTACCATCCATTTAATCCCTATGAGGGGATCCATGTACTAATTAGATTGGAATTTTATAATCCAATCACCTTACTTCTAAGATTTCTAGCATTGTCTTACAAGTGAGCTTTTGGGGGACACCTCATGTCTAAATCATAACAGTTGGAATGTAATACGTGTGCAAAGGCTATTACTGTCACTGGGCCTACAGTGGCCCGTGATAAGAAGTCATGCTATCTGTTCAGCACTAAATGTGGGAAGCTGTCATTGCTCATGGGGCTGAGATATGTATGACAGGAAGAGTTATTTCTAGGAAAATAAGAACCAGTATTTCTTATAATGCTGAAGGAACTTAGTAGTTACTACTGCTGATTCTGTCTCTAGAAACAAAAATTTGTATTCTGTCTTCTTGCTTTCTTATTTCATGCAAATACCTCCCACTGAGAATAATTAGTCAAAACCCAGGTGCAATTTTCAGACCTTTAGTCTTGCAGGACTAGGTCTATGCTTGTCAGAGTTTTCAGTTGTATTATAGTAACAAAGGGTCTCGGAACATTAGTGGTTTGAACAACTAGGGTATATTTCTATTTCTGGGACACATGACAGTTTGGGTGTGATTGAAACTCTCCTCCACGTGTCTTCTTTTTCATCTTCAGAAGTAACATATATTTGTTTTACACCGTTCTCAGCATAAGGAAAAAGAGCAACATTGCTGATAGAAACACACAATGACTTTAAAGATTCTGCTTCCAACTGACCTTTGTCATTTCAACTCACATCCCACTGGTTAATCCCTTCATGTGGTCAAAGCTACCAATGTGGCTGGTTTAGTTTCATAAAGGAAGAGTCTAAAATTTACATGAAAATAGGAAAAAGATACAAGATCCTGAATTAATAAATAGAAGAGAGCATATTTAGAAATAATAGTGGCAGGTATCGCTGTGTACCTTCTTTGTCACAAATATTCACTTGCCTCTTTTATTCAAAATGCATATTTTTTCCACCCCACAGGAAGGACAGCATAATGCCTCCATTCAGTCTCAGCAATGGGTAAAAACTCTATTCTTCTTTAATAGTACATCAGGTACATTTCTAAGAAACTAAACTTTAATGGGAAAAAAATAAGATTCTGTTCTCCAAATACCTATGACACATTGATAGAAAGAAGATAAAATGGTAATGATAATGTACTCCAATTCAGAAGCAGCAAGAACTGGAGACACACAGAAGTTACTTGTCCATACACTTATAAAATCTTGCCCTTGAACTGCTCCCAGTTCTGGGAGTAGGAAATGCTTTTCAATTAGATCTTATTTCTAGTTCATTAGAGTGCTGGTTTGTGGCTCCTGATTCCACCCCCTTTCCATTACCTTTTCTATTCCCAGATACAAAGATTCTACCTTTCTTCCATCATAAAAACTTGATGGCCTGAAGGTTATTTTGTATTTTGAGTAGTTATAATCTCTTTGTATTCATTTAGACTGGCAGGCCTTTTGTTTGTTTGTTCGTTTTGCTATTTATTTATTTAATTGCTTTTTGGTAGAACAACTCACTTGTAAATTTTGCCAGAGTTTTAATTATTGGATTACAATAAGGCTAATTGTGTCAGTAGCTTGATCCAGTATTCTTTTTGAGGCATGCTTCTTTCTAAACTAAGGTACAGGTCAGTTGAGTTGACCAGTCTTTAAAGTCTCTACCCCGAGGTATTTTGTCCACTTTTACACTTTGTCCACTTATAAGAAAAAGTTGTCTCTCTGTCTCTCTTTGTCTCTCTGTCTCTCTCTCTGTTTTTTAAACAAAATCACTGACAATCATATCATGGATTTGTTTTTTCATCTTTTCTCTTACATTGTAAGCCCTGAAATTTTTGCAGCCTCTTATTTCCTTCTTCTTGTAAATCAGCCAACTCTTTTCTAAGCCAAGTTATTTCCTGTGGTGGCTTGTCAAACACGGCTAATGTCAAAGTATATTTTCACCAGATGAAGTTAAACAGGGAAGGAAAACTTTATTCAAAGATTGTTGCCATAGGTGCAGGCAATGGTTTGCATCAGGGGAGAGAGAATGAACTCAAGATTTTGGGGGGAGTTGGGAGAGTTTGTAAATGCCAAAGTGAGCCCATGAAAAGTGCTAGAAGACTTTACAGGCAGGTTGGTCAATGAAATGAGGTCCTCTGTGTTTGTTAGTGGGTGCTTTATTGAGGTACCTCTTCTCCTACAGAGACTGAAGAGTCAGGAGTCCTGTCTTTCCTTACCATTTCAAAACAAGCCTTTATCTTCTGAGAAAGACACTGGATGGACTGCAGAAAATTTATATCTGAAAAAAGGACAGAAAAAGAATTTACAATTTTAGATTTTATTAACTAAATGCTTGAATTGAAGGAAAGCTAGGGACTTATAGTCAGAAATATGCCTGTCAAGTTTAGTCAAGCTAAGGCCATCTTGGTCACTTGTAACTAGTCTCCTTAGTAATATTGCATATCCCATTCTTTGAAAACAGGTGCAACTCAGTCAGCATATTATCTGTCTTTAAATCATCACAGATAACAGCTTTACAAAGCACTTTGTGTCTTTATCACATAATGTGGCTGTTTTGTAAATATTCAGTGACAATTTTTTAGAAGCCAGTGCTTATTTAGACTGACTTCATGAAAGAATACCACTTCTAGTGTCATTTTTACTAGCTTTTTGCTTTAGTTATAACCTGAAAACACAAATGGTTTACAGATTACATACATTAGTTCATTTATCACTCATGCTGAATGTTATTAGAAGTGAGTTTCACACCCCTTAATTTCATTTATCTTCTGCTTTGGAATTTCATATAGAGAAGAGCCTGTTTTTAAGATATACTATTCTAGTGGCAGAAGAGGAAAGCAAGAGAGTCTGCAGAAACAGGGTATTAGTAAACGTCTCCTTGAAATGCAGTTGCATCACTTCTACCCACAATTTCTTGACCAAAGAGAGTCAAAAGATCACACCTAACAATGGAGTCATGAAATAGATTTCTGCCATAGGAAGGTGCCTCATGTCACAAATCCAAAGGAGATGATTTCTCTTACAAAAGGGGGCATAGAATTTTCAGAACAAAAATGCAACCTATTGTAAGAGCACACTATAGGAAGGGGCAGAGAGGGGTGAGGACCAACAGACAAGAACTAGCATTTGATTTTTAAAAGGTTGGATCAAAATTAAGTTTTCCTAATACTGACTGCATTGCAGAATGCTTGTGTGAAACTCCATGTGATTTGGTAATTGGAAAACATTTGGGAAATCAATTTTTCAGTGAGTAGTTTAATGTGTAAGTTCATTTGAGTGAGGTCTTGGTCAAGTGGCAGTCAGTTGAATGAACTGGAAAAGATCGCAGAATAGTGTTTGGCTCAAGCCAATTCATTTTGTTTTACTGCTTCCATCTATGGGTTCATAAATATTCATGACATTTGAACATGGAAAGGAAATAGGTTCTGCAGAGCTAGTGTTATAAAGTAAGTACTTCCTGCCATATATATTCAAATAAAAACAGACAAAAGATGTGATTGCATTTAGATTCATGCCAGTTATTTCAAAAGAAAAAAAATAAACAAAATTTTAGATTATACTGCACTTAAGGTTTAAAAAGTAAGGGAAGAATTACTTCATTGTGGTGGCAATCCCAAGTCACTCTCACCCAAATTTCCATATCTCAGTTGGGTTAAGTTTGTCCACTGAGGTAAAGGAGTTGTGGCAGACTATGTTTGCTCCTCAGGGAACAAGGGGTTCACTATTATTCTATTCTGTAGCTGGACTGTCTGAAAGGAAGTGGTTAGTCACCACCTTAGGGAGAGAGGGTCGCTATGCCATAAGCACTGAGAAACACAAGCAAAGCAAAGTAGACTGTGTAAAAGGTAGACACAGAAATCAAGCGATCTGATGAGAATTCTAAAATTGTAAGATGCTGAAAGGTTTGATTTGTAAGCAATAGATTGCAAGGGTAATATATGAGTTTCATAGAGTTGGTATGGATTAAGTGAAAGGGTTGTGTCACTCAACTTACTAGAACTCAAAGTGAAATATTGAGGAACTCAATAAATTTAACTTCTCAGTCTCATATGACACACATGGCTACTGAAACACTGTTACTATTTTGAGATCCATCTCAACATAGCAGAGTACCTGCTTGGCCTATTTACATACATATAGGCTATGGATGTAAATGAGGCAATAGGTTCTGTCCAGAATATTTGGGGAGAAAGAATTAGATGAAACTATTGCCCATCACACACATGCTTGGCAGTATTGGGTAAACAGTCATTATCCCGAGCTCCTTGAGTATCCCTTACTTTCTAGACATCTGCACCCTCTCTGTTAAGTTTCTGAGTCATAAGCATAATAAACCACCTAAAGAATGAGTACTGGCATGAGGCATGGAGGAATCTAGCTTTTGTTTTTAAGTCATAGTCAATTATTATGATATCAATCTCTATCATACCACCCTCTCTATTGAATTGTGAAACACACTATGTGTTTAGTACTAAAGTTAGTTCTTTCATATAATGAGTCACTTGGATAGCATTGGTTGTGCTATCTGTAACTAATATTCGTAAAAACTTATTTAGAGCACTGTTAAGAGTCTTTTGGTGTTTATACTAACTTAATAAATATCTGACTGACTGCTCTAGGATCTAAGTATTTTGAGGGATGGGTCTATGATTTATTTACCTTTTTGCTCTTTTATGGTAAGACAGCATTTATAACTTACGTGCTTACTAAATCCTTTCTGATTAAATGGTGAATACCCAGTGTTGATAATAGAATGCATTGATGTAAACCATATAACAAGATAACCACTGCTTTTACTTACATCATTCTCCAAAATAGACTTAAAGGTTCTGTGATAAGATAGTCATAGTCCCTTAGAGAAGTCAAATGGCAGTCAGTTGATGAGAACAGGGAAGTATCAGATGCAAAGAACTCACGAATCTAATATCCTATCATTTGAAAAATATACCAGAATTTTACTGCCTGTGATATCTTTTAATATTTTTAAAAGATAAAGATTTTTTGTACTATTTATTGAGACATATTTATGATCTACCATTTATATAAACTTGAAAATTATAACAATATATTAGTTGTTATTTGATATTATTGCTACACATTAATCATAATAAGAATATTTCTGTCTAATATATAATGGTGAGTGGTAAAATTGAGACTATTCATGCAAAAATGGCATTTTGTTTTCTTGTAAATAAGTCCCATCAAGTCATGTTTACTTTTGTTTAAGATTGAAATGAGAAATCTTCAGTTCCTTTTGGAAGGAACTATCGTGAAAGGGATTACCAGGCATGTTTGTGTTACATTTGCTAGTTAGTATTGTTGTTAAGAGATCATTGTCTGGCAGGGAAGCTACAGGGAGATAGAAGATCAGTTTGTTTGCCTGTCTTACCATGACCCAATCTTCTGTTCTCTGTTCTTCCTTCTCTTCCTTTCTCTCTTCTGTCTTTCTCCTCTTTCTTTCCTTACTCTACTCTCACACAGAAAAAAAAGAGAGAGAAAGAAATAACATATTATGTATGCACACATATAAAAAACTAAGAAAATGTAGATACTTGAAAACAATAAGGAAGACATGAACATATTAGGAAACTTCAATCAAAGAATAAATTATATTTGTGTGCTGGCTTCACCTGTACTCTTTCTCCACAGATAATTTAGACTTAAGCTATCGGCTCATTTTGTCTTGGATGCATTTTAAAAAAAAATAAAGCTATTATCTTCTGGTTTATTTTGTTTTTTTTTTAATTTTGATTAATTCTTTCTCCCTCTACCTTTCAAACATGGATGAAATCAGTTTAAGCTACTTGAAATCACACAAATACACCACAACTGCTTAAAATAAGGCTAAGGTCCTTTGAGTTTAATAACTAAGAGTGGTGATAATAACAACTGCAAACATTCGCTTAGAGCTTACTAGGTGCCGAGCACTCCTCTGGGAATGCATAATTATTTACACATTTTATTCTTACAATAATAGTATCAATTTCTGAGTTATAATCACCTTCATTTTTTAGGTGAGGACATTACAGGGAGAAGAAATTGAGCAATGTGCTTCAGCTCCCACAGCCAGTCAGTGGAATTGCTGTGATTGGAACCCAGTTTGGGCTCTAGCATCCATACTTTGAAATCCTAATTTTCTGTGAACGGCAAATTTACTCTAGACTCACACTTCCCTCCCTTGGTGTCTGAGCACAGCTGCATTTAAGCTCTACATCTTGCTGACTTCCTCAGATTCACGCTACCTCCGTTTTCAGCCTAGTAACACTGAGCCCTGTGTCAGCAGAGATCACACTTAGCAGAGTTTCTCAAACAAGATGATAATCTTATTGTTGTTTGATGAAAATTTATCTCTCTTTGAAGAAAACAATCATGGTTTATTATTCACTTTGGCTTCTGTTAAAATTCTCACCGTGTGGTTAATGACTAATAGTGTGTGTGTGTATGTGTGTGTGTGTGTGTGTGTGTGTGTGTGTGTGTTTACTATATGATTGGGGATGGATTTATACACATGATTATAAAGTTCAAGCCCACAAAGCCTAACACATTTACCATCTGGTCCTTTACAAAATGTTTACTGGCCCCTGTGCTAAGTATAGGCTGAATCTTTTTTAAGCTGAAGTTTCTCCAATTATCACCCAACAAACGTTCTTCCTCTCTTTGTTCCAGACACAATAAGACTTTTGCTCTAGTACTGCTTTCCATCCCCCTTTCCATGTGTAGGTTTTGCCATTAATTTTAATGAAGAAAGGAAGGAAGGAAGGAAGGAAGGAAGGAAGGAAGGGAGGGAGGGAGAGCAATCTATTCCAATTCAGCTTTTCCTTGGAAAGATGGAGGATGAGGAACTCCCTGAGTTTGAACCAGTAGAGAAGAACGGGAACACTTGGTAAATATGGGTGGAGTTTCTGAATAAAAAGAGTTTCAAATTCTATACCTGTCTTTTAAAGAAAAAGGTAGAAATATTATAAAATTTACAAAACCAAAATATGTTTCTAGTGTATGATAGTAAATCCTGAAGTGCGAAAAAAAAGAGAAATACTTATTCCATTAAATTCCAATTAACTCTCTGAAAAGATGAATAGGCCTACATGATGGATCCTCCAAAATTATCAGTAATCCCAAATACATTTGTATTGGCCAAGTGTCAAAAGAACTTATACCTGGACATATATCTAATAATCTAGGTACAGTTTAAGACTCATCTTGAATCAAATATTGCCCTAATCATGAATGCAAAAGATGAAGTTGAATAACTGGGGTTTAGAGGCAATTTTAAGTAAAAATTGTTTTATCTATCAAGCAAAAATACAACTCTAGGAAGGGCATAATGTCTTATTTCATGAGACATTCATTGGGGACTACTCACACAAACACTGGGGACAAATTTAACTTCAAAATTGCATCTCTTCTTCTTTGACCAAAAAAACCATTTCTTTCTCAAACTAGTTAGATTCCATTTTTTCAATATTTTTGATTAACATGGTTTAGTTACACATATGAATGGGGTTCATTTTGGTAATTCAGTACATTCATGTGGCATGTACTGATTAAATCCCGTCTCCTTTGTATTTTTAACTTCCACATAAGAGAAAGCACTTATCATACTAGCCTGAGTTGAACTCATTTCACGTAACACAATGTCCTCCATTTCTATCCATTTTGCAGTAAAGCATAAGATTTCATTCTTCTTTATGGCTGAGTGAGTAGTATTTCATTGAGTGCATATACTACATTTTCTTTATCCATTCATCCACTATGGGTTGATTAATCAGCTGTTGTGAATGGTGCTAAAATAAATATGGGCTTGCAAATATTCTTTTAGAATGCTGATCATTTCCTTTGGGTGTATACACTGAAGTGAGATAACTAGATCTTTTGTAAATACTAGGGTGAACTATTTATCCATAAATTCTAAGTAATATTTAAGTCAAAATAAAAATGTTCAAATTCTAGATCTTTCTTAGTTATGTACAGAGTTCAAAGTCTACTTTTCAAAACATAAAGTACTGAGGATATAAAATAGTTTGAACAGCGATAGGGATTTTTCTCCTTTTATTTCTTTCAAAGAATTATCACTTCCCAGTTGGTCAAACTTCTATCTATTCCAGTTTCATTAAGATATAAAATACTGTAACTTTCATTTGTGTTCTTCACAGGCAACCTGCATAGGTTCTCCTGTATTCCTGGAACATAAGATTTCAAATTTTCCTCTTATGGCTCCTTTTTCATAAGACTTGGCACATTTGCTTTTGCCTCTCAGTTTCTGTGATTACATACATGAAAACTCACACTATAGGACAAATAATAAATCTTAAAAGGCATATGTCATGCAAATATTAATGCTTAAGTGTTAATAACAAAATGTATATATATATGTATATGTATATATTTTACATGCATATATATTTTATGTATGTGTATATATTTATCAGTTTTACACCACCGATATGCAAAATTTTATATCAGGTAATTCAGAAACTGTTTTGTAGTGAACTGAACTGACATGAATATATTATTTCACGAAAATTACCTCTCTGTCCATAAAATGAATTTGCACATAATTCTTTTTCACAAGAAATTCAGATGTATTATATTTGTTCAGGGCATTATATTTTTATGTTCCTTGGAATTGATAATAATGTAATTGAGTAATTTATGTGCTATTGATTACATTGTTAATTATTATGCTATCCTTGGAGAAATGTATTTCACTTAATCATTCATATTTTTATAATATTTGACTAGGAAGAAATGAGAAATATAAGAAAGCAGTTTATATAACTGAAAGGTGGCCAAATAATAAAAGAATTCATATCGTGCTATTGTCTATGAATATTTTCATTAAATCACAGAAATTGCAGAAACATCATCTGTCAAAGTTCTTCATGAATTGTATATATGGAATCCTATACTGTCTTTTTTGATCATTAATAAGAAAAACTGAAAAAGTGGAAATGATAGACACATGGTCTAGTTTTACTTTATTGCCAGGGCATCCCTTGAGCCATGGGTTCATTAATGATAATTCATTATCCTTAGAGAGAGTTTTGGACTGCTTCTTGATTCATCGTCAATACAAAATAAAATTTTATTTTTGATGTTTTCTTAAATCTCACATGGAATATTGATAAAAACACAGAGAGACTCATTAGCCTTGTGTCTCTAATATGCAGCTTCACTCTGACATATTTACTCTAGATTTTCAACTAGAATATACATAAACTAAAAACATCTTTTCTCAGTGAATAAACCTTCTCTCTCTGTTAGCATAAAGTTGTAGCATTATAATTCTTGAAGACAAGAATGAAATAAAACAATTACTAAACACCTGCATACTAACCAAGAAACTGATTTTTTTTTTTTTTCTCAGTAGCTTGAATCATGTGGGCCTGGAGGTTTGAGTGAGCTCTTTCTTACCAGGTCTGCACTTTCATGTACACCCTCATCTCTTTACTGCCTCTTCTACTGCACGACCAATATACACATAGCAATACCACAGTCTCATGAACGTTGCACGATCCTGTCAATCCAGATCTGAGAGATTTCACTTTCTTCCTTTGGTGTACCTATTTCGTATACAGATACAGTCGCCTTCCAAATTCTGCCTTGGGTGTCCCCACCTTTACCTTATAGCCTTTCTGGATCTGATGAATCCTACCCACTCACCCATCCTCTACAAAGTCATTTTAGATGCCATCCTGCCCTCTCCTGACCTCATTCCTCCTTCTCACTAATTCTACATATTGTAGGTAAGTTGAATGTGTTTTCTCTATTAGACTGTGAACTCTGCATGGCCTTATGGGATTATATTTTCCCAGCTACCTCTCCTGAGTCACAGGAGCCAAGTCCCACAGAATGTGGGATAGTTTGTTTTGGTTGAATTTCACAGAAAAGTGAGGTAAAGCTATTTTAAAAGGCAATATTTAGGTGGGGAAAAAATAAATGAAAGAAACAAGTTGATACTGAGATGAAATTTCACTCTAAGAAAGAGAAAATAAGCTAATTCTAAAGCAACATCCAAATCATCAACAATGACAAAGCAAAGTTTACCGTGTCTCATGCATTCTTTCTTCTATTTCTAAAGCCAACTATTTGATGTCTGCAACCTATAGTGTCAAATATTTAATCAGTCAATACTCCAAATATATCTGAACCCTTACAATGCCATAAATTTCATGGAAATATATGCAGGGGAGGGAAATATTTAAGACCTAAAGGAGGTTAATATATGGCATAAGTATAATGAGAGAAATGTGGAAACTACCATGAGTGAGGAGTAGTAAGTTCCTTAGGTGAGGCAGGAGAAAGCTCCCAGAGTAGACAGGAAGAAGGAGTTGTGTCCCGACAGGGAAGGCTTTGCAGTGGAGTGGTCATTGCTCTGTGCCTCAGTTTCTCAACTGAGGACAATAATGGCATCTTCCTCAAGCAGTATCATGAGAGTTAAGGACATTAACACAGCTTGTGCTCAACCAAATTTAACTAGCATCATTGCTGCTACTGCTTGTTATCCAAGAGGCACATTGATAAGGACAATAGAGCGCTTCAGGTTTGCAGAGAGTGAGGGAAAATAAAATATGCAGAAAACCAAGCATATTTCAAAAAGCGGTGAAGACTAAAGTTTGAGAGACACAGAGAAAATCCATGAAAAGGTCTGAGCCATTTGAGAAATCTGGTTTGGCATTTGAAAAACGAATGTTTATAATTATGACTCACATCCTTAATTTCTTCTCTTACAGTACTCCTTGAGTTCAAGCTTCTGGGGGATTGGGTTAGCTTCAGATTCAGGAATTTTTGTTATGGCCAGAGATTCTGCATTTCTCACATCCACCCCCATCATGTTGACACTGCTGTTCCAAACAGAACCCTTTGAACCACTTATTCAAATTCCTGGAGCCCCATCCACACTACACAGTAAAATCAGCATGCCCAAGGATTGCACCTGTCTTCCAATGTCCAATGCAGCTCTCTGCACATGGGAAGGCTTCAGTAACACTCACTGAGGAAGATGAGAATAGTATAAAACCATGAAGGCTTGGAATACTTAGGTGAAAATGAGGGGGGACGATTGATGCAACATCTTTCCCAGGGAATAGGAAATGGATCAGAATTGAGGATATAGATGGTATAGATTGGATTTGGTGGAGGTATGGGAACCCTAAATTTGAGTAGAAAAAGGAGGGGGAAAAACAGAAGATAACTACTTTGAAGTATAAAGAATCAAAGAAAAAGAAAGTTCGGCAAATGTTTTATATGAAAACACAAAATAAAGATTCAAGATTCTCAGATTTTAAAACAAAGAAAAGATTGAAGATCCTCACCACCTGACCTCATTCACCAGGCCAAACAGCCAGAAACATAGCTGTGTGCAGTAACTCAGAATGCTAATCTCAGCATAGTGAATAACTATTTTGGGGATTTTCTTTTAAAATACATTATCTCTGGCTCATTCTGAATCTTTGGAATCAACTGAGCTTTAGGAAAAAGTCCCTGGAATATTTGTTGAAATAACTTCCCAATAATCACACCGCTAATAATAGCAGTTCAAAACAAAGCTATTATTAATGAATCTTTAATTATTTTATATTTTGCTTCATTTCCTTTGGAAAAGTGTTTAGAATTTTACTAGTGTCCTGGGTAATACACTATTGATATGATTCTAAAAACGGAATGCTCAAATATAATATAATTAATAAAAAATGCAAGAATAAATGGAGGGGGGCATGGGACCAGAAATCCATTTCCCAAAAATTATTCTACTGTTGATGCCTTCAGTATGCATTTTATTAATATAGTTTTTGTAGATTGTTCACACAAAAAAGTATCATTTATGTAGCGTGGAAGACATTTTAAACACTGAAACACAGCCAATAGAGAAAACAATGCTATACCCAAACTACTTGTCTAAATAAAACAATATCCTTATTGCATAAAACAAGCCTGATGTTTGAATTAAAAATCTCCTAAGTTTCAAGAAAGTAGCCTACTAAATGTCTGTTTAGTAAAATGAGGATGACCGTGGTACTTTGTGCTATATTGGCATACTCATATTTCTGAAGGTTTTTGATGGTGTTGATCTCATAGTGCTTTAAATGATCATGGAAGAAAATGAGGACAACTGGTATACTTCTTGTTATAAGGGTGATGTGTTATTGTTGGCTTGAATTGATTAACAAATTCCTATTCTTAAAAATCTGCTATGTTAATGTTTACATGTTAGATCAATTAGAATGTTTTTTAAGAATAATTTTAGAATAGCATAGGTAATAAGGTTAAAAGTTGTAAAGTTTGAATTAATGAGGGCTGGGGATATAGCTTAGTTGGTAGAGTGCTTACCTCACATACATAAAGCCCTGGTTTCAATCCCCAGCACCACACACACACAAAAAGTTTGAATTAATGTTTTATCTTTCTAGATTTGTCCTGAAAATGAAGACACGGGTGCTGTATTAGATTAGATATGTTTTTCTTTCTGACTCTACTGAGGGAATTAGATTCATACTAAAATTTAGGATTTATCCTTTGTTAGCCATAGAGTATGTCAAATTAAGAAAATTCAATTAATTCATCCACTTGCCCTGCGAATGACATCATCAGTGTTTGTAACTATTTTTTCCTCTTTCTATTTTTCATATTTAATTTTACTGTTTTTTCACTATTTATGCCTTTTGAAGAAAATTGGTATCATATATACTTTCTTTTTTACATTTCTTCCCTCACCCATCTTTCTTCCTCTTTGGGGGCTAGAATTGAATGCAGGGTTTTGCACATGCTAGGCACTTGTTCTGTCTGTAAGCTACACCCCTAGCCTAATACTATTATTCCTGCTATTTCATTGATTACGATCTTTCATATTATATCAGGAAGAATATAATGTTTATTAGAAACCGTTTGTAAAGATTATTTCTTAAGAGAGCACTTTGTGAAATTTAACTCCATAGAGTTGACAAAAGCACATAATCATTAAAAAATTCAATCATTGTAAGTATGAAAATAAATTTTTAAACAATTAGGAGATTCAACCGATGGTTGAGCATTTTAATCTGATCAGTAAGTTGTTCAGCATTAACCTTGCTTGTTTTCACATAATGTTTCATAAAATCATACCATTAGACTATTGGTTTTATGCAGGCAAGATTTTCTGTGCCAAAATTCCTTTTCTCATTACTTACGTATTTCATTTGAATTTGTTGAGTGCAGTTTGGGGTTTAATGTTTTCCCAATAAGAATTACTTGAATCGTTAGTGAAACGATCCATGTTGACATTGTACCTTGAAATACATTTAATATGTTGTGATATTTAACATTTAATTAAGACCGAGTATTTGTATTTCATTATATCCTCTGGATATTCAGTGGCTTTGATTGATAATGCACAAGACCAGGTTTTAATCCACTGTTTATGTCTTCCTAATATAAGGGGACTAGTGACTTGAGTGATAATTTTTTCTTATCCATTTACTAATAACTCAGCCTGTACACTAGTTTTCTAGGGCACAGACTGGGTGACATAAACAACAGAAATTTGTTTTCCGAAAGCTCCAAAGGAGAGAATTCAAAAGCAAGGTGTGATCAGGTTTGATGTCTTCCAGAAACCTCTGTTCCTGGTGACACATGGCCACCTTCCTACCGTTTCCTTAAATAATCTTTCCTCCAGGATGTTCATGACTGTCCTCTAACCTCTTCCCATGTCCTTTCAAATAAAGTCACACCTATCTGACCTTCTTTTGACTTTATTACCTCTTAGAGTCCCTCTCTCTAAATATAGACATTCTTGGGTTGGAACTTCAGTATATGGATTTGTGGCAGAAAAAATTCTGTTCATCACGGTCAAACCTCAGAGAAGCTAGACTTTCATATTTTAACATATTGATAAAATCAAACAATCTTTGTACATCTAGGAGATATTTATTTAATGGTTTTGACAACATCAACAGATGATTCTGAGGAAGAATTGTCAGTTTGCAAGAATAACCCGGAATGTCATATGTCTCTTCATATTGAAGTTTATCTGGAATTAATGGCTGCATTTCTTCCATGACAGTAAAATTAACAGGTCTACACTGAATCTCTAAGAGAAAAGAATGCTGGGATTACACCTAAATGAGATTTAATGTTGCTAAGTAGAAAAACATGTAGAAAAACAAAGTTCTACAATGTAATTAAAAATTAGCATCACTTTACTGGTTACAGGTAATTGTTTCTCCCTTAGAAGTACTGTTCAGAACTGTTCCATTTTTAGAGCAAATTATGTCTTGCAAGCCCTCTTTGCTCATTCTCTCTGTTTTAGCATTTTTTTCCAGAAGAGAAGAAATCCTTTTGAAAATTATACATGTAGATGTGATAGTAATATCTTTTGTTAATATACATAAATCATTTTTTCTTTTTTTTCCCCTGTGCTCCACCCCAACCCTGGAGAACATTAGGGTTTGAATGAATTGAGGAATACTGTGCTTGGAAATAAAACAGGTTCATTAATAAAAACCAGAGTTGATAAATATTTTTTTAAAAATTGTTCTTAACTTTCATGTAGCATAACTTAGAATGTGTTTTATTATTGCAGTGCTACTCTAATGGTGGTCTGAAGCTTATTCTGCTCTTAAAATTTACATAAGTCAGAAATTGAGAGTGCAACATAAATTTGGGGAAGCCTTACAACACTTGAATAGGTTAATATTGTCTGTTGTTTATAATGATAAAAGTTTAAGGGGCATGCATTTTAAATTCTTTTGGTTATTTTGTTTTCTTAATCCTTCCTTCTTTTGGTTTTCAAAAAAACTAGAAATTAATGAAGGACTTATATCAGAATGAAATAAAACAAAATGGAGAAAATATCAACACAGGGAGTGTGAACAACAGTGATCTGCAGGGGGAAGAGCTCTAGATATGATTTAGGTAGCCCAGGTTGGAGCATGCTTCTTCCATGTAAAAGATGTTGGGACTTTGGGGGAAATTATTAACAATATATGAACTTGTGCTTTCATCTTTTAACTGATGATTAATTTAAAAATAGAATTTTGTCTTAGATAGTACATTGAGTCTAAATAAAGATATTTTCATTTTCAACACTCTTGCCAAACCCAATGCAAAGGCATTGTTGGTTTTCAGCATTGTCCTTAACCTTGACCCAATAGATGGCAGTAAGCATCCCTTAAGTCTTGACAACTCAAGGCCACTGTCTAATGTTCACCAAGGGGGACAGGGGATCAAGGAGGATAAAGGCACTAATCTAATCTCACCACATGAGGAGTTCATATATGGTTAAAATAACTCTTGTATTTTCTTAAATATTTCTTGTATATTCTTAAATATTTCTTAAATATTGACATTGTGTGAAAATCAACAATATATATGTTATCTTAATGATTCTAATTTAACTAATATTTCTAAGATTGATTATATGGTTTCTTTCCTTTTAAAAAAACATTTTGATTATTGTAATTTTAGATTGTATAATACATGAAATTTTGGATTTCATTTATGAACACATTTTGTGTATACATGGAAATACAAATAGAAACATCTACACAATTACATGTGTGCCTATATTAATATTTATGTATATTCCAATTGATATACCTAGGGCTGGGGATACAGTTCAGTTGGTAGAATGCTTGACTCACATGCACAAAGCCCTGGGTTCAATCCCCAGCACCACCACACACAGATACAAAAAATCAATATATGTAAAATCACCAACATTTATATTACTGTATAATATAACATAATCACATGTAAACTGCATTTACTATGATGTGATATATGACTTACTGAGTGAGTGATAAATTCCTTTTTCTTATCACATTATTGCTGTAGGGTGGCAGTGTCCAACATAGAATGCACTAACCACATTTAGAGCATAATAAATGTGTTTAGTTTGAATAAAATATAAAAAATTTAAACTATCCAAATTTTATATTAATTATGGAGTGAAATGATAACATATGGTTTACTGATAGTAAATAAGATGTACAATTATTTTTTTTATACCAAGGATTGAATCCAGGGGCTCTTAACCACTAAGTCGCATCCCTAGACCTTTGTTGTTGTTGTTGTTGTTATTTTAAATTTTGACACAGGACCTCACACACTTGCTGAGGCTATCTTTGAACTTGCAATTCTCCCGCCTCAACCTCCCTAGCTGCTGGGATAACAGGTGTTTGCTATATGACCAGTCACATGTAATTCATTTTACCTGTTTTCTTTTGCCTTTATTAATGTGGCTAATTGAAAATTTAAAATTACATATGTGGCCTGTATTTATGTCTAACTTGTATCTGTTGACAACGTTACTATAGAACATAAACTCTTTGACAAAAAAATTGGCCTTATATATAATCTGTTACACTTATCTTAATATTTTTTTTATTTTCTTTTCAATTCTTCATGCAATGTGTAATACGTTAAAGAAAGTTAAAGTCATACATAAAAAGACTTTCTCTCACTGTGATAGTATTTGAAATATTATATGCATAGAAATAATAAAAAAGAGGGGCTGGAGTTGTGGCTCAGTAGTAGAGCACTAGCCTGGCATGTGTGAGGCCCTGGGTTCAATCAATCCTCAGCCCCACATATAAATAAATAAATTAAATAAAAAGATCAATTTACAACTAAGTAAATGTTTAAAAAAATAATAAAAAGATTGGTAAATATTAATTGTCATATTGCTATATTTTTTGCTATTGTCAGTATTATATAATAAGCATTATAATTCTTCAACATTTGAACCAATGTAGATGTGGAAACTTTTCTGAGTTCAATTTTTTTTTTTTTTTGGACCGGGCGTTGAACTCAGGGGCACTTGGTCACTAAGCCATACTCTCAGTCCTATTTTGTATTTTATTTAGAGACAGGTTCTCACTAGGTTGCTTAGCGCCTCACCATTGCTGAGGCTGGCTTTGAAATCACAATCCTCCTGCCTCAGCCTCCCAAGCCACTGGGATTACAGGCATGTGCTACCACTCCTGGCTTGAGTTCAATTTTTTATAGTTCATATTGATAAACCAGCTGTGAATATTTTACACCTCTGAAGTAAATGAGACATGATGATGTTAGAACAGGCTCCCTGAGTCTTTCTTTCTACTTATCTGTGTACCCTTTAACCTCCTCTTCTTAGCATGCAGCGGCATATGGAGATGCTCAGTACATTTTTATTGAATAGTTTCTCTTGCTTCACTAAAGGAAGAAATATAAAATTTGAAGATTGATTAACTCTTCTGAATTTTTGATTAATTTATTCAATACATTTATATTGATGTTCATAAATTTTGTAAAAATATCAGAATGTTCAACTTGAGTGCATATAAACACAAATCTTTAATAAATATAGATGAAGATATTCCTTGGCATATTGAGCACATTGATCAAAATGATTACAAAAGATATGCAGACAAATATGAGTGGTGTGTTGATTTTCTTAATTTTCTTCTAACTATGACTAAAACAATATTCTTATGAAGACAAATGCTTTTCAATAGAGTATTCCTGTTATGAACATAAATGAATTGTAATGATATAAATGTTCGTTGTATATAATTAATTAACTTCTCTCTTGTGCATCTAAAATAGTACAAGTTATGCAAGCACCTTGGAACTAGGAAAAAAAACTGAACTCCATCATTTTCTGATTTATCATTTGTTTTTCAACTGAGGAACCTTGAGTAAATTCCTATGGGATTCTCTACCTTTTCTGTATATGGATATTTGTCTTTAAGTAATCCAGGCTTGAAGAGAGGATCTGTTTAAAACAAGCCAGAACCAAAGGCAATGTGATTGGTTGGTTTATTTTTATCTTTTAATTAACACATATTAATTAAGCCAGAGGAAAAGAACACAACATTTTGCTTTTATTTGCTATAAAATCAATCCTCAAGGAAGAAATAGAAGACAAACAGTCAAGGAAAATGTAAATACATTATATGCACATAATATATATATATATGTAATTTATAAATAAATATAAAATATATATCTTTATATATATTACATACATGAAGAAAATTAAAGACAGATGAGACAGTATATACCAGAAGACATCAGAAGTATTCAGAAGGATTAAGTTTGTAAGGCAGAAATAGACATGGAAAAGAGCCAAGTAAAATTGCCTAAACATAGTGACAACAGAAAGCAGAGACAGTGTCTGGGGTATATTTAAGATTTCACATTAACATCAAGTTATTCTGTATGTGCATAAAGATACTGCAGCCCAATAGCACAATTAGTGAAAGGGCAAGCCGAGTTTCGTTCTTCTAGGCTCTCTAAAGGTATGATATTGCTATGAGCAGTATCACTTTAAAAGGAATAATAAAAAATAGCTTGTATCCACTTGAGGAGTTAGTTATCATACTGTAACTTCAGCGCATGGCATGTTAGGCTGTTTTCGTGTGAATTCTGTAATGTGAACATTGATCCTTCCAGAAGTCATCTTCAACCTAGCAGGCATATAAGACTCATATTTAAATATAAATCCTAAGAAGAACATAAGCAAGCTAGAAACATTGAAGGTTAAAACAGAGATTCAAAGGGAAATTTAAAAATAAATTATAGAACAATAAGGCTAGAAAAGAACAGATATTTTTGTACAAATTCTGAATTATTGAATTTTGCATATTTAGGTAGTATTTAGGTATTTAGGTGGTGATTAGGTAGTAATAAATACAGAAAAGAATAGAGAAGCAGTATAAAAGGATAGAAAATGTAGACATATTTCGATTACTTAGTTAAGATTTCTCTAAGAAGGTAATGATTAAGCAGATGCCTGATTCAAATACCTAATTTGAATGAAACATCCAAAATTATATCTGAGAAATAAGCCAGCTACAGCCTGAGGTAAGATCCTGTTAGGAATCGGAAACTACAAATGCAAAGCCTTTGATGAGGAAATGCAGTTGTAGCATTTGATGAACAGGAAAACTCCTAGAGTGGCGGAGACATGCTGAGCAAGGGATCCCTGTCAAGAAATAATTTACCATATGTAGGCAGAAGCCAGATCTAGAAGTATCTTAGGCCATGACGAGGCTCTTTGCTTTTATTATGAATGTGAAGAAAAGTCTCTGGAGAGCTGGGAATGTTAACCTACCATGATAGGTACTGAGGATAAAGAGCAGTAGTGGAAAGGAGAGAGACTTAGCTAAAAAGCTGTGACATATGCCTAGGGAGTGGATGTTGCTTATCTGTATGAGCTGATTAAGGTAAACAGTAAGAAGTGGTTAGATGTGAAATGATTTAGTCAGGGATTGGATGAAAGGATAAAGTAAGGAATCAAGGAGGCCTTAAAAGTTCCTGATTTGCAACAGAAATTTGCATGAATCACATTTGCATTACTGAGATTTGGGCACAATCTGGGAATCAGTCCTTGGATTTGGACATGTTAAGTTAGATATGCCAAGTAGAGATGTGAAAGAGAAAGTTAGATATATGAGTCAATTCCAACTGAAAATCATTACCCTGGATATCCATTTAAATGCTGTTGTTCTGAATAAGAGCATTGAGAGATATAATATAGAAAGGAAAGAGAAGACGGACACATGAAGTTCTAGGGTACTAAGAAGTCAGGAAATCCAGTAAAGACTAGTAGAAAATGGCAAATGAAAAAGCGGGCGGGGGGAACTAGAGAAATGTGGCACTCTCAAAAACCAAATAAATTTAGTGGTTACATAATGATGTATAATTTCTATCCAAGCCTGCTAAAGGAGCTAGGAGGGCTGATAACTGACCATTGCATTTGCCAGGTCAGAAGTAGAGTTTGACCTTGACAAGCAGATTTGCAGGGATATTAAGTGGATAAAATTCTAAATACAGAGGATTCATGACAGAATACAAGAGGAGGAAATAGAGAACTCAGCATAGTCAAATGCTTTGTTTCAGTAACTGGAGAGGGGTGGAAGGGATCAAGAAAATCCTTTTTTAGTAACAAAGGAAGGGAGAAAATCTGAATTTTGATGGAAGGGGAACTGATAATATAGTAGAGGAATCATATGACTAGAGTAGAGAAATTTTCAGATTCAGATTCAGTTAGCAAAAAGATTTTGAGCACCAGTGGAGGGTTTGATCTTAGGAAATAATAGGGACCATTAATTGCTTAATTCAAAATCCAGATAACTGAAGTAAGTAGCAACAAAAGAAAGAAGTTTTGTGTTCTTTTTTTGGAGAATAAGAGACAGAGGAGGCTGATGTTGATAGTTTTCTTTAGAAGAGTGGAAAATGGGATTTTTTTTCCTCCATGAGAATGAGAGAGAAATCTATTAAGGAATGTTAGGGGATTCTAAGGATTCATCTGATATTTGGACTCATGAACACATACTAAATTCCACTGGAATATCAAATTATCTTTTTAGGTCCACACAGCCTTGTAAGATGTTGTACATTTAGATGCATGACTTGGCTATGTTTGAACTTGGATAAAATATTCACCATTCATTCCAAGAATGGTTTGACCTGGTGCAAAAGTTTTGGCTCTCTATTCCTCATCTGTATGTTTGAGATAATGTTGCCTGTCTTATAAGTTTATATGAAAATAAAATGATGCAAAGCTTTCATTACAATGCATAGGAATAGGAAGTATCCATCCACCAAGAAGGGTAGAGGGCATAGTTGTGGGCAGCTGACTGTGCCTACCACAGAGTATCCAGGCAAGCTTTTTGCCCTGCGAAATTCATTACCTGGTGGAGGAGAGAAAGGCATAAACTTGCATTTACAAATAAAAATGTGTACAGAATCTGTCAAAAGATGAAATTAAATACAGCAGGTTGGATGGTAAATTACAGAACATACGTCACAATTAAAGATGACAGTAATTACCTAGCTCTAATAAATTGCAGTTGGGAGATCTGTGGATGTAACATACTTACCTCTTTGCTTTTCAACAGATCCTCAAGTCTGGATTCCATGTTTCCCCTTCCATTTTTTAAAATAAACATAAACTAGATTGTTATTTTTTTAACGTGGAGGCTGAACAAAATGTCTATGATCTGGATTCAATACAATTCAACTCTGACCTGTACATTTTTATATCTTGAATTATAATAGAGGCTTCCACAGCAGTACATACAAACTGCTATGTGAGCCTCCTGGACAAAGGAACTCTTAGTACAGAACTCTGTTTTCCTTTAATATTATACAAGTATACAGGGTAACATAGAAACGTAAATCATTATCGTGGAAAGAAACTAAGTTTTTCATTATTTTATTCAACTCCTGACTTCACCATGAAGAAATTGAGGCCGAGAAAAAAAAAAAAAAGGAGATATTATCAAAGTTATAGAATGGAGCTTGGAAATCTAGGTTTCCTCTTTCTGAACCCGGTTCTTCTGAGCTCAGCCAGTCTCTTCACAAAGTCAGACGGAGGAGGGGTTTGAACCTGACAAGGCGATTGACCTAGTCTGCTGGACTCGTGATGCAGAAATAATAGATAATGTTTTAAACGCTCCTGTCAATTTGCCACAGTGATAATGCCAGGGAAGAAAGTGAGTTTCTAGAGATTGTGAAAATATCTGAGTTGAAGGCTATTTCACAGCCTTTGAGTCAATAATTAATTCTGCCAACAGGTATTTCTGTTATCCTTCTCAGAGGTCATGCAGTTGCTCATCTTTGAGTAAGATTTTTGAGAAATAAACAAATGACCCCCAAATAAGTCCACAAAAAAGACTTTCTGATTATAGCTGAGTATTTGCATGGGGTTTTGATTTCTAAACAGTCCTATACCTGATTTGATCTGTTTCTGAATCTGCAGGAAAATGCAATATTGGAAGTTTTTGAGTCGCTAAAAAGTGTTTTAAAGTCTTAATTTTCCAAGTATCTATTCTGGGCATAGGATAAATTGTATTTATTCTACTGGTTTTCTCAGGCAGGGTGGGCTGCAACTGAAATAGTTTCACCAGAATGGCTTCAATTAAGAAAGCAATTAATTAAAACATTTAGAAACTGAAAATGGTGTTGATGTAGAATTCCTCATTTTTAGAATATACAGGTAACTCTTATTAGCAACTTTACCTAACTTAAGCAATCCATGAATCTTCATTGATGAGACATTTAGCTTCATGTCTTTTTCCATCTGGTGAGTTGTGCCCTTGAAAATATATAGGGTGTTTCAGAAACAAACCAAAAAGGAGGATAATACCTGGAACTTGGCTAAATAGAAACCCCTTTGGTTAAGCTTAATAGTTCTTCATCTTTTAATTCCTAATTCAGTTAGAACTTATGCTCCTTAAAATTTTCAACTTGATTGTTTATTTAAATCATCTCTTTCAACCTTGATATTTACAGGTATATTTGCTGATATAATCTGAGCATTCACATGTGCTTTTCCTCTATGAATCTCCCAATTTGGGTTAGGCACAGCTCTACCTAAGCCATCCAAGGAAGATGTGTATCTAGTCACTCAGTATTTTCTTTAAAGCTCTCCAGGGAAGAAGAGTCCACAAGCTCCCTCTGTAGCCAATTCAAATGTTTAATGGAACATATCCATTCATCTATAATGATATTTGCAATTATACAGCACATTTCTTCTGAGTAGCTCTTGGCACTTTAAAATAGTATTTCAATCCTCAAGACATTCCTTAAAGTAGGTGGGAAGCTTCATTATACTCCTAGAGGGCACAAACAATGTCTTTATACATGTTATATTCAGTGCTCAGGACATGGAGAAGGCTTTAGAAATGTTTAATAAAAAATTTACAGATGGATAGATTAAGAGAAAGTGGATTTAACTCCTCTCTTGGTGGAAGAAATGGGGAAAAATTTGAGAATTTCTGATTTACAGATATTAAGGCTTGCAAAGTTTTTTTTTTTTTTTTATTTTCCCATATGCTTCTGTACTGTTTTGTGATGCTTTGCTTAAAAAATTATGCCCTCCCAAATAGTCCTGTCCAGTTACCACCCATTCAGGTTTGATATTATGCAGTGAATTATGAGTACAGCATGCGGGGAGCCAATAAATTCCAAATAAGATGAACTTTGATCATCAGAGCATGCAATTTGTTGACGAGTTGCTCTTCATTGTAATGGAGAAGCCAATTTTATATTATATTGTATTTGAATTTTAGGGTGAGACTTCTCTAAACAGAGTTCTGAAACTTTCAAACTTTTGCTAATTAAAACATACGCTTATCATTTCTTGTGGGTCCTGGTATCTCTGCCCAGTTGCCCAGTTGTTGTTGTTGTTGTTGTTGTGCGTGTGTGTCCTGGACCAACAAATATATTTGCATGTTAGCAGGCAGTTTTTGAGAGCTTAGTTACTTGGCCCAAAGAATAAAAAGAGCAATTTCAGGGATAATGACATGGATCAGTTGAAGGAAGTACTTTGGGGCAGCTAGTTTGCTTAGGGCCACTTGAATTATATTATATAACTGCCTATCTATTCAATCTTTGAGTAGGAACAGTCATGGGTAGCTGGATTCATTAAGGTGGAAAACTTTAAGATTTCATTGAACATTAAATTTTATTGCATTACCGAATTCAGTAGCCTGGAAGTCTTTTTGTGCTGAAAAAGGTCTAAAGTAGATATTTTGTGGGGTTCAGATGACTCAAAAACATGTGACTGTTAAGACAGTTCATCAGCTAATTTTCTTACATGTGTATACTGTATTTAAAAAAAGGAAATTCTCTAATCAGATTCTGAAAATAGGTATGAATCTGTTTATATTTTATGTGATTTTCCATAGTTGTTTGAAAATATGAGATTAAATCTGACTAGCTTTGGGGTAAAAGAATTTACATAAAATAAGTAAGAAGGGAGAATTCTTTGAGTAAAAGAATTTACATAAAATAAGTAAGAAGGGAGGGAGGGAAGGAGACAGAAAGAGTAACAGACACAGAGACAGAGAAGAGGAATGTATGTGTGAATATGTTTTGTGTAAAAGAGACAAGTGCAGGGTGTGAGTGCTCACTCACTCTTACAGGCACAGTTTTGAAAGCATAATAGGAAGGGATGTAAATGTCCCTACTCTACCATCTCTCTAGGGAGCATGTATTGCAAAGCTCTTAAGCACTTTTCTGAAAAAGATTTTATTACTGAATGGGAAATATGATTTCACTCAGACGTGGAGCCCTATATATACTATGAAGTACCAGTGATTCTTACAGAGGGACAAGGGAAAGAAGTTTCTGAGAGGTGTACATGTTGAGAGAAAACATTCACAATCTCCATTTATCTAGCAGCTGTGTGAAGTGGACTGTTCTTGGGAGAGTTTGCTTGAGTGCTTTGACAGTCTGCTGCAAGAGAACTCTATCCAATATCAGGAATCACGCTGAAGAAAGACTAGAGAACATCACAGTACAATGCATTGGTTTCTGTTTGTTTGTATGTTTAAAAAAAACAGAATGAACTATGGATAAAATATAGAAGTGTAATTAAGGACATGTCACACATTTAAGGTTGGCACTAACATGAATATATCCATAGAGTATTACTATAAATGAATAGTCAAAGGATCTTTTATTATCATTATGTCAAGCAACAGGACAAAGCTTGACATATAAGTAAAATGTGTCATCTAATCTTTTCATATCACTCCATTCCAGGGGGAAAAGGAGGGTGTCACACATCAAAATTCATATTGCATCAAATTTTTCATTTTTTAAGCCCACTCCTAGGTGGGATAGTGAATATTCACTCCACAGTAAAGATCATGCATATTAGCAAAAAAAAAAAAAAAAGTGGTTTAAAATATATACCAAAGCAGCTATATACTTCAGAAATAAAATACATTCCATTTTCCTAATTATATTTCTCCCTTAAAATAGCTAGGCCACCTACACACATCAGTGACATGGACTAGCTGCTCTAAGTTAGAGCAGTAGGAGTCGAATTTGCGTGGATATTGCTCAAATAACGGGAAGCAGGTGTAAATGGAAGGCTTCCATCTGATTGACAGTGCTAGTGCTGTAAAGAGAAAGGTGAGCTGTCAGCCTGTGACACTAATGAACTATTTGGCTGAGTAAATAGATTCTCTGTGCGCAAAGCAAAGCATGTTGTTTTTAAGCTATATTCATAATTAGATTCTGCTAATAATGTTGGGCAATTTTATATACATTGCCTAAGGCACATGAAGTAAATAATGAATTTGAAGAAATAAGTTTCAAGTGTCAGAAAATGAATCCCATCACAAATTCCAGATCTATTGCTTCTGTGCTTCTGACTTTTGCTTGGTAATTTAACCCAATTGAATTTCAGTTTATTATCTGAAAAATGGGAATAAAAATTCTTACCTCAAAAAATTGTTGTTTGATATAGATGGTGATAATGAAGAACACAGCATTGTGTCAATAGCACAGTAAATATTCTATTAATGGTAGTTATTTGTTAATCAAACTTTTGAAAAAAATCCAAAATACAATAATGTAATTTTTTTCTAAGCTGTAAACACTGTGCACTAGTAGTAAGTTTTGTTAAGTGAAACCTCTTCAGTGATGAATTCGAATTTCTATATTTTTTGCCGGGGTGGGTACCAGGGATTGAACCCAGAGGCACTTGATCACTAAGCCACATTCTCAGCCCATTTTCATTTTTTTGTTTTAAGACAGAGTCTCCCTAAGTTGCTTAGGGCCTTGCTAAGATGCGAGGATGGCTTTGAACTTGTGATCCCCTTGCCTCAACCTCTCAAGATGATTTTTATCTATTTGGAACTGACATTGCATAGCTGAAGGTACCATGCTAATATAGGCATGGCAGATAAGATTCCATAGTTCCAAAATTTCCATTAAATAGCATACCAAAATTGAAATCTAGAGAATTTTGCACAGGTATGAAGAATGCCCTATTAAACAATAAATGAATAAAATTAATCATGACTTTTATATGAATATTATACTATGTTTTTGAATATAGTAACTTTAACTTATCTTTCTTCAATGTTAATAAAATTAAAGTACTTTATAGGCAAGATTTTGAAAAAGGTGGTTAATTTAACAAAGGGGGCAAATATAACAATGACTAGTGACTTTTTGACACTTATTTTATTTGTAGAACTTACTGAAATCATTAAATTGGTTGACAGATGATTTTTAAATTTATTAGCTGATTTACTAAACTATACGTATGGTAATTCAAGAAAGGTGATTTCTTTCATCAAAATATTAGAATCAAGGAGGAGTGTCATGGAGTATAAATGAAACTGTAAAAAAATTACAGGGTTGCAATAGAATCAGGTAGGGAGAAGACATTAATTTCTCCTGTTGAATATTTTTTTTAGGTACAATGTGAATATTAATTTATACTGCTGGTTCCTCTTACTAAATTTCAGCTTCATTCCACAATCTCTTCTTCTTGCCTCAAGAGGCTGAAATGTTTTCCTTTTTGTTTGTTGATTTTTTAATTTCATTTTCGATCCTAGTCCTTCCTTGGGGGACCTCTGGAATTCATGGTTTCCTAATCATCCTTATCCCTGAACCTCCCTTCTGCCAGCTCTGTCATTTGAATCTCATGACTCTTCCTCTGTCCAATACTGCACAGCCTCTATGTCTGGCTTCTCCCTCGATGGTCAACTTCTTGCAAGTTGAGACCACATCATACTCATTGCTTCATAAGGACTGCATAGCGGGAAATAAAGCACATTTAGTAATATTAGGAGAAATAAAATAAAATCATTTTTGTAGCTATTTCCAATGTCTTTGTTTCCATGGATAAATTGAGCCATTTCTAGTAAATCTGGTATATAACTTTTCCCCACATTTTTCTCCTTATGTTTTTTTTTTTTTTTTATGTGTGATGGGTACATAAATGGTTGGCTAAGTGAATTGTTGAATAACTTTAGAACCTCCATACATAAAATGGAGTTTGTTAGAGGCCATTTTAAAACACAAAAGCAATTCAACAAACATAAAAACCTCAATACACAAAAGCTTTTGTACTTGAAAAGTGTAAGGAGCTTTCAACCCACTTTTGGGGGAATGGAGTTGACTGTTGTTTCCCTCTTCTTCACCCACTCCCATTCATGTTTCTGGTATACTTCTCTAGTTTCTTTGCTGGTTTCACTTGGGGTTACTTGTGTTCTTCATTTTATGTGTATAATAGGTTTCCTGGGTGCCTGTCTCTTGGATTTCTCTATATACAAAGATTGAGTTCCTTAAGTTACAGTTTTAACGATCATCTTCCTATTAATCCCAGTCTTTCTGAGCACACATCTTGCTATCAATTTGTACTGCATGTGCCTTTTAGACTATCGCTCCTCCCCAGGATTCTGTAAAGCTTAAGAGCTCCCTGCCTCACATTAGGCTTCTCTGATCTTTAACTTTTATTAACTGGCTGCATTAGTCATCCATATTCCACTCTCTCTCTTCAATAAATTTTAATTTCTTAAAATCTCCTGGGCATAGATTCTTCAACACATTTTGTTCCCTCTGCTCTGATCATTTTATATTCTTTATTATATGTGATATTAGTTTATTATCAATTTAATGGGTTCTGGGAGTGAGGAAAGGCAAATGTCTATTTTGTTCAACTTTACTTGGTATTCTAGAATATCCACCCCCTTCCCAGTATCATTTCAGCATTTATTCACTTTCTGACATGGGGGCAGGAGGATTATCATGAAAATCACAAATAGTAGATTGAACATGATATACGGAATTTTTCACATATTCTAATTATAACAGAGAATCTTATTTAGGACTTTTCTGCTGACACCTAGATATGGATAGTCATTATACACAGTCAAGACAGATATAATTTGCATAGTTAGAAGTCAAATGAAACTACTTGAGAGTTACTTTTGTCTACCTTTCACACTGACTAAACTGTTTCCAAATCTCTGTGTTCATTTTCTCACCTCAGTTTTATTATAATTTTTCTAACTGCATAAATTTTTGGAAGACATTTTAGAAGACAAAAATGTAGATTATGAAATAAATCCTATATTCTTGGAAATAGCTCTATGCCATACAATATTTGCTTTCCAAATTTTGGATGACTTTGGAATATTTCAGGAGACTTAAATAGCTGATCTTTAGATTAGGAGCCAACCTGAGGTTGCAGGGTTAGGTTTATCATCTTACTCTGTTGTGATTGGTTGTGACTATCAAAATGTTCATTTGTTTTTAATTTACCAACAAGACAACAGTCCACTTCGCTAAGAAAAAAGCCAGCTTACATTTTATGTAGTTACAGATTATGTTCTATAGTGAGTCAAGTGTAAAAATCTAAGCCATCTATCATTTCATATTTATTTCATTGATGTTTATGTGTTACTTTTCATATGGTGTTCTGGGACTCTTGACTTTTCTTTTTCCCCTGGCTATGGGTACAAGGAAAGTTATATTTAGCTGTGGCCCTTTAATTCACTTTGAACACTCTGCTCCCATTCCATCATTCTACTGATGTAACAACATATTTACTTCCACTATTTATCAGTTTATCTCATTTCCTTCAAAATTGTTATTTTCTTTTGAAACTAAGGCTATGGAAGAGCATTAATTTCTTCTTAAAATTTAAAAATATTATGATTCTGTGGCCACTGGTAAATTTCTCATAGTATGCTCTCCAATAGGATTCTAATATATCCTGGCTTCCAAGAGCCAACTGTAAAAAGTTTCCCTATTATTTATCTAGCAGAAATGTTATTTTCTTCATAAAACTTTGTTTAGAGTTCAGAAACAAACACTTGCTTTCAACTCTAGTGGGAGTTTTCATAAATCTTACATTTGGTAATACAACGAATCAGCCAAATTTCTGATGTTTTCTCCCAGATTATAAGTTATTCAAACATCAAAACCTCTTCCATTTTTCTTCATAATAAAAAAGATACATAATAGAAATGTGCACTATATACTACTACTATTACTAATTACACTAATAAAATAAACATTGAATAATTTCTTTATGTAAATATTTGCCCTATACATATTATCTTGTTCAATTTCATAACCCTATAAGTTAGGCACCAACATTATCTTTCTTTAAATATGAGAACAGTGGGGTCTAGAGTGGTTCCAGAAGATGCAAAGAGTTATGGAACTGCTAGACTTTATTTTCAAACCCAGATCTCTTTTAATTCAACTAAGCATTTGTCCCTCTTTAAATTTCTAGATAAATGTAAAACCTACACACAGTAAATGGTTAGTAAAAATCATTATGTGAAACTATAAATTAATGGCATTTGGGTGACACTTTAAGGTCAACTCTATAAAATGTATTTTCCAGAGCATCAAATCAAGTGGATTTTATCTAGTTTCTGTAGAATACATGTAGACTTCACAGCACACATTGACATCCTCGATGGTCTTGCTGACCCTTTATTTAGCATATTAAGGATGTATAGGGAATAATATAAAATGTAAGCAAGCCCTTAGGATAACATTCTTATGAACAAATTTGGAGGGGACTAAGTTTTGCCTGCAGAACTAGACATTGTCTACCCTTGGATATAGAGTTACCTCTTGAAACAGAGACTCTAAATAAAAAAATGTCACTTAAATGAGAAAGAGTTTACTTTGCATTTATATGAAAGTTGAACCAGTGTGTGAGAATTCTGTTCTAGTGAGTCATCAGAGGTCCAGTGTCCTATCATTTCTAAGGGACCACATTTTTCTACATTGCTCAGAATGGCTCATTGTGACTTACAGAATACAGTAATAGGGTGGGGGAACAGGAGCACTTTTCCTTTAGGGCATAATCTGGAATATTTACATGCCTCTTTAGTCATACTCCCCAGAACATATTTGGAAGGCCATCCTTTATAGAAAATGTAATCTTTGTTCTAGATAATCATTCAAATATTATAGAAAGAGGAGGTGAAACATCCTGGAGGAAAAAAATTGCAGTTTCTCCCCTAGACTTGATGATCATGTATTTGCTTTTATATGCTGAACAAACTTGATGAAATCTTCTATCGTTTATTTTTAATTAACATACACTCATGATGAGAAACTTTCAATTACATGAATAAAGAACATCAAACCAATTGAAAAGCATATATTATTCATTCTCAAGTACAATTTAGACATTCATAGGTTGGAGTTGTAATTGGTGTCTAATGTTGGATCACCAAATGGTGACATGTCACCTAAGAAATGTTTGCTTACAAGTGAGTACAAGCTCCAATTATTCCATTTTTGAGTCATCATTTTAGTGCATATACATCAACTTCCACCTAGTATAGATTTAAATGCCCCAAATTACAGAGAAATGCATGGAATATTTTGTACATAGGATGGAATTTTGTCACTAATAAGACTCAGTGAAGGAACAAAATGACTTACAAAATAAAAGATTTTGCTAAATCAATTGAACACTCTTCTCTTCATTTTAATGAGAATGATCACAGGAGCAGCCTCATCTTGTCTAGGAAAAAGAAAAAACAAATGAAGATTCCATAATTATCTGTGGGATCAAGGTTTGATGGACAGGTACAAGAGAGTTTAGAAACAAGAAAAAAAAAGTGGATTTATGGAGTATCTAGGGAGTTGGAGAGACTGTGGAGGGCAAAGCAAAGTTTTTAGAATTGTTCATGACATTAAAAGTGTTTTCTACTCATAATGAATTCCCTCCTAAAAGGTTTTGTTGTGAAAGTTTATTTCTGTACACACTAACCTGCATAACAGGTGCTTTTATATATAATCTGGGAAATCAATTAATAAAAATCTGGTAAATAAACTAGTCAAAGGCAACACCAGGGGTTTTTTTTTAAAAAACACATTTCTGTTGTCATATTTGGTTACTATGTCCTCACAAAGGTAGATGACAATGCTTTTTCATCCCTTACCTTTTTCAAACAGTATTTGATTTGAAAATTCGAGTATAGATGTATATTGTTAGGAAGAATCAAATGTGGAAATCCCACATACACTGAGATTATTGGTGATTGTAGAGGATTTATTCCGGAATTTTTTATTTCATTTTCTGCTCTGTACTGCTGAACTCATTCATTTTGACAAGACTGGTTACTTGGCAACAACATTTCTTCTTCCTAAATCTTAGTAAATACTTTTAAAGATGACATGATTGTGAAAAGTGTAATCTGGGAAATAAATGGACAAGTTTTAATAGGATGGCCTAGTTACAAAGAAGTACACAGTCCATTGTAGAATAGAGGGGTTCAAACTGGGTACCTGGGAGATTTGGTGATCAAGTTACCACATTACACAGATGAAGAAAAAAAAAGACTGTCTTTGTTTAATTTCATTTAAAATTTTTTTTTTGTAGTTGTAAATAGACAAGATGCTTTTATATTATTTTTTATTTTTTAAATTTTTTATGTGATGCTGAGGATTGAACCCAGTGCCTCACACATGCTAGGCATGCGCTCTACCGCTGAGCTACAGCCCCAGCCCTCATTTTAGTTTTTTTATATCCAAATCAGAACATGCAAAGCAAAAGGAAGAATCCAGAGATGACAGAGGAGTTCATTTCTAAAAGAGATTATCATTGCTTTCATATGAATTTAAGCACGGGGTTAAGAGTTTTCAGAGATTTTCTGAACTTTCCATAAAAGAAACTGAATGCTTTATTCTTTTACTTAGCTTTTTGTATCAGATGCAACACATTTATTTACAACTTTACTCCTATGAGCAACAAAGGCAGAACACCTTGATTTATTGTCCTAGCTGGCTAGCACATCATGAGAACAGAAATTTTCTGAAAGGTAATCAACATTTGAAAGAGACACATACCAGTAGACAGCTCTATTTGAATATCAACTAGAAATCTCAAATTCAAAATGTCTCAAAGAGGTCTCCCTCAGGGTTTCCTCTCCAAATCAATTGTTCAGGACAACAATGGACATATCACCAATGCATCAGAAATGCTCTAACATGAACATGCAAATATATCCCCAATCTTGCCTGTGCTTACCACCTAAGCCACCCATGGGCTGTGGTAAAGGACCTTTATCTTAAATCTAGACTTCTACCATAGCTTCCCAACTATCCCCCTTCCTAACTTACTGTCCCTATGTTTTTCTCCACTGAGAGGTCCACGTTATCTTCTCAAAAACTCAATCCTTTCTTATTATCCCCCTGCTCCAACAGGAGGAGTTCAGACACATTGAAGAAAAGAATGGATGCTGGGAGTTGGAGGATGGCAGCAAATAACAAACAGAAAATATCCACTACAGGGTGGAGGAATAAAAGAGATTAGGATTCTAATGATGTCTCTGAGGAGTTTAGAAATGGTGAACTCATTATGGGGAAAATATATGGAAAGTCTAGGACTGTTTGATAAACAAGTGAACTTCCAGAAAGAAGTTTATAGTTAGAGAAAGAAAGTGAATAACAAATATATTGTTATTAGAGTTTTAGCAAAAACTGTTTGAATTAAAGATGGTATTCACTGTGTCTTGATTGTGTGGTGTGATAGAATGCACTATCAAATTTTTTGCCCTGGAGTAACTTATTATTTGTAACCATGTTACATGCAAAAATCAATAGAGTTCACTCTCGACTAGGAAAAGACTTCCAAAACACAAACTTGTGCATGTATGTTGGGCAATGAAGGGCAGACCTGAGCAGAGCAAGCATGGGCTGCAGGCTTTGAGGAAGGCTGCCTTCCCACTCGGTGACAGTAGATGGCGGTGGTGTGTCAGAAGAGAGACAGGAGGTTTTTGAGACCTACAGGAGATAGTTTTTGCAGGTGCAGGCTAAAAAAGACACTATTTTGTCTGAGGAACTGTAAATTGTATTCATGATTCACATATCATTATTAATTCATTTTGTATTCATTATCATACGGCAGATTCATTTGGCATTTATGCAGATGTCAGAGTGTAGGCACTTCCAGGAGTGAGCGCCGAGGTTTCAGACCAGGCTATCTATGTGCAGGCTTTCACGGAAATGCAAGTGAAAATAGAGATGCTTTTCTTTTAATCACAAAATATTTTGGTTATAGATTGGACCAGAGGTTTCCTAGCTAATGACTTTCAATGTCTAATTCTGTGACTTCTGTGTGTACTCATTACTTTTCTCTGCATATTTTTGGCAGATTAAGTCTGGCAGATGAGAATCTCCCAGTTTAGAGAGCTCTGAGTGAGATAAAATTTTAATAATCTTATTGCTGACCCAGCCACTAAGGGTAGAACAGATAATCCTTTAATAATGCACTTCAAAAGTCTGGTTTGCATAGTAAGAGATGAAGGTGGCCTGGTATAGTGGAAAGAGCTGTTGAGACAAGAAAATATGGGTTCTTGTTTTGGCGCTGCCTCTAACTAGCTCTGGGACTTGGGGAAAATCAATTAACCTTCCCAGGTCTCAGGCTCTCAATCTATAAAACGAAGGGACCACATGACATCATCCCAAAAGTTTCCACCAGTGCTAAAAATAGCGAGACTTTCTGATAGGGAAAAAAAAAAGTACACATAACATACAGAGTTTTGAAAGTCTCACACTTCCTGTGACCTACTTCAAATCAGATGAGTTATAAAGCTCGCCATGAATTGTAAAATGCATATTATCTGTGAGTAAATGCACCTCAAATGACTGCAAATGTGATTTATCACCAGTGGCTGGTGCAGTATCACATGTAAGTGATAGTACTTGGTCTTGAAACCTTTCTTAAATCTCAGAAATGACAGAATAGAAACTTCTGTAAGGAGATCTAACTGCAGGACTGCTTTGGCACAAATGAACACAATTTGATAAACTGTATGTCTTGCTAGGTCCTACACTTCACAAATGTGTGAGGACATGATCTATCTTGCCACATTCCCAACTCTACACCAGATTTTCCTCAGTCCTTAAGTCATTCCAGAAATGAAGTCAGTGCCCAAAGAAACCCATTAACTCTTGGCAAAAAGTGGACTCTTGCCTTCCTCACTGCAATATGGAGACTGGGTTCTCTGAAATGTTTTATATTCTGTCATACATTCCTTGATGAGAATAGAAAATAGTGGGAAAATGAGTCAATTTCCAAATAAAGGGTATTGATTGTGAACTGTGAATAGTTCAAGTAGACAAAGATAATCAGTTTCTTTAAAGGAAAACCATATTTGACTATTTTTTAAAAGAGATGGCCTTTTTCCTAAATCTTTTGGCTGTTTGAATTTCTTCTTGAATTATTTTTTCAATTGTCTTTAGTGAGGTGTTTTGAGTTCTCTATATATTCTGGATCATTGATCATTAAACATCATATATATGTATTGAGTTCTCATATTGTATCCCATAAATAGGTGCCATTAAAATATGAACAAATAATGAAAGTTACAAATTAGAGACTGAAAAAGTGATGTCCAATAAGTGTGACAAAAATACATATTTAGAATTTCAAAACTTTAGACAGGGCTCCAAATAAGGGTACTTTCTTTTAAGAGCAATAGTCTGTAAAGGGAGAAATGTTTTGTCCTAGATCTTACCCTTTCATCTCTTTGATAATAAATGGATGAGTGAAGCTTGAAAATAGCGGTCCCTCAGGTTTATGTGTTGAGGCTTATTGTTTAGTCTGATTATCCATGATCAGATGAAGGAAGTCCCCATGTTGGCTCATATTTGCAGGTAATTCTAACCTCTTCAATGCTATTAAGTGCTGACTCAACTGAGATGAATTGTGTGAGTATTTCACTGGAGTAAAGTGTTGAAAAATGAGAAGGAGCTTCATTCTATGGACATGAATAAATTACTATATGATCAGGCTGGTACTGCATCAAATTTCAAAAAAGAAAAATGAAGAAAATTTCCAAAATAATTCAGAAAGCAGAGAGACACATAGTCAGAAATTAATCATGTACTAGAGTGAAAAGTGCTATCATGAGAAATGCTGGGGGGGTGGGGGGTGGGATTGTGGAAAGGTAGGCATCTGGAAGATGCTAGAATACTTCTAGAATAAACAAGACCAGAGTAAGTGAGTTGCTGAAGGATGATAGGAATAATCTAAGTTAAAAGGCAGGCGAAGTAGATGGAAAAATTTGAAAAGCTAAAAGAACATATGGTATTTATTGAACATTAATTAGTATAGTATAACAGATAAAAAAAATGCTGCCCAAGGCTAAGCTGTGGGACTTGTAGTGAAGGAGGCAGACAAGGATCTTGAGAGATGAAATGTGGGAAGAACAGATGCTTTTATATGAGACAGATGCAGTTTTTAGTTTTTTCTTGCACTTATTATGTATCTCTAGAAAAGTTGCCGAATTTTGAGGAATTTCCTGAGCTTTGAAGTGATATCAGCCTCACAGTTTCATTTTATCTCTGCCTATTATCTATCAAATGGAGATATCCGATTTGGCTTCCAGCACACAGACTAGGAAGATGTCTTGCATCTCTGTTGCAATCCCCAGAGATTCTGCAGACAGAATGTTTATAAGAAAATGGGAGGGACTCTCAGTTTCTCTCTTTCTTTCTCATCTTGCTCAGAATAATGAGTGGATGTGGCTGATGGGCTATCTAGATGTGTGACCTGAGAGAAAGCATGCCTAACATGATAGAGAAAACCCTTCCTAACTGCCCTAGATTTTGTTCCCTTCTTCCTCTGGGCTTCAAAACAAAGGATATAATAAACAAAACCATCCACTCGAAAAGTGCAGAGTCCATGAAAACATCTCAGTTTCTATCCCATAAAAACATACCCAGTGCATCAACTTCATTTATCTTCTTAGGAACTCTGGTATACAGTTATTTTAGGATGCAGGAAGATAAGAGATGAAAGGTTTATAGGACAAAATAAGGACCAAGCAAGACTGTAAACTTCTAAGAAGTTCATTCCCTATTCCACATTTTATCAAAGAGGTGACCAGCCAGGTTATCCAATATTATATGCAGATGGCATGGAAATGCATGCACTTTTGGTACCCTATTATTCTTCTAAGTAATACAACTCTAAAAATGTTGTGAATTAGAACTATGGATAATGCCTACCATGATTAAATCATAAAGAAAACTCCAAGCCCAATATTTAGACCCCTGCCATATATTAAATTAAAATTGAATAAAAATTCTAAGTTAAACCTAAAAGAAATCAAATTCAATTTTTTCCCTCTCATTCATGTATTTCTGTGCTCAGTCTCAATCAGTTGGGTCTTGGCCAAATGCCCAGGGAAGTCAAGCCTCTTTTAGCAATTGTGGCTTGAGCTATTTTCCTGGAAGGAAGGTGATTTATTCAGAACTTCTGAATTTCAAATATTTTTACTGAAAATTTCTCATATATCCTAAATTTTTAAAAATTAAGAAAACAACAACAACTAATGAATCACATAAGATTCACAGCACTGGCTCCATGCCCTTAAAATAGGTAACCCCAGGATCCAAAGAAGTGACCCTGTTTTAGTCAGCTATACCTTGCTGTGACCAGTGTACCCCACAAGAACAATTTAGAGGACAGGGTCATTTTGGGCACAGCATTTCAGAGGTTCAGTTCATGTTTGGCTGAGTCCATAACTTTGGGCCTGAGATGAGGCAGGACATCATGGCAGAAAGTTATGCTGGAGAAACACCTCTCAGTTCATGATAGCTAGGAAACAGAAAGAGCCCGAGTGAAAGGAGTCAGCAATAATATAGTCTGCAAGTGAATGCCCCAAGTGACCTACTTCCTCCAGCCATAGTTACCTGCCTGCAGTTACCTCCCATTAAACCATTCAAATTATTAAGCCATCAAATAGATTAATCCACCCAATTAGGCTATACCTATCATAATCTGTGATCTTTTCAGCTTTGAAAAATCCTGCCTTGCTTTACACATGAACTTTTAGGACACCTCATAACTCAACCATAAGAGATCCCAAGTCTTTCTTATTGCATAGTACTGGGTTTAATTGGATACCAACTGCTATTCAAAGACTGAAAACCGAGAAAAGAGCCGGTCTCCTTAACTTACTCCTTATCAGAACCTTGGGCAACCTAGTCCAATTGTCCAAAGTCTAAGACCTAGGAGCTTGCCTTCCTCAATGTATTACTTAATTTGAACACTATGATTATCAAACGAGGTGGAGAACACAAAGCCCTGCAACCTTATTCCCATCTTTCAAAGTCAGATTTGAGTTCTTTGAAGAGTTTTCAAATATGCACTACTGGTACTGCAATGTTTCCTTTCTTCTCCATCCTTCACATTTTGAGATCTCTTAAATTCCCCCCATGGAGCCCAAATAATGCACCTTATCCCCACATCTGGTTTCTCTGCAGAATTAGCAACATCAAACTTCTGACCTCAGCTGATGCTTAAAAGTTGTCAGGAGCTTCCCCAGAATAACACCTAGACCTCTCCATACAAGTTTGACCCCAAAGTGACTTTTCCGTGGCTTTGCTTTTCAGTTTTTTCAGAATTGGAAGAGCCTACTCTATTTCAATGAAAAAACAAACAAACAAACAAACAAAAAAAAAACAAAACAAATGCATCTTCTTCTGCACTACATCTTGATTGACTATTCCTCAGAATCTTCAATCCCCTCCTCTTTCCTTCCAGAAGTTCTGCTGAGCTTTGGACTTTCTTATCTGCTCCCTGCACTGACTGCTTTCCTTCCCCATATGGCAGAGGTTGAGCATTGCTTGTTGTGTTTTGTTCACTCAAATTATATCTTTCCTTTTCTCTCAGCTGCAAACTTTTCCTTCCTTTCCTTGTGCTCTAGATTTTATATGGTCAGACTCTCTGATAGGTGACAAATGACAGGTCAAGGCTCAGATTCATTATTAGGATTTTTAGTTCCCTTCTGTTTTTACTTTCTTCTTTCTTTCTTTGTTCTTTCTCATGTTTCTCTTGGCTTTCCTTTGAGACCCTATATTAATCATGATTCTCCAGAAAGATGGAACCTGTAGGATAACATAGACAGACAGACAGATAGATAGATGGATGGATAGATAGATAGAAGGGTTAGAAGAGTATTTATTAAGGGCATTAGCTCATGTGATTATGAAAACTGAGAAGAAGAAGAAGACAGGCCATGCCATTGGTATGCTATTACTATGGCTTAGACTATGCTCCAAAGCCTCAGAAGCAGAGAAGTCAATGATGTAACTCTCAGCTTGGGACTGGAAGACTGAGAACCCCAAGGTGTCAGTGATCCAAGTCCTGGAGTCCAAAGTCTGGAGAAGTTGTAGTGCTGATGTCCAAGGGCAAGAGAAGAAAGGATTCTCAACTCCAGGAAGAAAGTAACAAATTTTCTTTTTCTGCCTTTTTGCTTTATGCATGCTCCTGAATACATGGATGGTGCCTACCCACACTGAGGGTGGGTCTTCCTCCCTACGTTCATGGCCCACATACCAAATTCCACTGGAAACACCCTCAGAGGCACACTCAAATGTAATGCTAGCTTTCTGGGCAGTCCGTAATCAAGTCAAGAAGACACCAACCGTAAACATCACCCTCCTATTCCCATTAGAAAGACCTTCCTTGATTACTCTTGCTTCCCTCAGTAGATACCTCTTTCCTCATCTTCCTATCTTCCTTGCTCCTCCTCACTGCATACTCACCTATTTATCTTGTTTCTTTTCAATCTGTCCCTCTGAGCATTAGTCCCATGATTTCAGGGATTTGTGATCCTTGCTCCCTTTTCTATCCCCAGGAACTAGAGCAGTCAGTCCCTTAAAAATGGTAAATGCTCAAAAATTGTGTTGAGTCAGCTTTAAGTAAGGAGGGGGCAATGTCTATGGTTTAAACTATCAAGAAGATCTTCCTCTATAGTAAGCCTGGTAATGACTGCAGTGCTCTATGATCTGTTTAATTTTACCCTCTCAAATATTCGAGCTCCATGTAAGTTTCCAGGCTTTCTAAGCTGGTTCTCTGAGTGCTGTTGCTACATACATCTCACGTGCAGGTGTATGATGATGCCTCTCAACGCACTGGAATGTGAACTTTTTCTAGGGAAGTTTCTCAAGTGACTACTGAGTGCTGAGAAACTTTGTCATTCCAGAGAAAGAGCATTTGGAATAAATGCACCTCATATTCTCCTTCATCTAGTTCTGAGCTGGTGGTAATGACATCAAGGTATCTTGTATGTAGTTCCCTATGTTTCCTGATTTCTTAAAAATCTGTATTTTGCCTTTGTTCTTTGCCTTTCCAAAGAAAAAAATCATTTCTTGAGCTATAATTCATAATATTTTTTACTCTATATTCAACCCCTGTGTGATTTTTGTTTTACAGATATCTCCAAATCTTATTTCTAAAATGAATATGGGTTTTATCATTTCTTTGTTGAATTGGGGGTTTTGACTTTGAAATAGTTGTCAATATTTCTTCAATTTAGGTTCAAGTAAAATTTATTTCAACAAAATGTATCTCTCTTCACTACACTCCCTTTATTTGCTGATCTAATCAACTATCCTGCTATGGATCAATCCAGGCATCAGGGCTGTGGAATTCTAATGTCCTGGTCTTTGCCTATTCAGTGACCAAATCAGAGTCTGTTTGAATCTATGTAGTAGGAGATGACTGTCAAGACGGTGAACAAGTCATGATAAATCCAAGAGAGTAGCTTTCAGCAAATTTCACCTGTACTCTTATTGGAGTTGACTGCCCACCCTTTCAAGTGTGGCAAGAGGAAGGAATTCCAAGTAGCTAAACTAATAGGCTCTATTAATATCAAACACTAACACTACAAAGGCTACAGCCTCCCTCACTTATTTTACAGCCTGCATAAGTATTATTTACCTTTGCAGATGGAAACCTCAGCCTTGGTGATAAGAAACACTACAGGAACAAAAATCATTTCACCCCTCAGTGCCTGGAGAGCCTGTAGCAAGTGAGGCTTAACTGGAACTAAGAGACTCCCTTTTCCTTGATAATCTAATCCCTATCTCATTCATGCTTACTTAGGCTAGAGCTGCTCCTGAATCAGTCAAGGTGAGCTACAGAAGTCAGTGGAAGATGTGCTTATTGAACTGTGTGCTACTTATGAAAGACCTGCTAAACACCATAGACAGGTGCTGCAGTAAGCTGTTGTGACAAGCTGCTGTGGTCCTCAAAGGTCAAGATCAGAGCAACACTCAAAACATCAGTTTATCCAAATGATATTTTGTTTCATTCAACATCAACATGTCACTGATTCTTTCAAGGTTTCTGGCCAGTGTACCAGTATTGCAACTTTAGGATCCCAATAAATAATTCCTTCCTCCAGCACTATGTACAAATTTGAGAAAGGAGACACATAAATTGCTGAGTGAATATTAAAATGGCAGTTTTATTATTGAATGTGCTAGATAGCAGGAGAGAATTTAGTTGTGTGTTCCATATACCACTTTTAAATGACAACCATGTTAACTAAAGTAATGGTGTCATATCATAGGCAAAAACAATGATAAACTATAAACTGCCTTAAAATTAAGAAAAAAATAAACTCAAAAGCACTGAATAAAAAAGTGAATTTATTTGATAATATCACAAGAACTTCTTGAGACTGGTTCTCTTTGCACCTAAAGCACTATTCAAGTTCAACCCACTGATGAAAAGCACAGTGTACTAGTTAATAATGGAGAGAACTAGTGAGATAGGAAAACACCAAGTTGAGAATGAGGAGGTGTGTTTCCAATTAAACTAACCACTCATAAACTCTCACATCCTTGAAAAATACATACAAGCTCTGATATTTCCGTGTCTTCAGATGGTAAATGGAAGATGTGCCTTCAGTTCTAACTGACATAATTTATACTTGGGAAGTTTTATGATGACAACCTGATTTCAAATGTAAGTCCAGACACCCTACTAGTATTAGTGAAGTATCCTGTGCTTGGTAATATTCAGAGTGCTTCATAATGTGAAATCTTTTAATCTCACAAAATCCTATGAGAGAGTTATTGTTATTATCTTCATTTTACAGATGAGAAAAGTAGGACACAGAAGTTTATGTAACTTACCCAAGGTCACAAAGCTGGGATTTGAGCTTTGAAAGTTTTACATTCTTTGTTCTACTATATTGGAGTATTTTTAATATTTCTCCTTACATACAAATATCAATAATGATAATTTGGGATCACAAAAATGAGTTTAACATAATGTTAATATCATTTTTCTTTACTACTGTATAAAGCCTCACACCCTTATGATTTTTGCTCATCAGTATCTTACCTGTCTTTTCTATTGTCTGTTACCTCATCAACAAAATTATTAAGGCCTTAATTGCCTTGGTGGGAAAATGCCCACGGAGGCAATTGAGACGTTGGGTAAGAAGTTATCTTTAGAACATGTTGGCACCTTTTCTTCAAGTGGCACTGACATAAATATGCTCAAGTAAATTAATGTTCTCATCTCAACTGAGTCATGAGGCAGAAACAAGTTTGCCTGTCAATATAAACAGAGATAGGAAAACCATCCTCCAGGGGAGTTGACATGTAAAATTCACCATCATAGGTGGTAAGGGGAGAGAAAGCATTTTTAAATGTGTCAGGTTAATGGTTGGTGAAGACAAATAATTCCAAACACTGGCAAATATTCTTTCCATAGTTAACAGGTCAGCTTTATATTTTTCTTTGCCAATCTCATGCTCAAATCAGCCTTCTTTATATTTTATTTGTGGATAATTTTGCGGTTTAAGAAAGAAGGGTTTTCTTTGTCACATGTATTAAATTTTTATTTTAGTTTTCTAGTAGAAAATGTGGTTGGATATCTAAAATTCTTCAATTCCTTTCACTTTAATAAATATTCATTGAAAGAAAGAGAGAAATTAGAAACAACTCATGTGACTGTTGGAAAATAAAAGTGCTAGGAGCCCTCCTCCATCTTACACTTTCCATACCAAAATCACTGAATTTACTTAGATTTGGCCAAGTTCAGTTAGTACACAAATAAAACCCCCAAACAGGCAGAAATGCCCTAGTGAAGTGGTTCTGAAGAGAGCAGCTACAATTGGAAATTCAAAGATTCGTGACTTTCTAAAGGTCTTTGAATTTAAGGAACTTGTGATCATGTTGGTGTTTGTAGTAGGCCAAATACACCTCCTGTAGATTTCCATGTCCAAGTTCCAGAATTTAGCAAAACGTTACCTGGGAGAAAAGATTTTGCAGATGTGATTAAGTTGAGGGTCTTGAGATAGGGATATTATTCTGGATTATCTGGGTAGATCCAAATGTAATCAAGTGTCCTTGTAAGACAAAAAGAGGGGAAAGCTGATATGGTGAAGAAGCAGAGGTTCAGGACATGGCATCTAGAACTAAGGAACACAACAGACTCCAGAAGCAGGAAAAGCCAAGGATTGGCTTCTGCCCTGGAGTCTGTACAGGAGCAAACCTTGCCAACACTTTGACTTTAGCCACCCATGACTTGCTTTGCACTTCTGATCTCCAGCACAGTAATGTACAGTAATGAAGTTGTATTGTTTTACTATACAGTCTAGCACGCAAGAAAGAATTAACATGGGGTGAGTGCTAACTTTTTGCATCAGATACTGCTCAACTATTCAGAGAAAGGGGGTACTTAATCTTGAAAATCACGTGAAGCAGACATTAGTATTATTTACATGTAGGAGATATGATATAGGAGAAAATGCAGTGTGCAGACTCTCAGTGACTCCCACAGAGTGAAGCAACTCACAGCTGTGTTGCCCGACTGCAGCCCCTGCAATCCGGTTTTCATTCTCATCACACCTCCTTCCAGTGCTCTTTTTCTGCCTGTTCATATTTATCTCTGAGATTCCTGGCAGTGGGCTTAAGGTAGAGTCTGCGGCCAACAAAAACGGGGCCCTCTTTAGCACTTACAGCATTTCCTGTCTAGATTCATTGTTCTCTTTGGCTTGTTTTTAGCTGATATCTGAATGCATTACCAGTGCTGGGTCACCACAAAGGCACAGTGTACAACTCGGCTCTCTCAATGCTTACAATATTGCCATTTGAGGCAGACAAGGAGTGCTCTTTTAGAAAGATGAACAGCAAACACAGAAATACAATTTTTCTTGTAATATTGCCATTAAAACCTCTGCATTCTAGCGTTCTGTACAGGTGGTGAAACCACTTTTAATTTTCATTTCCTTTACTCCCTGGAAAGCAAAATGAATTAAGCAGCATCTCCATTTGTTTTTAAACATGATGGAAAGTTTAAAGTGGGGCCTTTGGGAGCAGAGAAAAAAAAAAAATTTCTAAATGAGGCAGCAATGAGTTCAGGGGACAGATTCACAAGCAGGGAGAAAAACAAAAGACTGCTTTTAAAAACAAAGGGTTTCTTTTCCTTCTCTCTCATTTCCTCATCCTAATGCTTTTATGAGCCAAATATTTTACAACCTATGTTAAATGGAAACAAAAGGCTTCACTGCATACTATTAAATATAAAATTATAAGAATAATTACATAAAAATATACTGCATTTGGATTCCCCCAATGCTATTTTCCCAGTGAATTTGAGCTCATTATATTCAGCTGAATCTATTGATTCTATTTCTATGAAATCCATGTGATTTCTTACGGTTTAGCCATTGTTTCCCTTTTAATTAATACAGTAGCAGGCAGTATTTATTTCATAATATTAATTCTGCCACGGCACAGAGACAAAGTACTTTATATTAAACAAACACTCATGCTAAGCTGCATGCCTGGCAAGGTGAAGTTCTATAGGATGCCCTGGGATGAGGTTTCCTGACTGGGTTCTAGAAACATGTTTCTGCTCCTCTCTGGGTTTCTGAGTCATTCTTACTGACTGAATCTCAGTCCCTGCATCTTCTGCTGTTACACCTTTGCACCAGGTGTCTGGGAATGCTCCCTGGCTCCTGTTGTGTTGTCCACTGCTCTCCGAAAGGATCCAACTTTGGGCTACTTTAGATAATAGGAAGATCTGTCCAACATATATAAGAATCATCAAGAATCCAAGAGTTTTCCAAGAGCCCTTTGGGAGAAAATGAGTGATACCTTAGTTTACAAAGTCAGTCCTGCCTTAGGGTTTCTCTTTATTCTATGGGTGGCCAGGCCAGGCTACTAGGTGGCAGAATGCCTTTAGGTAGTATTTCAGGGACTTCATAATCCTGGTTCCATTATAGAGTTTTGTAGTTTAGAACCCATATTTAGTATTTCCATAAAACCAGTAGATCCGAGCCATGCTGCTAGCGGGAAAACAGTTCTCTGTTCTCTTCCCAAGTGTATCTCCAAAATCTTATGTCTTATTGTGGAGTGTTCTTTTTTTTTTTTTGGTGGGAAAGAGAGAGAATTTTGGGCATTCTAAAGGTAGCTCTAGCACTGGATGGAAATAGAAAGTCAGCAAAAGACTGGTTTATATTGCATTGCAGCAGAAAGAAAGAAATGTTTCTAAATTCCATGCAGGGACTACAATCTTTCAAGTCAAAGATAGTACTAATTGTGTACAGCCTCTGAATACTAACTTTCCTTTGCTACAGTAACCAGATAACAGAAAATAATATCAACAACAATGAATCTCAATAATAATTTTGAATGTTGGTATGTTCAAATCTCCTTCAAATAGCTGATACTTTGTGTCTAGTGCTTCTGTTTTCTAAGTAGCCCTCATTAGACACAATGCAGCACAATTGACAGTGTTAAGGGTGAGGAACCTGCTGGTTGGAGATGCACCTTGGAGAAGAGGGATCTCTCATTACCCTTTGTTAACACAGGTTACTTTTGCTGAAGTGTGAACTTCGGAGAATGTTTATTGCCACTTAAAAGTCAATTTTCATGAGAAAAATAGAGATAATAATACCTTTTTCCAGTATTGTTATGGGGATCGGAGGAAATAAAGAATATAAGTGCTTAACCTAGTGTGTGGCAAACACTTCTAGAATGAGTCTGTCCTTAAAATGAACTACCATAATCACAGCTTATCCCAAGCAAAGAGCTACATGTTTTTTAAAATACAATTTACTACAATGCTTTTTTCTAGCTTTATTGAGATACAAGTCACAAATTAAAAGTATATGTATTTATGGTATATAATTCGATGTTTAGATGTGCATACTCATTGTGAAATAATTACCACAATAAAGCTAATTAATTGCTCTATTTATCACATTGTCATTGTTTTTTAGGAGATAAGGATGTTTAATATTTACTCTTGTAAAAATATAATACAGTATTCTATTTGTGGTACCATTCTGTCATCAGGTCCCCACAACTTATTTATCTTGCCTAACTTTGTTTTAAAACTTTGTTTTAGTGACCACCATCTCTCCATTTCCTCTTCCTCTCAATCTGTGGCAATTGCCATTCTATTTTCTTTTTCTACAAATTTGACTGTTCCTACAAGTTCTCACAGATATGTGAGATCATGCAGTACTCGTTATTCTGTGCCTGGTATATTTTATTTAGCATGATGCCTCCCTGGGTTTTCACAAATGACAAGATTTCTTTCCTCTTTAAATCTAACATTCTTTGAGTTTCTTTTGCACTATTTTCTCTAATTTGAAAAGAAAAACAGAAGGAAACACTACTTGACCCTTTCCGAATCAGTCAGTAATGACATGAAAGAAAGCACCATGTTGGTAAGTGGACAGGAAATAATCAGGAGACCAAGATGAAATTATAGAAGTCCTTATGGGTACTAATCTAAATACTTGGTTTGTTGTTTAAAGAACAAAGAGGTGCTTTCTTTATTGTACTTTTGAGTTAGAAGTGGGAGGCATTTCCCTAAATTTTTTTCCAAGTGTAAGAGATTTTATGTTATCCTTAACTTTAAACATCACTTCATATAGTTTACCATGTGCAGCCTTTTATACAAGAAATAGGAAAACCCGTTAAAAGAGATGTATCTTGGAAAGTGAATTCTATCATGTAAATATGGTAAGTGACAAGCTATCAACTGATACTTTATGACTAAAGAAATGATTTACTGGAAGAAGTATATCCTTCAATTGGGAAGTATTTTAATGCTTTTCTAATACTAGAAGCTCATACAGTTTTCATTAAAACTGACTTTATAAAACAATAAAAAATTGCATTTATCAATATCATTAATGAACTAAATTTTCTAAACTGTGTACCCTACCTGCAGTGATGTTTTTAATTATTTTTTTAACTGCACACATAATAAGCAAATTGACTTTGTTATTACTGTAGTCCTTACCTGATTTGTTGAAAAAATTTATCAGTTTAGAATATGTCACTAAGAGTGAGTACACACAATAAATGAAAATAGGGATGTATAGTGCTGGGGACACATCAATCAACTTATTTTTATCTGTTGCTTACATGTGGTAGACAGAATTTGACAAGGGATTAGCATTATTGAAAGAGCAGCCAGAGAACTGGGAGAAGACTGCAAACTATAGGTAAAATAGCTTAAAGCTCTGGACCACTCACCAAACAACAAAACAAAACAAAAAAAAAATCCAAACCAACTGTTTTAGTCAGCAACCCCTTCAGTGATCTTTGTTCATAGGCAGTCCACCCTATTGATCTGGGCCTAATCAGAGGCAGAACATCATGGCAGATGAGTATGAAGGAGGAAACAGCTCAGAACATAGCAATCAGGAAGAGAGAGAGAACTCTGCTCACCAGGAACAAAATATAGACCCTAAATGTATACCCAAAATGACTTGCCTCTTCCAGCCATATCATACCTGCCTATAGTTATCTACCAGTTAATCCATTCAAGTGAAGACACCGAGAATCTCATAACCCAATCATTTCACCTCAAAACTTTCTTGCATTGCCTCACATGTGAGCTTTTGGGGGGCATTTCATATCTAAACCATAATACTTTTCAAACAAACAAAACCCCTTACTGTTTACCTGGGAGCTAACCTCACTTTAGCACTGAATCATTAATTGCAACCCATAAGAACAATTTAAAAATATCGAAAGTGCAAGGGGAAATTCATTAATAGCATTTTTAAATCAAAAATTTCACTTTAAATGTATGATTATTACTCATATATCCTAAGCCATATGGCAGATTCTATAGAAATAAGTTATAAACACTCTGAATTTAATAACTTAATTTTGATATGATTAATATAATGCATACTGATGGACTATCTCCGTTAACCTCTTTAGGGTAAGGTGATAATTAAAAGGCTTAAATTTACAATTTCTACTTCTGAGTTGAAGGGTAATGTCAGTATTCTGGCCATAGTGATGACATCCCATGATCATAAATGCAGAACCTGTTAATATACACGCTACTTTGATTACACTTTATTGAAGAAAGAATTTTATATACAAGTAGTTTCATATTCTATATGTAAATTTTATAATCAACGTTGGGTTTAATAAATGCTTTCTGACTTTTGAAAACAAACTATGAAAGCACTTGTTATAAGTGAACAAACTAAAGTAAAAACTGGGGGACACCAGTTTTTTTTTTTTTTTCACTTTACCTGTGATGAACTTCATGAAGCATTAATTCCTAAGGTACACTTGTTTCTGGATATTACAACTTCCAGGTTATTTATCATCTGTTTTAAAAATTCATTGAGGAACAATGTAGTAGGCTGACAGTTTAGAAGTGAGCAGAATTCAAAAGAAATTGAAAAACACAAGGTACTATTTCTTAGGTAGCCAGGAAGACTTGGCTAACATGCTGAAAGGTCTCCCAATGATTGAAAAGTATCCTGTAGGTTGAAGTACAGGAGGCCTTTATCAAATGTGGTGGATGCCTGCTGCTGTTGCCAACTTCAGATGGCTTACTGAGAAGACCACAATTGTCAGAGCCCTCTGATACATCTGCACTGCCCTGATCAATTCTTAAAAGCAGTTCAACCAGGAAGCTGAAGGAGCTTGACTTTTGAAATCCCTCATCTCATGTGCTCTCTGAGTGTTGGATATTGTTGGGAGTCATAGAGTTCTACAGGTGAAGGAAAAAAGTCACATTTAATCAGAAGTAGTTCTATGTCAACATTTTTTCAAAAAAACGAATTGTTACAGTAAAAGAACTAGAATCTGGGGGCTGGGGCTGTAGCTCAGTGGTAGAGCGCTTGCTTACCATGTGTAAAGCGCTAGGTTCGATCTCCAGCACCACACACACATACAAATAAATAAATAAATAAAGAAAGATATTATGTCCATGTACCACTAAAAATATTTATAAAAAAAGAACTTGAATCTGTAAAGAGGCAATGATAAATTTATTTTCTCATTCTGAATATTTATTTTCTATTGTGGCTCACAGAATAATGACCTTTTACAGATATCTGCATTCTAGTACCTGGAATTTATAAATATGCTAGAATCAATATAAAAAGGAATGCAGGTTGTAGATGGCATGAAGGTTGCCAATCAATTGACCTTAGAAGAAGGGTAATGTCCTAAATTATCTTGGAAGTCACAAGATAATCACAGAGTCTTTTAATGTGGAAAAGGGAGGCAAAGGAGTCATGTCAGAGGCACAGTGACATGATGTAATGTGAGAATCAACCAATCATTGTTGATTTTCAGATGGAAGAGGACTGGGAATCCAGAAATTTGGGAACCCTCTAGAAGTTGGAAAAGGTATGAAAATGAGTTCCCTCTAGAATTTCCAGAAAAGAAGGCTGGGCATGGCGGCACACACCATGATTCAGGTGGCCCACTGATTCAGGTGGCCAAGACAGGAGGTTTGCGAATTCAAATCCACCCTCATTAAAATCAAGGCACTAAGCAACTCAGTGAGACCATATCTCTAAATAAAATGCAAACAGGGCTGGGGATGTGGCTCAGTGCTCAAGTGCCCCTGAATTCAAGCACCTATACCCCCCTAGCCCCACCCCCCCAAAAAAAACAAACAAACAAGAGGATAGCACTGCTGACATATTAATTTAAACCCATTGGTCCTCACTTTAGACTTCCAACCTGCAAAGCCATAATAAAATAAATTTGCCTTGTGTACAATAAGTTTATGGTAATTTGTTACAATGGCACTAGAAAACTAATACACATACCTAATTTGGTTGTTGTTTTTTTTTCCTCAAAGAAGACCCCCTGAATTGTCTAGGTTTATGTACCCACAGAACCTGGCTCCATCCCTGATAATATTGCACATGAATGTTATTTTTTTTAGCATGTATTTTCTCACAGCATAGGTTTGTCTCACCCAGGAATCTAGATACATTTTTAATGTTATTAGTCTGTCCTAAGGGACACTACACCCTTCTTAATGTTAATGGAACCCCCTTTCTTCACCTAACCTGTCCATCTAAAAAAGACAGAAGCATCTTCATTATATTGCAATACTTCTTCCTTTTTTGAACTTGACCCAACTTGACCAGATTAAGTAGATATTTTCCATTCCAGCCTGCTGTTTTCTTACATTGGACACTACAAAAAGCACTTCAGTCTAGCGATGGAGATTGTATTACATTTGCATGGTTTCTGTGAAAACTTTTGGCGAGGACTATTGTCTTTCCCTTTAATAATAGCCAGTGATACATTTCAATTTATAAGTACATTTTTGTTGTTGATATACCTCACTGTGGAAACAAAATAGTATCAATATATTTCTTTAGAATATTTTGTAACATTAGAGAAAATTAAAAGGAAAAAAACAGAGGACGTTTATACTGTTAGAGGGCTTAGCATCTATAGAGCTTTCTGCTAAATGCTTTATAAACCTTTTCTCCTTTAATTCTTCCAACACTGTCAGAGGTTAGATAATCTCACATTCCTTTTACAAATGAGGCTATCAAGGCTTACATCTTTTTTCCTATCTTACTGTAGGTCAAAAAACTGATAGGTAGCCAAACTGGGGTGTGATTCCCATTTTGGTTTGTATGACTTGAACACCAACAAAATATGGAAATAAATACCATTTATTAGCACTGGAAATTTACTCTTTGGGATTTCCAAGGAGTGTGTGCCTCTGTGCAGGTTGCTAACTTATCTAAACTCTCCTAATCTCCCTTGCTGCCACACTTTTATTGAGTCCTTGTTACCTGGGTCACTTTGCCCAACACCGATTCATTTCTTCCTGGTTCAGGAACACGCCCTTAGGAACCTTAGGTGACATTCTCCCCTGAAGAGGGAGAATGTGCTCTTAAATGTCCCTCTTACCTTTCCCATAATGGTCACTCAAAATGATAGCTGGGCGTTTACTTCTTTATCTTCCTCCTTGTTCCTTGAGGAAAAAAGATTCATATCTAATTAAACTTAGTAAGCCTGAGAGCATCTAGCACCTAGCCTCTGCTCAATCAATATCTGTTGAATTAATAAATATATTCCCTGGCATTAATGTTTCTATAAAATACTTTCCTAGAAATAGAATATATAAATATAATTGTGTGTTGGGCTTATGAAATTTAGGACAACAGAAGCATACTATGCATATTTTATGAGGTTTTCTTTTTTATGTTATATTTAATCCCTAGAATAACTGTGAGTTGGGCTAGTTTTATCTTCATTTCACAGATGAGCAAACTAAGATTTAAAAGTTAACATGAAGACCCAAGATGTACTGGCTCAGGAGATATTGCAAGAGAATTAGCAATTATTATTACCTGCTGGACATTGCCTTGGGTTAAGACAATGGAGCTGTCTGCCTTCCCCTTCAAAAGTGATGCTCCTGGACATATGCAGAGAGGCATACGTTTCAGAATTCCAGAGTTTCCATAGCCTGCTTCATATGAACGTAGCTTCTGCCCTGTGTGGATTGTGCTGTTGAAATTTTCTATCATAATGTATAGGAGCCAGGAAAGGATGAGGCAATGATGGGGAAAAAAAGATGGTTAATGGGTTTAGGGACACAGTTGGATGGAAAGAATAACTTCTAAGGATCTATAGCACAGTAGAGTAACTATGGTTGAGAACAGGTAATTGAATATTTCAAGAAGCTAGTAGAGATAATTTTGAATGTTTCCAACACAAAGAAAGGATGTATAATTTGCAAGTTAACCTGCTTGATTATTATACATTTTATACATGTATTGAAATGTTACACCGGACCACATAAAGTACAATGTGTCAATTAAAATTTTTTTTTAAAGAGAGAGAGACAGATGAGAGAGAGAGAGAGAGAGAGAGAGAGAGAGAGAGAGAGAGAGAGAATTTTAATATTTATTTATTTATTTATTTAGTTCTCAGCGGACACAACATTTTTGTTTGTATGTGGTGCTGAGGATCGAACCCGGGCCGCACGCATGGCAGGCGAGCGCGCTACGGCTTGAGCCACATCCCCAGCCCCAATTAAAAATTTTTAAAAGATAAAAAAAGAAAAAAAATTCATATTTCATCAGAGCTTGGCATAAGGTTCTGACACCAGGTTAAAGTTGTGAAATTTTAGCTTCCTGAAGTATCAGTCTCAGGTATTCTCCTTTGGCCACTTGTCAAACGGTGGTCACCATGAAGGACACAGTGAATTTTTAAATGCACCTGCACAACTCTACCAGATGGTTGTGCTTTTAAAAACTGCGTATTATGATAACCTAATAATTATCACCTAGAACTGAAAAGAATCTAAGTGTCCAACAACAAATAATACAAATAAAATGGACTGGTACTCAGTAATAAAAGGGATAGCAGCTGAAGAATTCAATTACGTGGATGAACCTCAAAAAAATTTTATGCTGAATAAAAAAACATTAAATGGTAGTTCCATTCCCAGTTTTCCAAGGATTCTCCATACTGCTTTCCATATTGGCTTCATCAATTTGCAGTCTTTGGTCTATACCCAAAGGACTTAAAAACAGCATACTTCAGGGACACTATCACATCAATGTTTATAGCAGCACAATTCACAATAGCTGAACTGGGAAACCAACCTATATGCCCTTCAGTAGAAAAATGGATAAAGAAAATGTGGTATATATACACAATGGAATATTACTCAGCATTAAAAGAGAATAAAATCATGCCATTTGCAGGTAAATGGATGGAACCGGAGAATATAATGCGAAGTGAAATTAGACAATCACCAAAAAACAAATGCTGAATGATTTCTCTGATTCAAGGATGTTGATCCATAATATGCTGGGGGAGAGTAAATGAACTCTAGATAGGGCAAAGGGGAAAAGGGAAGGGAGTGGGGATAGGGGTAGGAAAGATGGTGGAATGTGATGGTCATCATTACCCAAAGTACATGTAGATGGACACGAAGGATGTGACTCTACTTTGTGTACAACCAGAGATATGAAAAATTGTGCTCTATATGAATAATATGAATTTTCATGCATCCTGTTGTCATATATAACAAATTATAATTAAATATAAAAACTGAAAGACTAAATAAATATAATGATGGTGGAAAGAGCTACTACACTCAATTGACAGGAGGAAATAGGTTCACATATGCAAACATATACTCATACATATTTATAGTTTGTACTCATTTTGGTTTGTTGGTGGGGCTTGGATTGGATGTGCCTTTGTGGTGTTTTGCAGTTCATTTGGAAAGTAAAAAAAAAAAAAAAAAAAGAACTAATCCCCGGGAAAGAAACATGCAGGAGGCTTGGAGGTAACAACGCCTGATGCTCTTACATAGCCATTCCTTAGCCTCTTGCTTCTTGCCATGTTATCAATCCATCCTTCTCATACATGCTTTCATCATGATGCCATCCACCATGTTGTGATGTATTTCGAAGGCTATCAGCAGAAGTGGGCAAAAAGCTAAATAAAATGCTGTTCTTTAAAAATTAAAAGAAGAAGAAGAACATTACTTTCTTATAGCTGTTGTAACAGATCACTACAATTTGGTCATAAAATAATACAAATGTATTATAGTTGTACAGGTCAGAAGTTAAAAATGGGTCTCTGTCTGAAGTCAATGATGTTGGCAGCTATGGAGTTTTGTTTGTGGTTTTCTTTTTTCTTTTTGGTAGATATTCTAGGCAAAATTAATTTCTGAACATATCAAGTTTTTTTTTGGTTCATGGTTCCCTTCAAATTTCAAAGACAAAAAATGTTCAGTCAGATCTTTCTCACAATGTTGTAACACAGTGGGGCCTCCTGAGAAACTGAGGCAGCACAGAGACCCACCCTTCAAATCTCAATGCTTGTAATCAAGTCAGAAATACTTCAGATATGCCACTTAGCAATAGGCATAAGTCTATTGAAGGGATATGAAAAGGAGAAGGGAGAAAATGTGTCTTTTCAGAGAGGAGAGGGACAATGTGCTTCTCCCACACTTCCGTTTTATTGAGGATCCCAGAGAAGTTCCCAGAGAGCACCACCCATGTCCACCTCTTGACTTTTCCCTGACAGTAGGGTGATATCAGTCTTTCAAGTGCCCACTGTCATGGCAACTCTAGGTCACCTTGGCCCATGTTGACGGGTTCTAACTGGAATTCTGAACCATATATTCTTACAGATTTTATGATTATAAGGAACTATCCTTATCTCCCAGAGTTTCAGCATCTGGTCACAAAAATCTCCCCCTTCAGAGTAACTTGAGTTGGCCTTATCAACATTGTCTTGGGTTTGCCTTTCTCCTGCAGTGAACAGGGAGTTTGCTAAGGAATGTGACAGAGGCCAGGCAGGGCTGTAGGTAAATCGATTCTTGGAAATGAAAGCAGGTGAGGCTCAGCACAGTGGACCCATTTTATAGAATTACTTTCTTAATCTAGTGTTCCCACCATCCTCATCTGTCTGTCCTCTAACAGCGCCATCCCTCCAGTTCTGATTTTCTTTCACATTTAACGACCCTTGTGATTATATCTTTCAAACATGGAGAATCCAGATGACGTTGCTACATTACAGCCAGCTAATTAGTGAATATAATTTTATCTTCTACATTAATTCTCCTTTGGCACAGAGCCACCTGTTTACAGGTTTGAATAACAAAGCAAAACCAATCAAAACACAAAATACAGCCATGGTTCCTCTTTGGTCTTAAGAGCCACGATTGACTTGAAAGAGGTCCCAGGTAATAATTTGAATTGATGTTAATTTCTCTATTTATGTAAGAGTTTTTGGTTACATGGGTATATATATTTAATTATATATAAGTTCTACCTCAAAAAGGAAAAAAAAAAAAAAACCCAAGCAAACAGCAAACTCTTGCAAACAACATCCAAACATGACTATTAGGAGAAATTACACTGGTGTGTGCAAACTTGCTAAGAAAGTATGCAAGTTTTAGGTTTGAATGTTTCCTATAAAATTGGTTTGATTATCTGTATGTTTAAAAATTATCATTATCAAGTACGGGGGCGGGGAGTACTTGATAGGATCATGAACTTGTGTAACACCTCTGTATGTTTCTGCTTGTCACTCTCCTCTGCTGTTGGACATGCAGCTAGATTGCATTCCCTCTCGGGTTGGGGAATGAATTTTCCTTACTGAGTTTAAGAGCTCACTTCTCCCCAGGTTCTCTTTTTGCTGATGCACAGACTTAGATATTCATAGTCATAAAAAAAAAAAAAAAGGACTGAATTTCAATTAACATCTCTATTCCATGTAAGTGTACCTGGCTGGCTAAACTAATCCTTTTGAGACCCTAGTGCTGAGAATTTGCATAAGTGCAATGGGGGTGGAGTGGATGGGTGGTGGTCATGTGGGTGGGTGTCAGGTGCATAGAATAATGGAATTTATTCCAGAAAACCCAGTGCACATTCCTGTCATCCCCAGATCTCAAAACAGATGCTGCAGCTGTGCTCTGACTAAAGCATGCTATACCAAAGCTTATTCCTGTTACCTCCAAGAGAGTCTGTGTCTGAGCAGAGAAAACAGAGAGCCATTGTCTAACAGTAGAAGAAATCCCTGTCACTTTATCCCATCCAGCCTCTTTGACGGTTTTGTGCAAACCCATTCATTTGTCACATTAGGCGCTAGTGGAGCATGTGAACAGCCCATTACACTCCATGAAGGATGCCAATTCTTCACCTCATCACAGCTTGTGGTATATTTGGATAAACCCTTTAAAATTTTTTGAAATAAACCCTCAATTTCAGAGCATCTCAAGTTACTTCTCCAAACTCTTGAGCATTCCTTTATCTGGTGAATATATATGGGTTCTTCTATACGCACACCCCCCCCACACGCACACATACACACACACACACATACACACACACACACACACACACACAGCTTTTCATTATATATTTATGAGTGTTTCTCTATATGGTTGTCAATGAGATTACATTCCAATTTGATTTTAAAAAGAAAAGAACAGAATTTTGCTTTGTATATATGTTTTTCCTTTTCTTCCCCGCCTCCCCACCATTCAGTCACATGTACTTTAGCTGCTGAGAGTTCAAGATATGATCTTGGGGCTCTCAAAAATCTCTGGTCTAAATGAGGCCATCTATGTGGAAGCTGCAGGGTCAATAACATGAGGTCCCTTAAGAACAAATTCTAATTTGTCTGCAACTGTGGCTCTGTGTATCTTTCTTGCCCACTCCTCCATACATGACAGACTATAATAACTAAGATAACATCACTACTAATAAGATGGAGCTTTTCCCTAGACACTGAGCTTAGCAACTCTCCACAGTCCAGATGATTCAATACTTTCATATGAAAACCCAGGCCCAGCGAAAACAGCCTCCGCTTCTCCCTGGTGATACTCCTGTTGGCAGTTGTTCATGGGTGATAAATTGCCTCCATTCTAGAAAGCAATGGTGCCGTCTACTTAAGGTATAACTTATGAAAATACAGGATCTCCTTTGTTCATATGCAGTTAGCTTCTAATTATTCTTTTCTGGATCCCTTTTCATTTGTCCCTTGATGATTTAAGAAACTTGCTGATTTTTCTACTGTTAAATCACTGATCCAGCAATGCTGATATTTTAGTCAACTTCAATTTACCTTTCTTAAATGACTGATTATCTTGTTTACATTTCTCCTCAAATCTTTTCTAGGTTGCCTTTATTATTTTTTGATTGGAGTCTCACTGTTAAGGAAAATTTTATTCATTTTTTTTTATTTGCTGTATGTGAGAAGCTCAGAACAATCTAACGGATGGATTCAAGTAAATAAACCTAAATTTTCCTTGATGCAAAAATGCATATCTAATTTAAATCTTTGGGCCATCCATTCATTCTTGTATTAAATCAATATGCATGATAACTTTCTCATATGCATCTGATGAACATTTTGGTTACTTAAAATTCCTTTCAATGGTTTAACAATATACTCAAGTACTTTAATACTTTATAGAATATGTTGTGCCATAAGAGAACTGAAATTTGTGTATATGGGGAAAAAAAAGTGCCATGAAAATTTAAAAGAAGTGGGTAGAAGAAAAGCTTTGATAGACAGAATGTAGAAAAGTGTGGGAAGGGATGAACACACTAAATCCCTGACTCATGAAAGTGGAAAAACATCTCATTAACTTCAACAACTCTTGCTTGTCTTCTATGTGCCAATCCCCCTTGAGCTTACCTCTGTGGGGGAAGACAGGGATGAACTAAATATTTATTAATTTATTGGTCATTAATCTGTAATAAGTCACTACTAAATTCTCTTGTATTCCTCCCCAAAAGCTAACTGCTGTAACATTGTAGTTTTATGGGAAGGAGCATTATCTTTCGAATCACTTAAACACATACTTCTATTCCTACTTCTCCAATTTCAAGAAGATCTCTTAACCTTGTACTTCTCTAATTCCTTACTTGTCTTTAAAACAGGGACACTAAAGTCTACTTTCTCACTTCCCTCTTACTGTCTTCAATATTCTGAGAAATTATTGGCATGTGAGACAAAGCACAGGGACTAAGGTACAATACTCATAAATTCATCTTCCATTCCACATCCTACCACAATTCCCCAATAACTATTTCTACCATTTCTTTTATTTCCTTGTCTTTGATCAATCTTCATTACTTCTTACTTAAATTATTATTGCAGTAATTTCTTAGGTGATTTTTTTTAAAGAGAGAGAGAGAATTTTTTTAATATTTATTTTTTAGTTTTCAGTGGACACTACATCTTTATTTTATTTTATTTGGTGCTGAGGATCGAACCCAGCGCCCCGCGCATGCCAGGCGCTTGAGCCACATCCCCAGCCCCTCTTAGGTGATTTTTTACACACTATTTCTTCCATTCCTTATGGAATTATAAAAATATTTTTTATTCTTCATTTACTTCATTGTATCCAGAGTAAACAGGATAATAATAAAGTTTTTGAGAAGTATACTGTTTTATTCAGCTTTTTCACTGCTGTGACTAAAAGACTTGACAAGAACAATTAGATGAGGAAAAGTGTTTTTTTTTTTTTTTTTTGGAGGGGGTACCAGGAACTGAATTCAGGGGCATTCAATCACTGAGCCATATCCTCAGCCCTATTTATTTTATTTTTTTTAGAGATAAGGTTTCACTGAGTTGCTTAGTAACTGGCTGGCTTTTGCTGAGGCTGGCTTTGAACTCAGGATTCTTTTGTCTCAGCCTTCTGAGCTGCAGAAAAGTTTATTTTGAGGCTCACAGTTTCAGAGGTCTTAGTTCATAGACGGTCATCTCCATTGTTCTGGGTCTGAGGTGAGGCTGTACATCATGGCAGAGGAACGTGGAGGATGAAAGCAGTTCAGAACATGGCACCAGGGAGCAGAGAGAGTGCTCTGCTCAACAAGGATGAAATATGATCCCTCAAAGGTGTGCCCCCATGACCAACCTTCTGCAGCCACACACAACCTGCCTTCAGTTACCACTACTTAATCTTTATCAGGGAATTAATGCACCAATTAAGTTAAAGTTTTCATAACCCAGTCATTTAACCTATAAGCTCTCTTGCATTTTCTTACACATGAGCTTAGGGCAAACACCACACACAAAAAAACATAACATTTCATGAATATATATGACTGGGGCTTTTTAAAATCATGAATGCCTTTTTCATAGTGGCATAAGATGATCACATCCAAGGGAAATTCCATGCCATTATTCACAAAAGAATAATTAGAAATGGCCTGGAACTATTTACAAAAAGATGTATAAAGAAACTCTAAAGAGAAAGGGTATCATGCCTTCAAATACTGAAGTGTGATAATAGTACAAGATTATTTGAGGCAAGTGCACTCGTAACAGTTCTGTAGATTTTGGGGTTACAAAACATCTTCTTGAAGATAAAATGAAGAATAAGATAATGTAGAAGATATAAGGATCAAATGAGAAAATAATATATCTCATATAAATGTGAAACAAACTAACTCATAGATCATAAAATGATTCCCATGATCTTATCATGACAAACCTTCACTTGTATTTCAACATACTTAACTTCAAATCCCAATCCAGTTACAATAATAATAATAATAATAATAATAATAATAATAATAATAACAAAACTTACCTAGAGGAGTGACTTCAACTCTGTATGAAAAATGGAGATACTAATGTTATCTTTGCAATGTTTTTCTGAATAATAATTAAAATAGTTACATGAATACCATTTTACATCCATTAGGAATGACTACTATATAAAAACGGAACAAACAAATCTCAAAATAAGAGATGATGGGGAAGATGTGAAGAAGTTTTCCATATTGATGGGCGTGTAAATGACAAGGCGGCTATGGAAGCAGTGAAGAGATCCACAAGGAATTAAAATAGAATTAATTGCTTATTTCAACAAATCCATATCTGGCCATATGCCCATAAGAAGTAAACCAGAGAATCAAACAGTTTTGTGAATTTTCAGAGCTTCACTGTCATAATAGCCAAGAACCCCAAAAGTTCATAGATGAATGAATAGATCAACAAAATATAATAACATGCACACAATAAAAGAGTTTTTGGACTTAAAAAGAAATGGAGTTCTAACATGTGCTATAATATAGACAGGTGCTAAAGACAGTGTGCTAAGAGAAATAAGCCAGACACAAAAGAGATACTAGATGCTTCCATGCATATGAAGTAGAGTACTCAAATTCATAAAGACTGGAAGGAGAATGGTGGTTTCTGGGACTGCAAAGGGAGTTAGTGTTTAACGGGTTTAGGATTAGTTTTTGGTGAGAAATAAGTGTTCTGTAAACAGATGGTATTGATGGTTGCACAAGAATTTGAAGACACACTACGTCATGTAATTATCCACTTAAAAGTGAAATTCATAGGCTTTGTGACATGTATCTGTTTTCACAATTCAAGAGTGGACAGTATGGGATACATCTAAATATATTTGATTAAAGGACTTCATGGGTTAGCTGCTTCCTCTAAAACCCTATGCATCATGGAGACCTCCCTCACTCTATTCCACACACCATTCCTTAAACAAGCCCTACGTGTTTATCTTCATGTGCATTTCTTCCTGTTTCAATTCTCATTGGTGTGTGAGATCTCTTCTCTCATGCCAGAATCTGGGTCTCCTTTGAAGATCCCATGTCCTCAGAAGGCATTTTCAGGGACTTCCATACAAAGTCAAGGACACCTTCATTTGCATCCTGTGCAATGCTTGCCTACACTTTGATTTACACTGTATTTAATTTCACTCTTTGTATAGATGGTTGGCATTTGGTGTCCTCCATCATATTATAATCTTCTGGAATGCACAGGGTCTGAGTTCTCTTTATTTTGTTTTGTTTAGTCATTTAATAACTTTTTGTTCCAAAACAGGGAAACCTCAGTGATAACTCTCAAAGCTAATTCATGCTTCTTCTTGCCTTCTAAGACACAGGTAAACATCAACAGTAACTAAAAATCATTTTATTTACTGAATAATGGTTTTGAAAATGTTTGCATTTCAATTGATGTGAAGATTGTTATTATTCTTTATTTTCCTTTTTGCTAGCTTCTAGACTTTATTATTAATTTTATTACTTTCATTTAAAGAGCTAAGGGTTGATTTTATATTTTCAATTTGAAACAATGTGAAGACAATACTATTTCAATTTTTATAATTGTGAGAATTTATAAACAGAACAAAATTTCTCAAGTGTATTAGCTAATATATTAGCTAATGATGATAGATTAAGTGACAGTTATAGAATAAGGTAGCTCTTAAAACATCAAACATTTAAGGTGAACACCACCATTTAACTGGTCTCATTGTTCTATAAATTGGAAATCCTATATAAGTAATGATGCATAGCACAGACACAAGCTTTTACTTAGATGGCTTTGCATACTCTTAATTATTCTCTGCAAGTTGACTGTACCCTGAAGGAATAAACTGTATTATCTTTAACAATAATGCTCCTGAATCACATTCTGGCGGCATAGCGATTCTAGATTATAATAGAGTGGAATTAGATTATTTTTATTTAATTATTTTTTAAATATAAAATGATCTGAAGAATTGCCAACTAAAAGGAATGTCATTTAGGTGTTCCTTTACCATTTTCTCGTCCCACGGATCTGAAACAACTTTAACTCAGTCTCGATGTCTTCGTATCAGAAAATTAAAAAAAAAAAAAAATTGAAGTACTGAAGCATGCCAGCTCCATCACGTCACCTTAATAAAAGACTTGAATACATGATCTCCTTTCTTTTCTAGACTTCACTGCTTTAATCACTTCTGGTTCTAAAATCCACTTTGTCACTGTCTTTCTTAGCTGCTTTTCTGGGTCTCCTCCTCCTCTGAAAGAAATCTGCATATTAAAACAATTGCTCCCTCACTACCTAACAGGCAGCTATCCTGCCTAGCATGTTGTGGGGCCATTAATAACCAAGCCTAGAGGAACTACTAAGCCTCATGTCCCAGGCTGACACAGAGGGTTATAGGCCTTCTGCAATGTACTTGAGTTGCTAAGAGAAAAGAGTGACTTTTTCAGGCAATCTGTAGTTCAATATTGACAGGAGCATTAGAAGAAATTTCAAATTGCCTACTTTTGCTGGTTAGAAAGTCCTGTAATTGTGGCAGGCAGGGGGCATAGAGCCTAGGGTAGATGACAGTGAAACACTTGATCCAAGCTCTCAAAGCCTTTGTAGATATTTCTATCCAGGGAAGGGCACCAAGGCTGCATTAGCTGAGTCCTCAAGATGCAATTGAGGACGTGATGCTATTTTCCTTCTGGCTGAGAGAAATGGTAGAGCCTCTTTGCAACAAATGATCACAAATTGCCCTAGTGTCTCTGAGGCAGTGGCAGGACTTGCATGTTAGTGCTAATGCGAGCAAGCTCTCAGACTTTTAGTAGTGTGTGCTGCTGGGAAGAAAACAGGGCCTGAGGACAAAGCTACCAAGACAGGTTTGTATCCCCAAGTAAATGTGATCAACAGTGAAAGGCTTTTGACTCTTAGAATACTGTGAAAGCAGATTCTCAAAACTCAATAATCAAATCAAGAGGGGCCAAAACCAGAAACTAAGATAAAGTGAAATCTGGACATTGAAAAGTGAGAGAATAAACAAGATCCTCTGCCAGAGTTAAGTTGGGTTGTTAACCCTGTCTTGTATTTTTTTTTTCTTTCTTCTTTTTCTTTTTGGTATTAAAATCTATATGGAATCCTGTGAATCATGTAATAATAATATGCTGTCAAAAGGCATGCATACTTTTGAAATTTAATTTCAGATAAGAGTTCTCCTTTAGTGTGGCTTTAGGGCAGGTTGACCAATTTTGAAAATTTCCAGTATATAGCTTCTTGAGCTCCAGTAGTCCCTGGTTCTTTGTAAATCATTTTGTGAGTGCACACAAGAAATGTATGGATTTAGAGTAAGTGACTCTTGGATTATGCTCCTACCTGTGGTTATAAAAGTTCCTTAAAACCCCTAGTGTATCATATGTTTCTAGGTTTCCATCTCTGAGAATTAAATCTGTATAACACAGGCATAAGTGTTTGGTTACCCACTGTCCTAGGTTTTTTTAGGGATTGGCTAGTAACTGTGTTGTTGATGCTGATGACAGTGATGGTTTCCTAGGAGTAAAACACTCTGCTAGCTACTTAAAATTGGCTATCTCATTTAATTTTATGAACATTCTTTTCATTGCTCCTATTCTTTGAAGAAACAGAGTTCACTTTAGGTCATAGAGTTGTTAACGAAGGGTAGTAGTGCCAAATGTATTTTGTCTGAGTCCCAAATACAAATTGTCAATAAATAAAGAGGCATAGTATGACACAAAAGGTAATAGTACATTTATTGAGATATCTAAAATGAAATTCCTATGCTTCATACCACTATGCTGTGACATTTTTTTGTTTGTTTTTGAGATCCAGCATATGTTCTTCCTTGTTATGGAAATATTACCTCAATCTTGCTTTTATAAAATACCACTTTTAATGGTCAGCCATGTAGATCTGGTATTATTAATTTGATTCACAGCAGGAGGGTTAAGTGGCTTAACATTTTCCTGGTACCAAGGATGGGCCAGGTATTTGCTAGATCTTCTGTAGAGATAATTAATTTTTCTCTTTCTTTTTCTACTGAATGAATAACTACCAAAATATACTCTGCTGTTTACTGGATGGTATGGTGGTGTACAACATACAAGGTTTGAAAATACAGTAACCATTTGAACTGATGTAGGAGGGAAGAAACTGGAAACCCGAAGAATTTTCAGGAAGCAGGTTTATTGGCTGCAGGGTCCAGAGGGTCTATTGCCTAAAAGATTGTTTAGACCATGAGTCAGGAAATTCTTGGAACTTTATACCCAATGTTTGTGTGTGGGGAGGCGGGGCGGGTGGGGAAGGATGTTAATATTTTTGTAGGAGTCTACATAAAACAACTTTTCTTAAAGTTCACAGAAAGTGTTTTTGTCCCATTTTTTAGATTCATCAGAGGTTTTACAACAAAAGCAGAAGTGACATCATCAAGTCTGTGGCCAAACTTAATTTTGCAAGACAGAGTAACCTAGTCCTCACAAGAAATAGGAAGTCCTATCCCACATTGATTTTTTTTTTGTAGAAATTTTTGCTGATATTCTGTTATAAACCTTTCTAACAAGAAGAGGAAATTATACGTTACAAATATGAAATATGATGGGGGTTTCTGCTTAATAATGGTAAGAGTCTTCTGGGTAGAGGTCTCTGGCCTGCTTTAGGACACTGTAGAAGACCAATCAAAACTCTGTGGACCATGCCCCCTTTCAGGGTGACTTTTCTACAAGTACCAACAAGACAGGGAAGCACTTTCCTCATCTCCTGCACCTAAACTGATTTTTTTCTTTTAAGATTTTGCAATTTGCTTAACCAGTTGAAGATAGAAGATTTGACATTAGTCCTTGGGAAATTGCTCTTAAGACTACCATGTTAGAAGCCAACATCCTCAGCTGGAGGATGACATCATGAGGAGGAGACCAGCAATGCTCAAGACAACAGGCGGCTTCGACTGTCAGAGCTCAGGGTCAGTACACAGTGGGCCTTCCTGGTCAGCTGACCCTGAACTTAATGAGGTTACAAAATAAGTAAGTCCAGTGAGAAACCAGAGCCAGCCAACATTACTGAGACATAACAAATCTTCATTAAGTCACTTAGTTCTGTGCTGGTTTATCAAATGTCAGTGGTTAACTGATACAGCCACCATGGCTAGGGGATTGGTGAAGCAGGGAGAATGATGACAGAGCAAGACAAAGAATAAAAATAGATTGTTGGTGTTAAATCAAGCTGTACATGAAGCCAGTCCTATAACAGATTTAGCATTTATGAATTTATCGCTTCCCTCCAAATTCCTTCCCTCTTATTATTTTGTTTTTGTTTGTTTTATATTTTTAAGATGGGGAATGTTCAGCCCCAAGACTTCAAACACTCTAGGCATACTGTCTCTCAAATAAAGAAGACGGAGGACTCCATGGAGAGGTTTTGGACATTTTATTACTTACACTCACTCCTCTGTGGCAGTAGGCCAGGATATAATAGAAGGAGGCATCATGCCCACAACTGGGTGAATGTATAGGATGCTCACTGCACTGATGAGTTTCTTCAGACATTTTATGGTGATATTCCTTTACTTTATAACTAAGGTCGCTGTGCTTGAACACTCACATAAAGATGGGAGACAGGAAAGTGTCCAACTTCCCCTCTCCATTTTCTTCATTATCAAATTCCTTAAAGTTCTTCTTTTCTCACTGCCCAGAACAACAAGTTTCCTAGGCACTTTCTAGTGTTTACTCCAACAGGGAGAACGGCTTCAACCAATTATAGTTCAGTAAATTGTAATACACAGTAATAAATCACCTTAGTCACTGCACTGTGTTAATTCTTGATACGGAAGAGATTTTATCACCTTTAGGTTTATTCACCACCTAAGGGCATGACAGAAAGGTCAACACACAAAACAAAACTCTAATGTGAACAGCATTCAACATTTGATCAGGGTAAAACTCTAGGAGCTGTAGCAACATCTTCCCTTTGTTTATTTGTGATATAAGTAAGCCTTTAAGTGACTCAGAACTTATTTAACGCTAGAAGAGACCTAAACTATTTTTTTTAAAAAAATAAACCAATAAAAAAGAATTTCAGAATGGGAAGTATTTTTTATAAGTAGGTGATCTTCTCTATTTTCTTTTTTCAGAGAGGGAAGAACATACTTTTAAATCTGAAATCAGAGGTTAATATGTCATCCATATAATGGATTGGGTCCAATATGTAATACAAACGCCAAGAAATAGGAGGAGGCAGAAAAGAGAAAAATGTTTTTTATCCATAACCAATTATATTAAAATATGTATATAGGTATATGTGTGTGTGTGTCGAGGTATCTGAGACAAATTAAAATGATCATTACCTCAGCTTCATTATTCAGATTTCAGATTAAGACTTGAGAATGAATTCTGCCTTTTAATCATTCTTAGTTTCTAGACAATGGCTTCTAAATTTCCCCACATATAAAATTATGTCCTTAATTGTAACATCAAATATTAGGATAATATAACCTCGGCATTAAATTGATGATCCAACCATCAGTGGAAATGGCTGATTCCATAGCTAAACCGAATAAAGTAATGTTATAAGGACATAAGGTTAGTTTTATTTGTAAGAAGTGATCAGAATTGAGTCTGGTATAAATCTCATTCAGTTCTCTGACTTAAAGTTTCCAGCCATTCTAAGAATCATTCATTAATTTATTATATTTATTGAATACCTATAATATGTCAGACCCTGTGTAAAAGGAATGAAAAAATGGTCAATTTATTCAGAGAGCTCATAATCTCATGGATGGGCCTGGTAATTTTACAGAGTGCATAATAAAGTGACTTGGAATAATGAGAAGTAGTCAATAGCACTGGACAAAGACATAAAGTTTATTAGGTGTTCTCAAAATGAAATGCCAGCAATGTTGGATGGTCTTACCCCATTGGCTAATGGGTTATTTCCTTTACACCATTCTTATTTCTGCACTGATGGAGAGGATTGAAGTACATGCACGAGGAAGACATGGATGCTAAATACCCACGTCTTTTCCTTCTCTCCTAGGTTAGGTAGCATTTACGGCCCCTGTTATGTCGGTCAGAAAAAGTGAATAATTCTAGGCCATGAATTATAAATGAAAACATTTTATGCCAGCATGGCGTGGTGCTTTTGACCTATGGAATAAATCTCTACAGTGGTTTCTCTCTTTCCTCAGACACAGAGCCAGCAATGTTCAAGATAGTGACTTCTCTGATTCTGAGCAGTAAGACATGCAGAGCTCTCCCTAGTGATCTTCAGTGAACATGTAGAAGGAGCATGGTGTCTACGTTTGCTGGTATATGTCACTGAGGTTTCGGTATTATTTATTACTAGAACACAAACCAGTTCTTCCTGGGTAAAATGAAGTGTTTTTGTGTACTCTCATAATTGATTACTTTTGTGAATTGACTAAGGAAAAAAAGGAGCAGTTCTGGTGCTTATGTCTAGATCTGCCCCTATTTTCTCACTTATGGAAATGCCAATTCCCGAAATGTAAAGTCTTTTTGAATAAACCTTCAATGTTGAAAAACCTTCATGCATGTTTGCAAATGTGTATACAGAGGTTTGGTTTACTCTTCTGTTTATTTAATACGTAATTGTTCACGTGGAATTATGAAGGTCATTATGAGGTATTTGCTATTTGCAGAAAAATTGATATGAATATTATTAAAATAGATATTAATTACATTTATTTAAGGACTTTGGAAAGTTCTTTTCATCTCATTTATGGACTATATGCTAATGGAGGTAGATCTTATAAGGTAAATGAAAGAGAAACATTATTGATCTAAAAAGTTGAGGTCGGGTATGCTGGCTTCCTTTAGAGAGGCTTTGTTGAAGGCATTTGAATATGTACTCTCTATACAAACTCTTGAGAGATTTTCTCTATGGAGGGACATTTTATTTCTAATGCAATCTTCAATATGGGAGCGTCTCTCTTTATTTCTGAAAGTTCTTGACACTCTGTTTATATAATGATGTTTTAGTGATGTTATAAAATGCTATAGTTTCACATTATACTTATCTGTGATTAATCCTTCCTCAGCTGGAGATGGGATGAGATTCCCTAAGGGTTCAAGTGGAAGTTTCTGCAGGATTCATGTAAAATGAAATTTGACAACCAAATGTAGATTAGAGAATAGAAAATGATGACTGTTCTAAAAGGTCTCTTTAGGTAAGGAAACTAAAATAAGCATTTCGTGTGTAAAAAATTAAGCTTAAGAAATTAGACTCCCACATTTTAGCTACTTTTTGAGCATATATAGGCATATGAAGAGCCATATTAATTTATTCAAGATAAATGATTACCTTTTAATATTAAATAATTCCCTAAGAGATCACATTATTTTTTCTTTTTTATTTCAAATATATGTTGATTGAAATAGTTGGGAATATAGATCTAAAGAAACCTAGAATATTGTTTTTCTCTCATTTATTTTCTATTTTAAAGTAGAGACTGGGACATTTGTGGTTATAATATTAGTAAATCCTTAATAATTCACATGTGCATTTTAATGATATTCAGCAAACTTATTTCACCCTCAGTTGTGTTCAGCTTGCATTATTTAGCATCTGTTAGGGTTAGGGTTAGGAAATACCAGGATGGCAAAAATGAATGTACTGTGGCCATTCACTTGAGGAAGGAAGAATGGTTGGGGGCACAGTTATAGGAACAGGAGTCTATTGTGCAATGCAGAAAGTCAATGGCTGTGGAACAGTAATGCCTTGTATGTTTTTCTGAAGGGTATTCCTTCCTCCTTGTTTAGAGGTTTAGTTATGTATACATGCTTCAATGCTATGATGTAGTATGGACTGGAATGTCACACACTAGAGTTACCAAAAGAAAAAGAAAAAAAGAGTAACCCAGAGAACTCAGTTGCAACACAGAAAATTTATGTTCAAATTTACACCTAAAACCTTCTCTCTTTGTATGTGCATTTAAGCTGATTGACACCTGACCTTTTTTTTGAAAATGTTAATAATCAAAATAGCATATGATGAAATAATAACATATTTCATTTATCTACAAAATATTAATCAGTATGGCTGACATGACATAAACATCATTAAATGAATGATTTAGGAATTTGAAATGGTGAAATATAAAGTTATGGAGCTTCTGTTCTTGTCTAAACTTTTTAAGTCTCTGATTTGAACAAATTGTCATTTATATCTTCCAAAGAACACATTACCTCTGCCGTGTGAAAAACCCAGATGATCAGCACTGTCAGATTTTATTATTATTGTGACAGATACTTTAGCATATAAATTTTAAACTAATGAAAAAATGTCATCTTCTTTTTGGAGCTAAGTGTTCAAAGTGCATCAACTATTTGATTTGATAGACATTTCTTCAGAAGGCTTGGGAGGAATTACATATTAAAAATACTTTGTATATGAAATTCTTATCACTTATATTCACCTCCACAGTGGATAAACTAATTGTAAACCACTTCTGAGAACTAGATTAAAAAAACAACAACAACTCTTTTTTTTTAACCTGTAGAAAAGGATCTGTAAAAATACTGAGGAATATTTCTGCACATTTCAGCCTGGGCCCATGAATTTCTTTTTACTTATTTTTATTAAAATCAGAAAAGTAATGCAAGAACTTTAGGAGCAGAAGAAATGCATTATACATCTTTGAAGCCATCATAGTAAGGGTGTTCAATATATTAACTGGTGAGTGATTGAGTCTTTATCTGACCAATACTTTTGGATATTTTTAAATCATTGTATATGTTCTTAGGATAAGCAGGAGCTATTATAATATTTCTCAAAATAACATACACATAAGATCACCTGAGTATTTACTAAATTGCAGATTCTCAGGTCATCTCTTTGGGGATTCTGATTCTGAAGGTCTCTAGTGGGGAAACACTTACATTGTACTAATATAAGTAGTTCTAGGAACACACATAGGTTTAATGATGTGAAATGTTCAGGTTATGTGATTATGTACAGACTGAGTATGTATTTAATTCAATTTGTATTTGATTAAGGAAACTTTGTTTTTATTTAAAATATACCTTCTCTTGTAAAATAAGTCTGTTATTATTTTAATTATGTTTAAAGGAAAGAATTGATCAAAATTAAATGTCTAGAGAACAAAAATATTTACTTTCATCTTTCAAAGTAATTTTACTAAAACTGCTCTGCTACAGAATACATCAGGGTATCTTTGCTCTGAACAATTCTAGTGCAATAGTCTTTTGGTCTCATATCTGAGCTTTGCTTCCAAGAGCAGAGTTTCTGTGTAAATGGTACTTTTCTCTATTAAAGCACAGACCAAAAATTCTTTGACAAGGTAAGAGGTAGCATACTTTTCTCCTTTACAGAACTCATGGTATGTGTTTAGTTCCATTAGGGATGCAAAGATCACGAGGCATTCTGCTGACCTTCCTTCTGGACACACTCAAAAGCATGAACATTTGTGCTACAAATCTGAAAGATGAGTCATTTTCATTTTGTAATTACTCCAAGTCATTTTTCTACAGTGCAATGTGTATCTTCTGATTCTAGCTGAATTATTTTACTCTAAGGAGAAATATCCTAAATGATATTCACCATGGAAATAGCATTTTTGATCCTAAGAAAGTGCTACATTTAGCAGAATTTCATACTGAGTTTCAAGCAATATTAGTCCATAGAGGTTTCCCTCTAAAAAGTAGTTTCATGGTCATCTGGGAGACTCTGCACACTACACAGCTGCTTTTAAAGATTCTCACAAACATTAATATATTAAAGGTCTGAAGTTGCCCTGGGAGTAAGAAACTTCTTTAAAATTGCTTAACTCAGCATTTTCAAAACTAATTTGTCTATATGGTTTCCTTTTCCTTTCACTGCTATTGATTATGTATGACAATCCATTATGTAGGATAGCTTTCTCCTGAGAGTCCTATGCCACAGCATCATTCCTTTGGAATTCAGTGTCATAAGCCTGTTCTAGTCTTCACTCAATAAACTCACAAAGATGAGCCTTTGGGCTGTATCTATGAAAAAAGATGACAGACAATGAGTTGTTTTTTTTTTTTTTTTAAATCACTTCATGTCCTGTTTAAAAAATTTGAAAAATCTCTATTGTGGTTTGGATCTCAGATGTCCCCCAAAGGCTCATGTGTTGAACCTTGGTCCCCAGTACAGCAATGTTCAGAGGTGGGGCTTTTAGGAAATGATTGTGTCATGGTGGCTTTAACCTCTTCAGTGGATTAATCCATTAATGGTTTCATAATTTGAATGGACTGCTGGAAGGTGGCACCTAGTTGGAGGGAGTGGGCCCTTGTGTGTGTATCATTGGGAAGTAGATCTTTCTCTGGACCCTTGCCCACACTATTTCTCTCCATTTCCCCAGATGTCGGAAGCTGAGCAGCTTCACTCTGCCACAGTCTTCCGCCATAGCGCTCTGCCTTATCACAGCTCCAAAGCACGGACTGAAATTTCTGAAACCCTGAGCCAAAAGAAATTTCTCCTCTTTAAGTTGTTTTTCTCAGATATTTTGTCACACAGATGAAAAGCTGACTCATACATTATCTTTGAAGAATTAATTGTTTACATTCTCTCACCCACCTCTCTCTTATTCATATAGAAAAATGAAATACCAAGTCCATCTGACTCAATTTCATACTAGACAGTCTCCTATACAGTCTCAGTGACATGAAGTCTAAATCATCATCTTTAATTTAAAAAATTGAGTCTTTTTTGACATGGTCCTTAAGTCTTCATTTTCCTTTCATATAAATCTACCTATAGATACTGCTGATAGTATAAAAATCCCTATTCAAATATTTTAATGAATTCTACTTCTATAAAGAATAAAATTGTAACTCCCTAGAATTTCATTTAAAGTCATCTTGATATCACCTCCAACTAACTTTTTTAGTTTTATTATGCTTTAAATGCATACATTAATTTTTTTACATCTGAAATGAGTTGGATGTCCAACAAATAGCTACCACACAAGTGGGCGTGTAAGTAGGATGGTTAACCTATTTCTCTCTTGTTTGGTAAGAACTACAGCCGCTTTCTTACCCTATTCACCTAGCAGCGTACATGAGACTCAAATAATCCATATTTCTTTAATATGAATTTGATGATTTAGAAAAATTGCTTAGAGCCGGGGACAGACCTTAAACAAAATAGAATAATGATGAATGACTAAGAGATAGCAAGCCCAGTCTGGTCAAACTTTGAATGAAAGAGAAATAAACACTTAAGCTCTGAGAAGCCATGTAGACAGCACAAGGAAAGTTATCTGTAGCAAAACAGTAAGACAAAGCAGACTTGAAGAGAGAAAGAGAACTATGAGACAGAGCAAGAATTTCCATAGCACTCAGGCACCTAAGTTTAATATTCTTGAAGCCTTGCAGGTTGTAGTTATATCCTCAATATCTAATGTTCATCTTTGAGCAAGTTTATCTCAATCCTGATATACATGTACCCAAAAGATTGAGGACTCCCACAAACTGAATATCTATGCACATGCACACATATACACATCTCACATTTTCCTGAACTGAAGTGTTTTATTTCCCCGTACTTTTATTCTGCCTATCACTTAAAGCCTATCTCTTACTCAAAGCCCACCATACCTTGCCATTCAAAGATACTCTCTTTAGGCCTGTGGTATTCTAAACAAACTTATGAGATCTACAGAATTATATACATCTGAGAGCAAGACTATGTCAAAGTTATTGTATATAATGCTTGTACTTAACAGCATGGGATGCATTAATAATGCTATTTTGAATTACAGAAAATAGGAGTCGATAAACTGACTTATTTTCTCTACAGACATACATTTTTTTTTTGATAGGAAAAACTAGCTTAACACAAACATCACAGTAGCCATGAGCGTCAATTCCTGGAGAGCACACTTTCTTTCCCATTGTGATCTCAGCAAACGTTTCTGTGCCAAGGATGATGAAACTCTGATTATCTATTTGTAACTCCCCAGGAATCATAAGAAATAACTTCCAGATGGTTTGTATAAATATGAGAAATATCAAAGATAAGTTTTTGTAAGGATCCTAGACATTATGGTAAGGGAGGGAAGTTTGATGGCTGAACAGAGCCCCCAGCTGTGTTTGAGAGATGCTGCCAATGCATAAAGAGTAAGTTTCTTTCATATAATACCTTTAAAATGGATGACTATGCAAAAGGGTAAAATCCAGTAGACATTAGCAAGTTGATAGATGAAGAAATATTAAATACACTTTCCAAAAACTAAAGGTCAACTGAACTTATTGCCAATGACATTTAGCACCTGAATTGATTTTTAATAGCTGAAGCAATGTGTCAAGCAAAATTGTGACTCACTTGAATAAATCAAATTATGCACTCAGTACCTAATATAGAGACTCAACTTCTAACTTCTGCCCCTACGATATACTTGCTGAGTTAGGGACAAGGGTTCACTCCAAGAAACTAAGTTTTGATAAGAGAGAAGAAAATAAGAGCTGAAAGGGTAGACAATTCTTTTTCTCAAAGATGCTACGAAGCATCTAGCCAGTCAATCTCTATTTTTTATAGCAGGCATTGTTCCAAGAAATTGAAAGGTCAGGCAAGTCAAGGCAAGAAATAGAAAAGATAAACTATTATTGTGACCAGCTATTAGGTTTAGGTAATGCATTAATTGCTTTACTGGTGTTTCATTTCATATATCTATTAAAAAATTTATTTTTTAAATGGCAGCGTTTCATTGTATTTGAAATAATTATATCATTGATAAATTAGGTAGTTTGACTCAGATATGCCCAACTGTTAGTGTTGATCCAAGGATTAAACTGAAGATCATACTCTATGAACTTCACAAACTTGTCCCTAAATTCTAGTTTACTGATCTCTACTTTATCTACCAAGATGCAGTAAGTGCTTCTATTATATATTGTGTTGCAGCTAGATTTTATATTAAAAACCATTCTCATCTGAAGATGTAAATGAAGTTCTTTCCCCTCACCTATACACAAGATGTGGAGCGAATAACACTGTGGAATCAATTTATATTTAATTAAGTAATTCTAAGTTAGAATTTCTTTGAGAAACAGCTGTGTTGGTAATGTTGTTCACACAGTGCTTATGATGATTAGATGATATAACTTAAGTTAATGATGCTTAGGTGTCTAAAGTGAGTAAAGGATCTGGTGGTGCTTTCAGAATAAGAAGCCAGATTACATTTTTTATACCGTCTATTTCCAGGGATACCATTAATTTATGAACAAGAATCTTCTTAAAAGTAACACACTCATACCAGTGGAAAAAGCAGAAGGTGGACCTTTAAAATAAAAAACTTTTCACAGATTACAGAAATTAAGAAATGAGTGGAGGAATAAAAAAGTACATATGCTGTAAAGCAGAGCAGACTACACATAGTTTAGGAAGCAGTTGTTCATATTGAAAAGATGCTAGGTAAAAGAGAACAAATTTTGGAAGATGTGCCAGAAAATTAATTGAAAATAGACATACCTAAGTTTAACAACATAACACACACAGCTTAAGCACATTCCTCTTACAATAACAATTTATGATGTGAGCAATCTAATTCACCCTTGCTGAATTAAAAATAATAACAATAAAAAGTAAATTAGTGGGGACTTGCTTTTCTGTCAACATGTCTGTAAATACACGTAACTCCTCATAACAAAACAGTAAAAAATATTAGGCAAAACACATTTACAAATGCTTTTTATAGGAAGAACTAAGATAGGAAAAAAAAAAAAAAAGTAAGGCTCATTTATAATGCCACAGTCGGGAGAGTAGTAATGATAAGAAGTAAGCAGCTTCCAAATCTGGCCTCTAACTAGTGTATCTGCTGCCCTGCTTTATTTCAATAGCTCATGCTTGAGGTGCTTACACAGTAGGAAATGCTACTACAGATCCTATATACTACCAAGAAACAAAAAAGGAATATGCCATCTCTTAGCTTTCTGTTGCTGTGGGGAAAAAAAATCCCTGAAATAACTTAAAAGAAGGAAAAATTTCAGAGGTTTCAGTTAATAATCACTTGGACTTGTCTTGGGCCTGTGGCAAGGTAGAACATCATGCTTGGTACCATATGATGGATGAAATCTGCTCATATCAAGATAGCCGAGAAGGGAAAGAGAAAGAGAGTAGGAGGCCAGGTTGCTAAAATGCCTGCAGTGAAATAACTTCCCTTCTCTAGGCCCTACCTCCTTCCAATAGTGCTATAGGAAAACTGAGAAACTGTGCTTGTTCAAATTTACTTTGGGTGGAGGTAAAGTAATGCCTATGTGAGAACATATAATCACCATCTAGCCTTCCCAGGGTTTGTCTACTTACCCAGAAACTCTTATGGCAGGAATGTTGTTAAAAGTGATTAGTCTTTGGTTCATATATTCCCTGATGCTTGGCAGAAACAGCAGAAATAAATGACCTATTATTACATGCATCAATATCAATGAGTCACGTAAAAATTATGTCATATGAAAAATAACGATATAAGAACATATATATGTTTCTACACATAAGCATGCAAAGCAAAACAATATGCTGTTTGAGAATACATATGTGTACTGTAAATCTCCTGGTAAACTCTAGGGAACAGCTTGGGTTATTATGCCATTATCAAAATTACACTGGGGATTGTCAAAGATATTCAAAATTCTGTTTTTAAATCAGGGTCCTGTTGATATACATGTTCTTTATTCTTGTTACTATATAGAATTTTGAAGTTCAAATACATTTTATAGATAGAAAATCCCATAAATAATAAAAAATTAATTATCCAAGAGCCAAGTACAGTATATTGAAATGCTGCCTGCCTCCATAACTGCTCTCCGTCAAGTTGAGCCTGCCAGTTGGTAAGCCTCCTCACATTCACTGAGCTCCCTACTCAGCCTGCCATTTTGCTTATTCCTAACTGTGTTTATACTACAGTGGTTCTCAGCCATTTGAGAACAGACTGTGGCCTGAAAGAAGAAAAGACCAATGAAGGTAAATCGGGGAAAAAAACCCAGTAAGAAGATGGAAGTGGGATTTAAATTGAGTCAATATAAAAAATTGCATATCCTACTTCATTAGTGCATTCAGAAAAATTAATAATAAAAGTCATCTATAATATGTAATATCCTAAAAAATATAAAAATTGATCCAGATTGGAAATCACCAGTACCACTGCTGAAATTAAATAAACATGTTGTTTTATGATTATTGAGCTAATCTTCTAGAAAGTGGAGTAGAAAAACAACAATAACAAAAAATTAAAAAGAGAAGTTAAAAGACAGAAGGAATCAAATTAGAAATTGCATCATTTTACTAGTAAATAGGTTAGAAAAAAAAAGAAAAGTAAAATCAACCAAAGGGCATTATCATGAAAATAAAAGAAGATTTGTCAAAAAGGGATATTATCTTCAAGCTGAAAAAAGGCCTATTGAGCATTCAGAGAAAGAAGTGATTAAAAAGAACCACACTTTATAAATAGCAATTTGAATTTTTTAAAAACAATACAGAGAAAGAAAAAATATCAGAAAGCACTTGGACAGAAAAAAATATAAACTCTTTGGAAAAGAAAATAAAAACAGATTGGAATCAAAATTTACTTAACCGAACTAAAAGTAGAAGAACAACACCTTTAATGTTCTGAAAGAAATTGATTTCAACTATTGTGTACTAATTCAATTGGAATGCTGTTCTGACAGTTTTTCTCTCTCATATTGTTTCTTAGGAAATTCTTTGAAGGTGGTCTCAGGAAAAATTCGGGAGGAAATCAAGAAACAAAAAAGACAGAGTATCCACACAGTAAAAAAGCATAGCCAGGAGATAAGTTATGATCATCCTACAAAAACAAGTATGCAGTCTTCCTAGAGAGTGGTCCAGGCACATAAGAGCAGGGAGACATAATCTTTGGGGCAAGTATGTGGGAAATAAGAAGGATCTATTTTTTAATATAGTTTTCTTAAATAAATAATAAATACAAGGAAATTTCACAGAATCTTAGACCTGTGTAGGTAAGTAAAGGCAATTGAAGCACGACATATGATTCTGTAGTAAATATCCTGATAAATTCATACTAAAGTAAACCTTATTTACATGTTTTCTAATATAAAGCACAGAATAGAAGGTAAATGCTGCCAGGTCAATGTTGTAAAAGTAGAAGAACATGTAGCTGTGATGTTTTACTACAAGTATAATTTCACAGATTTAACCAACATCATTGTATTTTTGTTGCATTCCACATCTGCCTAAGAGATCTATCCTTAAAGGTAGGACTTTTCTTTCAATAATATAGTGGACACAACAGGCTGGCATGAACATTTTTCCCATCTAGTAGGGAACATATCAGTGAGTGATAATATGCAGCAAGAAAATATGAAAGAGAGAAAGTCAAGGAAAGCATATACTATATTCTGATCATGGACAGTGAGTACATCAAAAGGAGCAAGAGTAGAGACCTAGACAGGAAGAAGGAAAAATCTAATATTTTCATCCATACATTCTCCCTTAATACATACTGTTTGAATACCTACTTTGTTTTAGGCAGGGTTCCAGGTGATAATGTAAAAGTTCCAGAGGAAATAATGTAAAATTATCTTCTTATGGAATTTAATTCTAGAGAATAGTAAGACTTAACACTTAGAACTCTTACTAAGTAATCATCAGGCATTGTTCAAGTATTTTGCAGAAGTTCAATGTCTTAGTATAGACTTTCTGGTCTCTATGACAGATCCAGGATTTTGTGGTTTGTGATTAAATATACTGAGGGTCATATAGAGGACAAGAGCTCTCTCCACTCTTCATCCAGAAAGAGACAGATTGTAAATTGTCTAATTTCAAGATAATCCCTTGTCTCTATTGATCTGAGATATGTTAATACAGATATTGTTAGGGAAAGTAGTCTTTGTAGTTTATTTCTCCCAGTGCCATCTCATTTTCTTTATAATAATATGTTTTAAAAATTAAGCTACTACAAGAAATAATCACTAAGTCTCAGTTGTTTAGTGGGGCAAAAATTTATTTTCCACTGGTGATTAATTTATCACATTTGTATCTCTGAGTGGTCCATATATCCAGAGATGATTGATGAGTCCTCCATCACTGGGAACATATTGCTTCCTCAATTACTTTGGTAGAAAAAAAATATTCTGGAGAATTCTATAGCAGCTTTTTAGTGCCTCATTTTGGAAGTGACTCAGATCCCTTCTGTTTATATTTCAGCCACACAGCCTAGAAAAATGCAAAATTAGAAATTAGAGTGAAGCAATGAGAAGATGTGATGAATAGAGGGTCCTTGTCCATAATTCAAAAGAGGACGTTGCCATAAAATTAAACTTGAAAAGTAGAAAATTTAGAGTTATAAGAACTTTCTAGGTAATAAGTGAACTGAACTAATAACAAATGTTCTAGTAAACCACTAAGCACAAGGCCAGACACATGATTGAAGGTAGACTCAGAAAGCTTCTCTGTAATGGATGGCCAACATGATGATAATTTACTTGTTTGATGGAAGCTGCTGGTCTTGTGTCAAGCCAAAAGACATCAGATCATGAATTTTCATCAAAACCCAACTTCACTATCTATCTTCCATGAAGCATCCTGATTCAATGAAGTTAGAGGGGCTCTATGTGAACTTCAGATGAATTTGTAGACCACCTTTCACTTCCTATAAGTTCTTCAATGCCAACCCCCAACTTCATCAAGATATATTCATTAGGAGGTAAGATACAGCAGAATGGTGGACACAGGTGTGAACTGTATAGATCTCCTTTGAAGGAAGTATGCAATGATAATAGCAGTCACCAGATGTCTTTTTTTTTTTTTTTTTTTTTTTTTTTTACCTTAGATAAAGGGAACCAAATTACTCCAGAGTATATCTTACCCCTGATGGCCCACAGGCAATGAATGACCAATGCTGGCAGTGCCTTAATGCTTAGGTATTTTGGGTTAACACAAGACACATCTGATGGATTATTTATAACACAAGCTTTCTGTGGAGTTGGTTGTGGCTCTCTTAGTTCAAAAACATAGACATTTTTCTCTGCCTAATCTTGCTTTCTCTGCCTTTGTTGTATTTTGGATATGGAATGTTCCCAACAAACTCTTTTTTTTTTTAAGAGAGAGAGAGGTAGAGAGAGAGAATTTTAATATTTATTTTTTAGTTTTCGGCAGACACAACATCTTTGTTTGTATGTGGTGCTGATGATGGAACCCGGGCCGCACGCATGCCAGGCGAGCGCGCTACCGCTTGAGCCACATCCCCAGCCCCAAACTCTTGTATTGAAAGTATTGTTCTCAATGCAGTGAGATCCGGAGGTTGGGTTTTTAGGAAATGATTAGATCATAAGGACTCAACTCATCAGTGTATTAATCCACTGATGGCTGGCTGGACTACTGGGAGTTGGGACTTAGGAAAAGGAGGTAGGTCACTGGGGGCATGCTCTGGAAGGGTTTTTCTTTTTCCTAAGCTCCCTTTTATGTCTGCTTTCTGAGGTCATGAACTGGACAGCTCTCCTCCACCATGCATTTCAATCATGATGTTTCTGCCTCAAAACTGGCCATCTGTGGACTCAATCCTCTGAAACCATGAGCCAAAATAAATCTTTTCTCCTCTAAATTCTTCTTGTTAGGTTTTTTAATCACAGCTGTGAAAAGCTGACTAACTCTCCCTTCCATAAATGTTGATCCCTCTAAAACATCCTATGTACAACATTTCATCTCAGCTTCTGCTTATAGAAAACACCATCTGCAGTAGCTGATACCAGGAATGCCCCAAGAAAGAGAATGATAAAATGCAATTATGAAGCTGAATCATTTTCCTGTTAGTTAGTAGTGGTAGGTGGAACCCAGAAGACATTCCCTGGTTTAGGTGACAGTGTAATTACTAAAACTAACTTATGGTAAATTGAGTTGGTGTACTAGTAGAAGAAAATTCACTAGCTAGTATAATGGGTGAGTTTTTTTTTTTTTTTTAAAGTAGTTTGGAAGGCTATTGCTATGTGCTATTGTGACCTAGATAATGATGACAAAAGTCCCTAGGGATTATCTAGCAATTGAAAACTGAGTATGAAAGGCACTGGTTTCCTGGTAGCCTATAAAAGAGAGCCTATCTCCTGCAGAGAATCTGAGAACAAGGGCCAAAACTTAATAGAGAGGCTGGATTTTAGAGGACAGTATGTTAAATGCTAATCAAAGATGTTTGTTATGTCAAGGTGAAGCATTAGTTGCAAATAAGTGGAAATAGGGCCATTTTGGGGGGATTATCCTAGATTTTGGGGGGTACTAGGGATTAAACTCAGGGGTGTTTAACCATTGAGCCACATCAATGGTCCCCCTTTTTAATTTTTTTTTTTTTAATTTTGAGACTGTGCTTTACTAAATTGCTTAGAGCCTCACTAAATTGCTGAGGCTCCCTCTGAATTTGTAATCCTCCTACCTCAGCCTCCTGAGCTGCTGGGATTACAGGCATACACCACCATGCCTGGCACTCCTGGACATTTTAAATTGCCCGATATTTCCAAAACTTCCGAGACTGCTGAAGTGGACTATAACTCCCAATCAACACTACTTCATTCCTTGAAAGCAGTAGCAGTATATTCCCATTAGGAACTGTCCTCTCATCCTCTTTCTTGTTAAGTTACTAGGCATCCAGCTAAACACATATGGTGTCTAGTAAAGGAGAGAAGGAACTACATCTTGAAGAGGCTGAAAGACCTAACCATAACCCACAAAAGACCAAGGATCCTAGGTACATCCTTGGAATTGGATTTTTATGGTGATTGATCAAAGGTGCTTAATCACATGATTAGATAGAGAAAGGTTTATTGCTTTGAAAGTGATTATCTTGAATGCTCCTAGAGTCCTAGAAGATTTCTAAGCTAACTATTAGGATGGTTCTTAGAAATATGAAAAAAGAGATGACCCACATGAAGTAGAGTTGAATGCCAGAATTTTTGTGCCAGGTTGGGAAAGAGATAATAAACGTCTCCAGGGATCTGAAAATGATGGAAGTAAAATATCTCAAAAGGCTAGAAAACTCCATATTGATTGTGTTACACAGGAATCCTTCGATGATTCATCATTTTCTTTGAGATAAAGAATGGGTAGGTCAGAGGGCACCAGAACCACTTGTGATAGCTAAACTGGATTGTCAGTATGAGTGCCTAGGAAGCATGTAAGATTACAGACTACTGGGTATGTTCACTGGATGTTTTCCAAGATAATTAGCTTATAGAACCAAACTGATAGGGAAGAACCATCCTGAATGTGGGTGGACACCATTCAATAGGCTGTGGCCCTCGGTGGAACAAAACGTGGAAGATGGAGTCTCAAGGATTTCAGCTTTGTTTTTCTTGAGTGTCACCTAACAATATTGAACTCCAGCTCCTTTATTCTTCCAAAGTGAAATTCCCAGCAGTGACTCTTAGGAGTTCCTAGGCCGTCAGTCTCAGACTGGGGCTGCATCATTGGTCCCTGTGATTGGTTCTGTGATTCCAGCTTCCTGGATTACTTTTATCTTCTTGGATTACTGTTTCCCCTAGAGCTCCAGCCTACGGTTGGCCATTGTGGGGATATCCAAGTTCTGATCACATAAGCCAATCTAGTAGATCCCTTTATATAATCACACATATGGATGTACATATCCTTTAGTTATGTTCCTCTAGAGAATCCTGAAAAATGACCACTGAAATATTCAATAGTTTAGGCTTAACTCATAAGGGGAGGGGAGGCCAAAGAGAGAAGACAGGATAATTTAAAAGAAAAATCTACTTAAAAATGCTACCCCAAATTCTAATACCCTTCATCAGTCCAGGTAACCATATTTACTTTGATATCAAAACTAAAATGTAATTTTGTCTCTTAGAGGAATAAAAACAAAACACAATGAACCTGAAATACAGAGACTGTTCTTTAAGACAAGGCTTTAAACCAGAACATTGCATAACAAGGTTTGACTGTGTGATAATATAATTAATAATCAATAGTCTTAATATTTTTAATATAATTTATTAATAGATAATGGATCCCTGAAATAATAGAACCCACTTGGAGGTATTTAATCACCAGAAGTTAGATGAGTGTAATTACTGTCTAAGTGGCAGATTTGGATTTCTGCTTATGGGCACATGCCACAAAGAGTTAAAGAGCCAGTTAATTGAGGAATACATTCATAGGGACAAATAGGATGTCATCCAACATGGCACAGGCATATATGATAGGTTAAAGATACAACTGAGCCATTCCGTTACCCAGAACTATTGACTGAAGGGAAACTCGGACCTCCAATGTGAAGAACCCTGCAATGTCATGGCAAATATTCACAAAGATGATACCTGAAATTCTTCCAAAGGAACTTACATCCAGGAATGTTTTCATTACAGAAAACCAGTGCAGATGGACAGGGACCTGTGCAAAGAATTGACTGGTACTTAGATTTATTGCTTGGCAATCACCTTCTTGAAATTCTTGATAATTTTATCTTTTAATCTGTGTTATATAAAATTGAAGTCCAAAGGAACCAGGCAGTATCTGTTAAGGATTTGGAGCTTTACTCTACACATGGCCCTGCCTCCTACTACCTCCCTACTTCCCTGGGACTTGTTCCCTTTCCACTCTCTCCCAGTAACTTGCATTTCCCATGGATCCTGTTGGAGTTCGTAACACAGATACCCAGAATGGGGGCAGGAGGCATGAAAATGTAAGGGTATGCCCTTTCCAGATAAATATCCTCGTGCCTGAGATAAGGTGTATTAGATAATAGGTAAAATCCACCATTTTAATTTGAGAAAGAAAGAAATCATGGAAGAAAGGAAAAAGCTATTTGTCCTGCATTTTCAGTTTTTATCCGGTTACACTTTCAGACATTTTCTTGGGCAAGTGTGCCTTGAGAAGACAGAAATGTTCAAGCATTTCAAGGAATGTCAGACACAGCGTTTGAACTGCCATTGGTACCAATTTCTTGAAATGTTGTTAACTGTTGTTAGCAAGCGGACACAAGAGCCAGGTAGTAAGTGGAATCCCAGACTAAGTACAGTATATATTGGGTACAGTCAGTCTGCAACTCCATTTGTTGGTGTTTACCAGCTTTCTGAATGCATAATTGGAATTGCCACACTTAGTAGTATGTGCAGCTTCTTCATTGCACATTCAGTCTGTGAAATAAGGAATACCATGGCTGAAAGAGAAAAGTGTAATCCACTGAAACATCTCTTTCCGGCCAAAAAAAGTTAATTGTGATAATAAGTAATGAGTGGGAGTATGCAGGCAAGACAGTACAGCACCTTCTCAAAGGGTCTAAGGGTTATAAGGGTAAAAGTACTTCTTAAACTCACCAGCTTGATCTTTGCCTCTGTACTTTAAATCATATGAGCACTGTAAGATGATGGTGCCTTCTACTTTTTAACACAACAAATGGTGGTCTCACCTACACGTGCTTACTTCATCTGGTTTATTTGCTAGAGAAGATGAATAAAGCACAAGTTGGAGAATGCAGCAGAAATGTTGTAAATACACTGTTCTCTATTCTAACGAGAAAAGAGGATCAGAAATAGCATTCATATGAAGCAAACAATAATAGACACTTCTAGTTTTGCTTCAAGGATAAATTATTGACTCTCTTACCCTCTGTCTAGACTGGACCAAATAGACATCCATATTGATCTATGACATCAGACTGAATAAAGACAACATACTTTGTAAGTTGGAGGTCTTGTGAGACTCATGAACCACTGAACATGGAAGATGAGTCCTACCCATTTTAAGGGATTAATGATGATCAATAAGCATTTTAGGGTTTGGTTGATGAGAAGTATAACAGAACATTGTCTCCAAATAAAAAATGGAATATCACAGCAATACAACTGATAGGTAACAATGTTCTAGAGGCAGTATTTTCCAACTGGAAAATGATCTGACCCATATACCATTGGATACAAGTCCTATAGCTTTGGGGGGCAAAGAGTAGGAAAAATCACCAAAGCACATCTGGGCTTAGATGTGCTTAGTAGTCTATCACATTAACCCTATAATCTGGAATGATCTGCAACTTTAGAGATATCTTGGTGGGAAAAATGCCATATGGTATAGGGGAACTGAGATGCAAATCTCATTAGGTCCTGGAAAAGGGTTATGTCAGAGCAGGAAATAATATAACTAAGGAAAAATTCCTTGGAATGCTCCTGGGCCCTGGTAGAAACAGAGTGCATGATAATGTGACACCAAATGGCACTCTCTAGAATTGCCTATTTCAATGGAGTCTGTCAGATCCACAAAGTTAAAAATTCAGGTGGGCTTTGGAGTAAAGCATCACATGATAAAAGAGGTACTCTTGAACTGATCAGCTATTTGTATGGAAGAAAAAGAAATGTGCATGATTTATGGATTCTGCACGATAGGTGTTCAACTTACTCCTGCCTTCCACAGACATTGAGAGTCCACCAGACCTCAAGGGGCATATGTAAGAGAGACTGGGAAAATATCCCAAAAAGTCCACTGAGTAGGGCTTATGAGGACAACCATATTAATTATGGAAAAATATGTATTTGCTACCGCTTGACATAGGATAATAAAAATTTAAAAAGTTAGGAGGTGGAAACCAGGGAATTAAGGTTGGGGAGAACAGAAGGAGAGCAAGGAGATCATTCACTGTTTTTCTTTCAGTGTCTGGTGTATTTCACTTAGAATAATGTTCTCTGGGCTTTCTTTTTTTATTATTATTTCAATTAGTTATACATGACAGTAGAATGCATGTATGCACTTTGATATATGTAAATGAGGTATAATTTCTCAGTTTTCTGATTGTACATGTTGTAGAATCACATCAGTCACGCAGTCATACATGTACATAAGGTAATAATGTCTGTTTCATTCTACTGTCATTCCTATTCCCATATCCCCTCCCCCACACTCCCTTCACTTCCCTCTACCTAAAGTAACTCTATTCTTCCTTAGTGCCCCCTCCCTTTATTTTGAATTATCGTCCATTATCAGAGAAAACATTAGGCCTTTGCTTTATTCAGGATTGGCTTATTGTGAACAGACACTTCACAAAAGAAGAAATACAATCAATCAAAAAATATATGAAAAAAATTTTCAACATCTCTACCAGTTAGAGAAATGCAAATCAAAACTAAGATTGTATCTCACCCCAGTAGAATGGCAATCATCAATAATACAGGCAACAGTAAATTTTGGCAGGGATGTGGGGAAAACGGTACACTCATACCTCTCTGGGTTTTTATTAGATCATTTTCTGTTACTGTATTGAAGCACTTGAAACTGGGTAATCATAAGAAGAAGTTTATGTACCCTGCAGTTTTGGAGACTGAAAGTCCAAAGTACATTGCATTAGCTCTAGGAAGGATTCCCTGGCTGTTCCACTGACAAGATAGATGGTAACACAACTATGAGAGCATGAGGGAGAGAGAGATCCCATTGCTAGATAGGAAGTCAGGGCCAGAGGAAGTTCTTAGCATCTTTTACAACAACCTTCTCTGGGTAACACAGCAATATTCCCAGAAGAACTATCTTAATTTCTTTCAAAGATAGTGTTTCTAATGACCTCCTACCTGGCCCTACTCTTTAAAGGTCCTACCACCTTCTATCATTATTACCCTGGTAACTAAGCTTCTAACAAAACTTTGATAGACAAACAGCCTTCAAACAATAACAAGATTTATTTATGTTGTGATAGATGGTAAGATTATTTGTTTATTTATTTGGCATCAGGGATTCAACTCTAGGGCACTCAACCACTGAGTCATATCCCCAGCCCTTTACATTTTATTTTGAGACAGGGTCTCCCTAAGTTGCTGAGGCTGGCTTTGAACTTGTGATCCTCCTGCCTCACCTTCCTAAACTGCTGGGATTACAGATATGCACCACCATGCATAGCTTGTCAGTAGTTAATCTCAGCAATTAAAAGGTGACTAACGCATATGCTATCCCTTCTATGCTGATCTGCCTCACCACAGGTCCAGAAGCATGAAACCACATGATCATGGGCTGAAACCTTTCTAGGTGGATTTTTTCAGGTATTTTGTTATAGCAATGGAAAGCTGACCAACACATTTGCCAGTATTTTTTTTTCTTTTTGATAATAACCATTATTATAGGTGAGAAATTCTCATTGTGACTTGATTTGTATTTCCCTGATGCTTGGTGTGGACCATTTAAATTCCTCTTTTTTTTTTGCCCACTTTGAAATTAGGTTCTTTTTCTGATTGCTATTGAGTTTTTAAAATTCTATATATGTTCTGAATATTTAGCCCTTATCAGACATTGTTTTTAAATATATTCTTTTCTGTAGTTTGTCTCTACATTTTGTTTATTATTATTATTATTATTATTATTATTATTGTTTTTGCTGTATAGATTAATGCATTTACTTTCATCTATTTTTGCCTTTGTTGCTTCTGCCTCTAGGTTTATATCCCAATAATCTTTGCCCAGACCAATGTGAGAAGCTCTTTCCCTATATTTTCTTTTCAAGAAATCCATTTTCTATATAAAGTGAAAACATTTTGATAATATTAATATTGGATATAAATTACCCATAATGATATCAGTAATGAGAAAACAAAATATTTTTATGCTGTGCTTAAAAATAAAAACAGTCCTGGAGAATGCAAATGGCAGGTATAACCACATTTGATTTTGTTGGCTCACTAAAAGTTGAGAACAAAACAAAATGAAAAAACACAAAAATCAACAAAGTTGCTCTTAGTTCATTTGCACAAGGTGTCCTCAATTATTTAAATAGGCTATATTCTGGATGTAGTACGCTTTTTCTCCACCAGAACTGCCCCATCTCACAGGCAACAAGCAACAACAGAGCTTTTATTTAGTTTGATCTTTTATGCAATTTGTTTGATAAGATCTAGAGAAATACAGGGTCCTCATCCCTAATGGTAGTTATTACAACCTTAACTTCTTTTGCCCATATATTTATTTCCCTTTTTAAATACCATATTCATAAATATTAGACATATCACAAGGACCGCATTTGTTTCTTCTTGAGATTTTTGTTTGTTTGTTTGTTTTTGTTTTTTAATCTCTGGTACCAGCTGCATCTCTGCAGTTTCATCTTGTTGGCTCCTGCCTGTTCCGACTTCCCCAAAGTGGAACAAGATAAAATGTGTCTTCAGTGTAGGTCTCTTTTAGTGGAATTCTTAGCAAGTTCCTGCTTTGCTCTTATTATTGTTATTTTTTTAAATAACGAAATTGTAAGAACTATTTAATTGAAATTCATGTTTTTAGGGAATACAATATCCTTGGTGATTCTACTCAGCTGTGATCCAGCCTCATGGGTCTGAGTTAAGATGTGTAAAGCAAAATGAATTTTAATACATTCCTTTAAAAATGTATTTTTCACAGCTAACCCAACTTTGAAGGCTGAGCAGCCAATTCAATTTCAAAGAGGACTGAGACAAATGAAACACTGACCACTTATGAGTTTCTTAAGTACTTATTATATTCCCAGTGCTTTTCTAACTGTGAGTTTTGATAGAATTTAAGCAGGGTTGATGGTCATTCTTCAAATACCACTTTCCAAAGTGAATATGCTGATCTGAGTTTTTGGGATTGGTTGCGTAAAGATTTCTGGAACAGAAAGTAATCAGTGCCTCCACTTCAATTTGTGTTATATAGAGATGCCTTTGGGGAAATTTAATATTTAAAAATCCAGGTCTGTAGAAAAAAAAAAATCACACAAATTAAGATGGTTGCTCTGAAGAAGTCTGATGCTAATACATTTTTGCACGCTCTGAGTACCAATAAATGTGGTGCTGCCACAGTCATATCACTGTAAGGCCATTTCATGAAATATAATGAAAGGATATATAGTAGCTAATTGTGGAAGAGGGAAACTTGATGGAGCGGAATCAGTAAAACTTCAGTTTGAACTTTGGCTCATTCATTTAGCAGGCCTTTGGACCTGTAACCTTGAAGAACATCAGGTTGAAGGTCATTGAGCCTTGTGACCTCTTGTGCTAAATGAAGTTACAATTACCTAACACCCAGAGCCTTTGTGAGTACCTTAAGTGGATCAATTTTGTTAAGTTCTTGTTTAATAATGAGTGTACAATTAACTTTACGTCTCTTATCAAGATTCAATGGTTGCATTTTTCTCAAAAAAGCATATAAAAAATTCTGGTGACTTTGTAGCTGATTTGGGAGTCAATTTTTATTTTTATGTGGCTTTTTGGAGACTTTCTATGGCTGCTCCCTGCTGGAGTCATGCATTACTTAAACTTTCTCATGAGTTTCATAGGAGCAACTATGTACTGGGTATAGAGGAAATGTAAACTCTTGTTAGGTGTGCTACGCTGGGGTCCCACTGTCTCTGTGAACTCAGTTTGCAGTGATCTAGTTGGTACCCATCATGAATATCAGACAGAAATAGACTTAAGAATACATTTGGAATCCATTTTATTTAATTATTTTACTTTCTGTGTGTTGTAGAAAGTACTTCTTACACATACTGTGGGAATATTGTATACATCACACAAATGTACGACATCAAGTTCTCTTTCTGCTTTTTATCTGCACTTCTTAGAGGACTGTAGGAAGCAAAAGGAATGAAAATACTTTAATAAATTTAATATGTAAATCCACTAATGTCCTTATGCTCCCGTGAGCAGACTGTAATATTAAACTCACCATTTAATTAAATTTCACTGTTTATTAAAGCATATTTTCATTATATAAGTGCTAAAACATAAAATAAATGGTTAATACACACCAACATCCAAGAAATAGACTCAAATGAGGTTGACTGTAAGGGGAACTTCCATTAGCTCTGTCATTCAGATATTAATACAGTTTCCCTTGAATTTTTAAGCATGTTTTTGGTACTTCTTATTGATGAGTTTTTAATAAGCATAGATAAAAACTAGACATGTATGCATTTTTTTGTGTATATGTATTTATGTACAATTTAAAATGAACCTCATTCTTTTTTCTTTTTTCTTTTTTTGATTGTTGATATATCTTTATTTTATTTATTTATTTATGTGGTGCTGACAATCGAACCCAGTGCCTCACACATGCCAGGCAAGTGTGCTACTGCTGAGCCCCAGCCCCAGCCCCTGGACATCATTCTTTTCTGCATGTTTTAGTAAAATCACATTGATGTTCCCTTGGAGATGTGTTCCTTCTGTACTCCATTGCACCCCTATCAGGGGTAGTGACCAAATTCAGCCTAACAGACACTCCTCCAGGATTCTTGTATATATATAGGTGTGCGTATATGTGTGTGTACACACACACACACACACATACATGTACTGATCCTGATTTTTTCATGTAGCTTTATGAATTGATTTTGTGTTGTTTGATGAATATATCCATGCTTTAGAACTTGTCGCTGCTATTTAGAGTTCATTTTCATGGTTTATCCTGCAGTTTGAGCATTTGAAAACTAAAAGCAGTTTTCATTAGCAGTTAGTAGGACAGCTGATAGGTTTATAGGTTTCTGTTTGAACCTATATTTTCATTTTTATTCCGGTAAATGACTAGAGACAGGATTGATTGATCACATGATAAATGTGTAGTTAACTCTGAAAGAAAAAAGAGTCCACCTCTTCTACAAAGTGTCTGAAATGGTTAGCATTTTCACTAATAATATATGAATATTCTAATCACTCTACATCCTCACCAGTACTTGGTAGCAGTTTTTGTATATTTTTTTACTTTTGGCATTTTAACAGGAGAGTATGACATCTTATCGTGATTTTAATTTTTATTTCCTAAATGGCTATTGATGAAGAGAGTGCTTTCATGTGCTCATTTTCTCTACATATATCTTCTCTAGTCTATTGAAATAATTTGACTGCTTTTTATTGGGCTGTGTTTGTGTGTGTGTGTGTGTGTGTGTGTGTGTTCATACTATTGAGATTCAAGATTAAATCAGATACAAATAACTACCATACATGTGTATTGCAAATATTTTCTTCTAGTGTATGATGTTTTTTCATTTTCTTACTAGGGGTTTTCAAAAAGAAAAAAAATGTAGATTTTTAAATGTTTAATGTGAAGTCTAATTTTGGGGTTTTCTTATATGAATCATGATTTTAATGTCATAAATAAAAAACTCTTTCCAAAGATAATTTTTTCTATGTTTTCTTCCAGAAACTTAGGTTTTAAATTCAGGCTACAACTACTTTTGAGATACCTTTTTCTATAATGCAGAGTATTTTGTAACAAATAGCATGATTTTTAAAAGTTTTAATGTCTAATTTTTGCCAGTATGCAAAAAAGTTGACTTTGTTTATTTGTCTTTGATGGTGTAATCTCACAAATCAATCATTATTTCTAGTATTTTATATATATTTGTAGAATTTTCTACATAAACAATTATATCATCAAAATTTAATTTTGTCTTCCATCTGAATGTCTTTTATTTCTTTTCTTGTATCAGTTTGAGGAAGCTTCCTTACGTTTTATTTTGCTGAGAATTTTATAGCACTGTGAATAGATACGAGCTTTATCAAATGCTTTTCTCCACAACTATTGAAATTATGCTGTGTTTTTTTTCTCCATTAGTCTATTGTGATTAAAATAAATTAATTTCCAAAATATTGCAGTAACCTTTCATCTCAAGGAGAAATGCTAGTTGGTCAAGACATAATATTATTGTACTATATTGGTGTAATAAGTTTATAACATATTGTGGTTCATTGGGGTCTGTATTCATGAGGAATATTGGTCTCTAATTTGTTTTCTGGAGTTGGCATCAGTATTATCTTCACCTACAAATTAATTGTGTTTTCTTTAAAAAAAATCTGGCATACTTTATCTAACATCTAAACAGTTTCCTCTTTAAATATTTGGTAGAATTATCAACGAAGCTGTCTCAACTTGAAAATTTCCTTCTTGAAAAGCCTTTAGCTAAAATTCAATTTTGAAAAATATAAAGGGCTATACACTGAATAATCTTAGTTATTTTATGTTGTTCAGTTAAATTGTTGACTACCTTTGTGTTGTTAGTTTTGTAGACATTTTGAGATTTTTCACAGTATTACATATTCACAGTTTTAATGTTTGTAGTGTCTGCTATGATGCCATCTTTTTATTTTTTTTAAATTGTTAACCAATGATTACTTTAAAAACATCAATTTTCAGTATCACCAATTTTTTACTAATATTTTTTGGTCTTGATGTCATTGCTTTCAACTATTTTGTTTCCTTTTGTCTATTTGGGTTAAGTTTAATATGCTTCCCTTTCTCTAACTTACTGAGGAGTAAATTTAGAACATTAATCTATGAAGTTTCCTATTTTATAAAAGAAGCATGATATGATTATACATTTTTCTCTAAGTACCACCTTACTAGTATTGAACAAATTTTGACTGTTGTTTTTATATTACTTTAATTTAAAATATTTCTGTTTTCACTTGTAAGTTCCTCATTTACCTATGATTACTTAGAAACATGCTGTTTAATTTCAAAACTCTTCCAGGTACGTGTCCATTACTGAATTCTAGTATACTTTTGCAATGGTCAATCAATATACTTCATATCAGTTTAGTTACGCCACACACTTGCCAGAATTTGGAAAATTAAAATGTTTGCATGTTACAGTTGATGCTTCTTCCAGATTTTTGATGGCTCCCTTCATGCCGGAGAAAATACTAAAGATATTATCGCTCATTGCTTACAAAATTTTGCCACTGTGGGTGTTCCAAAACACTTAAAAACAGATAATGCCCCTGGTTATACTTCTACGTCTTTTAAACAATTTTGCTCATCATTTGGCATTACTCATATAACAGGAATCCCATACAATCCACAGGGACAAGGCATAGTTGGAAGAGCTCATCAAACTATTAAAATGTACTTATTAAAGCAAAAAGAGGGAATTGGGAAGGGGTATATATCCCCCAAAGATAAACTTAAAATAACCCTTTTTACCCTAAACTTTTTAAATTTGGATTCATCAGGGCTTAGTGCTGCAGAAAGGCATATGTGTTCAAAAAATGTACATAAGCCCAAGGTACTTTGGAAGGATATTCTAACAGGACAATGGAAAGGTCCTGACCCAGTGATTGTCTGGATTCAGGGGTCTGTTTGTATGTTTCCACAGGGAGAACAGAAGCTGATTTGGATTCCAGAGAGACTAACTAAAGCGATTTCTACAGACCAAAAAGAAGATGATTTGGCTCAAATCCATAACAGCTGATATTCAGAACTCCAGTTTGACTATCCCTACATCTGCGACAGTGGTTCTCTCACACCTGGAGGCTAATGAAACCAGGATGCTTTTTTCAATATCTATTTTATTATTGCGCTTTCCCACATGATGAAGTTCTATTTTGTTTTTTGAGCTCATACAGACCTAAGTTAATGTTTTGCTGATCAGTTCTATTTTTTGACTATGGAGTTTTTAAACATTGCAATGGAGATTTCACCTGTAAAAAGTTACGAGGCCTTTACTATTATGTTATGTGTTGTATGTATTATGTGTGCACACCTGTGTTTTTTGTTGTATGTTTGTATGTGCGTATGTCCATATATCATATATGACGAAGGCTCATGAAAAAATGGATCCAAATATTTTTTTTCTTATTCATGTGATGGTTTAATTTAAATTGGGTAAACAGCTGTTGAAGATTGTTTTAATACGTGAACAAAAAAGGAGGTTAACAGATCTGTTTACTTTCACCTTTCCTTTTCATTATATTTAATAATTCTGTTCAGGATAATGTAAATTTTTCAGAAAATTGCTTTCTTTTAGTGCCTGCTGGAATGTTACATAATTTTTCCTTTAGCCATCATTGCCAGAATTCCTATCTTCATCCCAGTGCTGGTGAAGAAAAAGATAAAACCAAAATACAGCTTCTGCAATAGCTATCACTGAAGTACTTGCAGAACTTGCCTGGATTATGTATCACTTGTATGCATTGTGAACTATCTGTTGGTGCAGAGACTTGTGGTAGTGCCGGGGTATTTTTGCTGATGGTGTCATTGATGGTACAATTATTCCAAAAGAAGCTGTCAATTGGCTTGGTGTCCTGGCATTTTGTATCCTCCTCCCTTCTGCTTGTGATGGTCGTTCAGCTAAAATTTGGGGGCCAACAGAAGTGAGGCAAAGAACCTCACCCTCCACTGGTACAAAGGCCTATCCACAGGTGTGGCTGTATGCTGGACTGGTAGTCAATGACGGGTAAGATCCAATTACAATGGTAGCAACCTAAGACAGGAGGCTGAAGCCTTGAGGTCAGCTCATCTGATGACGGGTAAGAACCATATGTAGTATTGGACAACCTAAGACAGGCACAGTCCCTAAGCTACATGCTTGTTGTTTAACTAAACAGAGAGGGGAAGATGTTGAGAGCTGCAGCCGAAGTGGCCCCAGCAAACTTCCAGCTGATTGGCTCCTCTGCAGTGATGCTCATTGGGCTGTTTCCCCGTCCTTTCAGACCACAGAGCAGCTCATTGGGGGACTCTTTTGGCTCTGCCCACACGACCCAGCCAATCTGCCTCAAGAGTGGGACCTAAGAGTTCTGGTTGAGGTGCTCACCGGAAGTGCCAGAGGTGGAGGTTGGGCTCTTGGGGAATTCCTGGAGAGCTCCTGTGGTGCAGCGTGCATTCTAAAAATAAAGTTCGTTCCTGCTTGACAAGTGGCTCGTAAATTGTGCCCAGCCAGACTGCGGCATTATTATAGTTGATATCAGACAGAATAATTTAGTAAACATCAACTTGGCTACACCTGATATGTTACAAAACTAGAAAGTTTGGAAATCATATCAGGTATGTAAGGAAGGTGGGATAATTTAAAACAAGGGCAAGACAACAGACAGAAAAGAAGAAAATCTTTTATACAAAAGATTGTATAAAAAGTTACACAATCTGGATGCAGTGACGCATGCCTGTAATCCCAGTGGCTGGGGAGGCTGAGACAGGAGGATCTCGAGTTCAAAGCCAGCCTCAACAACTGCAAGGTACTGAGAAACTCTGTGAGACACTGTCTCTAAATAAAATAAGAAATAGAACTGGGGATGTGGCAGCTGAGTGCAGTCAAGTGCAATCGCCTGGTACAAAAATAAAATAAAATAATAATATAAAATAAGTTACACAAGACAACATTGTGCCTATAGGTAACAAGAAGAATGGTGCACTTATAATATTGTTAAGAGTATGGATATAACATCAAGCATTCTTTCTACAAAGAAGAAGAAGAGGAGGAGGAGGAAGAGGAGGAGGAGGAAGAGGAGGAAGAGGAGGAGGAACAGGAGGAACAGGAGGAGAGAGAGGAGAGGAGAAGGAGGCAGAGAAGAAAAAAAGAAGAGGTGAAAAGAACACTATTTGTTTCTCTAATAGTTTCTCTGATTAATTTATTTACTAAAAACAGTTTGATAAATATGGATTAATAACCCATATTCAGTGATAGAATATTCTGATTCAATTATACTGATGTGATCCTATGATATGTTCACATATCTTGTTTTTATTTTCTATAAGTCTACAAATGTTGTATTTCCCCTATTACAGGAATTTACTTTATCCAAGTTAGAATATATGAACAATCATTGCAATTTTTTTTTTCTTTTGCACTGGGGATTTAATCCAGAGACATTTTACCATTGAGCATATTCACAATCCTTTTTAATTTATTTTGAGATAGGATCTCACTAAGTTGTTGAGGGTCTTTCTAAATTGTGATCCTTCTGCTTCAGCTTCCTAAACTGCTGGGATTATAACTATCTACCACTCTGCTTGGCTACATACCATTTTTTTTTTTGTACAGTGGCAGTGATTTAGGGACACTTGAGCCACTTCCCCCTGGCCCTATTTTGTAATTTTTTTAGAGACAGGGTCTCACTGTGTTGCTTAGTACCTTGTATTTGCTGATGGTGTCTTTGAACTCATGATCCTCCTACCACAGCCTCCTGAGCCACCAGGATTACAGGTGAGTGCCACTGTGCAGGTGCCAATTTCTATTATTAACTGTAATATTACATATTAAAATAGAGACAGTGATTTATTAAGAAAGAACAACTACTTACTTGCTCCTTCATTTTATATTCATTGCTAAAGAATTCTGCATGTCAATTAAGTTGGGATACTATTAATTTGCACTATGGATGTGCTTTTCAAAATAGAATTGTTATCTCTCTTCTATGTAAACATGTGTCCAGAATGTAGACCTAAATAGTTCCCTCTGTGAATAATATAAGTCGGTAAAGTTATAAAGTATCTCATCTTCCTTATGGAGAATATATCTATAATATTTGCATGTTTTATAATATAATTTTTCAGATTTGCATATGGCCCCATAATGTCTGGAAAAATTCAGCTTTATCAATATTTATAAACAGATTCTATGAATCATAAAATTTACTAAAAGTTCACAAAAACCAAGCATAATAAAAAAACAACTCAGAGAAAAAGTAAAATCCGAGGGGCAAGCTATGATGTTAGCTCTTGGTACCTGGTGATGGACAAATGAGTGTGATTCTGGAGTTGTCAAATTCCTACTGTTGTCTCTGAGTTGTGCTAAACCCACAGCATAGAGAGAACTTCCAGGGTACAGGCAGCACCATGAGGCAGGGCTTACCTAGTCTGATTTAACACTTTTCTCTATCTGAAGTTTTATTACCCCTGGACATTACTGCCCCACCAATAGGTGATTTGACCTTGATTATCTGAACCAGTAAAAGTGCCTGGGAAGATAATTTGACCTCCAAGTTCAAAAAGGAAGAAAGTAGAATGTAATCAATCAGCTGTTGTCATTGATTTCCATAAGCACATGCTCCTTTCTACCCAACAGTGCTTAAGTGTAGCTCACAAACCCCTGGGCCAGGTCCCTGGGATAATTTCAGAAAGTTAGAAGATTACCTTTTAAAAATAATTGTATGAAAATATTATTTTCCCTTTTCTACTATGTTGATAAATGCATCAATAGTGCAAAAGCAATGATTTTACTTGCTGTTTCTTGATAAAAAAAAACCTAAAAGTTTGAGGCTATCCAAGCTTGAATTTTTGATATATATTGTCATTAAATGAATCAATTGAGTTTCTTTCTGGCAGTACTTGTTGATAAAATTTGAGCTTCCTAGTACAAGTTAGAACTCTAGATCAAGCGCTCTGAGCCTGACAGCTTTTCAGTACATTAACGAGTTCTCCATTGCTGTGCAGGAAATTATCACATGCTTAATGGCTTAAAATCATGCCCATTTATTATCTCACCATTCTGTAGGGCACAGGTCTGCACATGGTGTAATTGAGAACTCAGGGTCTCACAAGGCAGACACAAAGGTTTCAGCCTGTCTTCATTCTTCTCTGGAATTTAAAGTCCCATTATAATCTCCCATGGTTATTGGCAGAGTTCAGTGGTTGCAGGACTGATGTCCCCATTTTCTTGTGACCTATTGTCCAGGGTAATTCTCAACTCTACAGCCCACGCTCAAGTTCTCACCATGTCTCCCTTATCCCCATCTCTCAAGCCAGTAATAAAGAATCTCTCTCTGTCAAAAGGAAGAGACTATTCCCTTTATTGGCTGATCTAATAAGTAAGGCTAATGCAGGATAAATTTCCTGTCTTAAAGTCAGCTGTGCCTCTTAGCATAACCTAATCATGGGAGCAAGCTTAGCCCCTGCTTGAGCGGGAAAGGGATGCACAGGACATCTAATGATGGCTAGATCTCTACCATCTTACATGCTTAGACCCACACTATCGCTAAGCTAAGCATAGGGTGAATTTACCTCTTTAAGCCTGGATCAGAATTTCCTTCAAAACACAAGCAACCTTACAATACTTCTTCTCTTTGGAAAATTGGGTACTTCTTTTGAAAAAGTTTATTGTGTGTCTCCAGGAAATTCCTATCCTTTTGTGAGGGCCCTAACAGGCAGATGAAAATAAAGATCCTAAGGTCCTGGATGCTCAAGCTCACACTTTTTGTGAAGCAGTGTTCTTTTCAGTTAATTCAAGATAATCATCCAGTATCTGCATTGCTATGGAAAAAAAAAAAAACTTTAAATAATTGTTCTTGCTTTTAAGATTTGTAACCACAAATGAAATGTATCTGATCATTTCACATCTTCTCTAAGAATCTTATAGTAGAAGACAGAAACACACGCCAAATCCTATGGCTAAATTCTGTTCTGACTTTCACATCAGTTCCCAAAGTGCCTGCATGATCTGGAGAGCTCTATGCATGCACTGGGAATACCCTTTGCTGATCACTTACACTTTGCCAGGCATTGTGCTGTACACTTAAAAATGCAAAGGGGAATGAGCAGACTATGAACCACCTAAACACCATTTTCTCTCAATATTATGTAGCAACAATCCACATGTCAATATTACTTTGGATTAATATTACCCCAATTTTACAGGCAGGGAAACTGAGCACAGATGAGTTGTGCACATTGTCTAGCACTCCATGGTTTCACAGTTGTTAGGAACAAAGTCAGATTTACAACCAGGTAGCTCAGTCCTATGACAGAGTTCAGCTATTATACATTGCCACCTTTCCTAAGACTTCGAAAGATATCCAAATATAAACACTTATAATAAACACTGTGTATAGCTGCCATTTACAATATCAAATGTTCAAAATGGAGGCAAATAATTTTCCTATAACATAATTTTCAAATACATTTGTGAATTCTTACTTGATAGAAAGAGGAATTGAAAGAGAAAACACATTGAGCTATAGTCATTTCTTCTGCAATTAGTAGCACATATTTATATGCAATTTCTAGAAGAGCTAATAGTCATAACTAGATTTTCTGCTAATTTCCTTGAATGTAATGGAGGGTTAAAGGTCCAAATATTTTTTTTCTCCCTACATCCTAGAGGTGAAACAGGTAATCTGTTCTCGGAAATACTAAGATAGACAATAACTCTTCAATACTTATACCTTAAATTGATTATATCATTTTTTTTAGGAAAATACTCTTTGCTGTTCAATTAAGGTGTAATATGAATTGACTGTTTCCAGAAAAATTAAATGAACTCTCAATCTCTCCCTCCTTAATTTTTTTTTTCTTTTAGACATTGGAAACTAAAAAAAAGCCAAACAAACAAACAAAAAACTTTCATTATTACAGTATCATAAAATGTTTGTACATAAGAGCCTCTGAAAATCCTGTGGTTCAGCATGATTTTATAGACAGAAATACTGAGGCCCATGCAGTTTAGATTAGTTGTTCAAGGTCACATAGGTAATTAATTTCATAATAGTGATTTGAAAACAGATGACGTGATTCTAAGTCTAGTGTTCTTCATCAGGATTATGTTATATGCCACAAAGCCAATATCTACTAACATAGTCACATTTTATGACCATTTTCCATGTGTGGGCATCTAACAATGGGGTCCAGATTTTTTAAAGTACTCCTATTTCCCTTTCACTTTTTAAAGTGAAAGACAACCTTGTTATTTTTTAAAATAGAAAACTTTGGTTGGCTTTAATAACAATCATAAAGCAGTAAAAATCAAAGCTCTTTTAAAACTTACTTATAGATATACTAGTTAGTTTTTACAAGGAGCTTTCTATTTGCATGTATTATCACATTTATATATACTACGGAGTGAAGAAATAATTGTTAAACAAGTTTATGTACATTAAGCAGATTGATTTTTTTCCTCCTCTTTAAAAATTAGATTACTCAATTTGGAGGTTTAAATAAAGGACAATATTTAATAAACCACAAAGAACTTACATAGCTTTGTAATTCTGAATGGAGAAAATAAAAGAAAAGGCAAAGTTAGCAAGAATCTTTAGAGTAAGCAAAAATTCATGTCACTCAAAAACATTAAAGCTGGATAATTTCAAATTCCACTTGCTAAGCCTTGGGCATAAAACAAGAAAGTGATAAGGTTGGCTGAATAAAACATACAAATTTCCCAATTTGGGGCAGTATTTGAAAAGATTAAAATATAAATGTTGTTTTATATATACATATGTGTGTGTACATATATACATGCATACATATATTTACACACAATAAATATACATATTTATATATATTAACAAATATGTTTATTTGGAGGTACTGTTTTTCAGGAAAATCTATAATAGTGTAACCATGACTCAAATCTGATATTTAAGAAACACTAAATGCAGAATTGGGGACAAAATATTTATACCTATGATGACCATTAAATGCCACAGAATGATAGCATATGCATCTTTTGAAATTAAATGCTTAGTTTAAAATATAACATTTACTTTTATATTAATGCAGAAAATCATTTTGTTTTCTTAATCAGATGCAGTGAGTGTTATGCCTAGCAAGCAATGCTCAGAAAAGGCAAAGCTGTCATCTAAAAGTCAATTAAATTGGGGAAGCTGAATTTACTTGTGATGATAGTCTGAAAGGACAAATGTAGGATATTGCAGCTGGGGATTTAGAGTGGGACTTTTAGTGAAGAATGAGTTGTTAGCACCATAACCAATGCAATGACACTTGGGCAACGACCAGTTAGGATTGTCCTTCTAGAGGAATCTTTACTTATGAGCATTTATTAAACAAAAACATTGTCAAGATAGTTGAAATAGAGTAGTATTTTTCATTGCTTTCCCACCAAAGGCAAATGTATTTTGCATCAAATAGAGAATACTGTGAAAGGTGTTTTGCTATGAGAGAGTCTCACTTGATTGGGACTGGTCCTCTGGCTCCTTCACCGGCTGCTCAGCCCCCATTCTTTCCTTATTGTACACACTGCACTCTTATTTTCATTCTAAATGTGGTGCTTTGCCACCGTTTTATTTTTTCCCACAGTATCTATATATTTTCCTTCTGATATCTCATGTGTCTACTGATTTCTCCTTTCATGTATTCATACAATGCCATTAATGTCATTTTCCTGGATATTCAACAGAGTGAATTAGTAAGTTAAAAGAACATGCCATTAACCTTCTCTTAAACTCCCAAAGTTTGCAAGGAGGTTTAAATGAATGACTGTCCTTGGTATTTTGACAAATTTCATATCACAGATTTTCTTATTTTATGTATCACTCTTGGATTCTTCACTGATATTTAATGTCTTGGATTAATCAAGAACTTCAGAATTTCAATGAAAATTGTGTCTTTGAGTCTTATTCTCTTATGTTTACACAATACATAATTACTCATCTGTTCTTCAATCTTCTCAAAGTAGAATCCTTAATATCTTCTTGCATCGTCAAAGATCCTTCTTGAAGGATAAAAAATTTGAAGATTTTAACACAACTCATTTCATTTTTGGTTCACCATTGTTCTTAAATCATCCTTCCTTTTATTGGTTTATTTTCTTAATTGCTGTTTTTGATTTTATTTCTACATAATGGAACAAGTTACAGGTAGAGCTAGAGTTTGTGGTGGTGCACACCTGTACTCCCAGCAATTCTGGAGGCTGAGGCAGGAGGATCACACATTCAAAGCTAGCCTCAGCAACTTAGCAAGACCCTGAGCAATTTAAAAGACAAAATAAAATAAAAGATAAGAAGGGATGAAGATATAGCTCAGTAGTTAAGTGACCCTGTGTTCAATTCCTAGTTTAAAAAAAAGAAGAAGAAGAAAAGAAGAGAAGAGATAAAGAAAAAGAATGCAACTAGAGTACATTTTAGTTTATTTGGTATGGTTGGAATGCACCTATTTATTCTTTAATTTTTTCCCCAAAGATTAATGTTACCTGATACCTCAGTTATTTTGGTAGAATGACACAGTTATACTCTTATTATTTTAAAATTATTTTAACAATTACAAAATTCTTTTTGTTGTTTAATTGTAGATGATACATAAAATGAGGTTTTACATATTAATGAAGTGCTATGTCATATTTAATATATGTATTCATTGCATGATGTTTAAATAAATTTAAACATATTTATCTCCTCAAATATTTATTGTTTATATGGAAAACTTTTAAAATACTTTCCTCTAACTTGGAAATACACAATACATTATTACTATCTATAATCTGTACTATGTAATAGCATCCCAGAGCTTTCTGCTCTTCTCAAACTGTAGATTACCCATTGACCAAACTTTTCCTATTTCTCTCCTCCCTACCCACTCTTACGAGCTTCTGGTAACCACTAGTCTACTCTAAACTTCTTTACTACCAACTGTGATAGATACGACAGACGAATGAGATCACTTGGTATTATAATTTCAATTTTCATCCATCTTGTTTTAATTGAAAAGATTTCATTTTCTTTTATGGCTGAATAGTGTGTCATTGTGCAAATTTGCTACATTTTCCTTATCCACCCATCAGTTGAAGGATAGAAGGTTTTTTCCATTTCTTGCCTGTGCTACAATGAACATTGTAGTGCAGGTATCTCTTAAGCATATCAATTTCATTTCCTTTAGATAAATGTCTAGTATTTTTGGATTAGTATTATGTAGATAAAATATCTAGTATTGCTGGATAATATGAAAGTTCTATTTTTAATTTTTGAGAATTTTTCATACTGTTTTTCTTAATAGCTGTACTGACTTACATTTCTGGCAATAGTGTGCAAGGGTTTCTTTTTCTCTGTGTCCTAGCTGGCACTTGTTAAGTGCAATCTGTTTGACAATAGTTATTCTTACTGGGATGAGGTGATACCTCTTTTGGAGCAGTTCCTCTTAATCAGGGAATTATTCTTCTCTCCTTCAAAAATTTAGTACCTTGATAGGCCATTAGTATAGAGTTAGCACTTCAAGGGCCATGCTGATGGAGGCCCATTGAAATAAAAATATTTGCAGGTGCTCTGCACAGAAGAGAAAAATGTGTTTTACTCAAAGAATGAGGCTTTAACTGGATGGAAGAGGGAGCCAGTAAGATTGAGAATCTGAAATAAGGTGATATAAGGGCCTATGAATTATCACTCACCTTTCCACTGAATGCAGTGAATAAAAGCAGGAGACCTTTCAATATTGTGACTCTGGGTCACATTTCAAGGAATTGTTGAAATACCAAGTAAATCTTCCTTTTTCCACCTGAAGTCTCATTTAAATTATGTCATGTGTTCTTATGTGGTGTAGGAGTTGGTGTTTTGTGGAATATGAGGTTGGTCTGTTTTATATCTGGGTATATCCTACAAAACAGGCTGAGCATAATCATAACAAAAAGTTGATATGATGTGATATGAACATACTTGGAAATTGGTAGAAATGTAACAAGAATTTAAAATTTTCATATTTCACATGATTAAAAAGTTCTGCTTATTTTCCCCCTAGATTTTCCAAAAATATCATTGTTGTACAATTAAAAATTCATATTTTCCTTCTCTACATGTGGTTTTCTAGATGTACCTTAAAATATGGTAGCTAGAGCATAATGCAAAAGTGAAAAGAAATGAGCTATCTAGCTCACAGTTCTCATTTTCTCTGTGATTAATTTATCTCATGTTTCCAGATATCAAACCTTAAGAATATTCCAAATATACCAAATGCCTTACAAATTTCATGAATGCGCTCTTTCTGTTTTGGAAAGTTCTAAAATTTAACTTTTTTCTGTTCCAAATAAGTTAACCTCTTTCACAACCTCCTTTAAAAGATGAGTAGGTAGGTTTCACATTGAGAAATGCACATTATCCATTTATTCACTCAATATATAATTACTAACTCCTTACTTATGTATGCCAAAAATCATTATAAAAGTTAAGTTTAAAAACCTGTAGATACTCAATAAAATATGAGTGTCTTTTAAAATTTTTACTAAGTGAATTAAATAAAATTTCAGTGTATAGTACAGTCTGATTACTAACAAATTTAAAAAAGTCATCTGTGTGATTCCTTGTATAAACCTATTGAAAAGCCACACAAAACATTTATCCATGGGAAGAACAGAAAAAAAAAGAGGAGGAAACTACTACTTTTTATTTATATTTCATGATGTCCTTTTTATGAGGATTACTGATTAGGTATTTTTTTTTAGAAAGTAATTTGACTGGAATTTGTTCATTTTTTTTTCTTATAATTAGAACCAGCATATTGGTTTGGGGAATAAACCAAATAATTAAAGCACCACTCTCAGCATGTGGAGGTACATACCATCAGCATGACATCACAGTCATGTAAGTCCCTTTGGCTAAGATTTTGTTCGGTTTCTGTTTTTCAAGGACCCTGGATTTTGATCGTTTCCATTGCTTCCTTCCTTTGGAAGGAAGTCAGTATGCCCAGTCCACACTTCAAAACCATATATTTTCTGGAGGCAAAGTCCAAGACCTATGCATGTGTGGGTGGGGGACAGGACTAAGACAATGCCTCCCCACATAGTGTTTCATGGTCATTCTAGGTCACACTAAGCTTCTAGCAATCTTTCAAAATCACCATTTCAGTGCTTCTACTAGTTTACTGCTTTAGTACTTTTTGTTCCAGGCCAGTAGGTCTCAGCTGGGTCTCTGGAATCCTCTCTTTCTTTAGATTTCTGGTTGCCCTACAATCTCAAGATCGAGATCAAGAAAAAAAAAAAAGGCATTTCAATTTTCCCCCCCTTTTTTTTTTTCAGATAACAATGGTATTTTCTGAGACTGCTAAAACACAGTGCCACAGACTGAGTGAATTCATACTATAAAAATGTTTATCTCACTGTTTTGGAGACTGGAAAGCAAGATGTCAGGAGGGTCATTTCTTCTGAGGTCTCTCCTTGGGTTGTTGATGACCATCTCCTGTCTTCTCATCGTATATTCACATTTTCTTCCTTCTGTGTTTGTGTCCTTCTCTCTTCTTATATCAATGTTGTTCATATTGGATTAGGGCCCACCCTATTAATCTCATTTTATTTAATTATCTTTTTTCCCCTTCATTAAGTCAGATTTATTGAGGTCCTACTCATAACAGTAATATTTAGTCTTTGTATCTACATACTTGACATGTTTTTGACAAATATGTTGAGCTATAAATCTCCACCAAACTTATGACACAGAATATTTTCATCAAATACTTTTTTCAATTTATTTTTTATTATTTTTTATTTATATATGACAACAGAATACATTACAATTCATATTACACATATAGAGCACAATTTTTTCATATCTCTTTTTGAATACAAAGTATATTCACACTAATTTGTGTCTTCATATATGTATTCTGGATAATAATGTCCATCATATTCTACCATTATTTCTAACCCTATGTCCCCTCCATTTCCCTCCCACCCCTCTGCCCTATTTAGAGTATGTCTATACCTCCCATGCTCCCCCTCCCTACCCCATTATGAATCAGCCTCCTTATAATCCAAGAAAACTTATGGCATTTGGTTTTTTGGGATTGGCTAACTTCACTTACCATTATCTTCTCTAACTCCATCCATTTACCTGCAAATACCATGATTTTATTCTCTGTTATTGCTGAGTACTATTCCGTTGTATATATGCCACATTTTTTTATCCATTCATCTACTGAAGGGCATCTATGTTGGTTCCAAAACTACTCTAAGATTTTATCTCACTCCAGTCAGAATGGCAGCTATTATGAATACAAACAACAATAAGTGTTGGTGAGGATATGGGGAAAAAGGCACACTCATACATTGCTGGTGAGACTGAAAATTGGTGCAAGCCAATATGGAAGGCAGTATGGAGATTCCTTGGAAAATTGGGAATGAAACCATCATTTCACCCAGCTATCCCTTTCCTTGGTCTATACCCAAAGGACTTAACAACATCATACACAGGGACACAGCCACATCAGTGTTTATAGCAGCAGAATTCACAATATTTAATTATCTTTTTAAAGACCTTATCTACAATCACAGTAACATTTTAAGGTAATGGGGAGTATAAGACTTGGAGACTTATACTGTATAAATATGGTACAGGTCAGTTATAGATATTCAGTGTGATCTATGTGCCCAAAATAGTGTTTCACAGAACTAGAACTAAATAATTGGCAGTTGTTGTTACTGCCACAGTTTGTTCAGGTGGCTATTAATAGAATACTATAGACCAGTGGCTTATAAACAGTGAAAATGTACTTATGACATTTATAGAAGCACCTATGGATTCAGCGTCTGATAAGGGCTTTTTTCCTAGGTCATAATCACCAACTTTTTTTGTGTTCTTACACAGCAGAGGAATAAGGAAGGTATCTGGGCTCCCTTTTAAAAGGACATAATCTTAATGACCAAAGCCCCTACCTTCAAATACCATCACCTTGGGGATTAGTTTTCAGTAAGAATTTTGGGGGAACATAAATATTCAGTCTGTAGAAATTACCAAAGGTGAAGAGGATAATCTCTAAATAGGAGAAGATGAGTCTATACTGTCCTGAGTTCAACTGAAATAGGAGAAAATGGAGCTGCCAGAAGGCAGAGTGACAATAAAGCAAAAAGCCATAAATGAAAGAGGGAAGACTGTAATCATTACTGTGATGTTATAAGCTAGAATCTAAACCTGAAGTGCACGACAATGAGAAAACAAGTAAATTATCAAAAAGTCATGATTTTCAAACATTACATAAAAAAACTACAAAAATGCTTATTATGGCAACAATTCTAGAATTGTTTATTCAGTGTGTCACAAGTAAAGCCTAAGATTATGCATTTTTAACAGTAATTATTATTTATACTGTCTTCACAATAGACTTTGAGAGACATTTCTTTCTATATGGTTAATTTGAAGGAGAAAATGCAAACCTTGTAAAATGAAGGGAAATAATTTGATGTGATGGAAAATAAAATGTCAGGGATTTTTTTTTCCTTTTAGTTTTTTCTTATCTGAGATCTGCCACTGAGTCTTGGGAAAAATTAACTCAACAGTTGTCCAATGACTGTTTCTTGATTGTTAGAATATGTGCATTTAATCATGCAATCTCGATGTTTCTAGAAAATTTAAAGTGTTCTAACATTCTATCTGGAAAGGAATCATTCAGTGTTATTATAGAAAACTCTTTTTTACTAACATTAGAGTAACTTGCACTCTGATAAATATGTAAATTCTTTCAGTTGTAAATACATACAGATTTAATTTAAACTATTTCTTTAATTTGAGGGATATACACAAATTTATGTGCACAAGAGATGCCCTCTAGGAAACAGAAGGCTTGCCACTCTATGGGCTTCCTCTGTTCGTGTCCTGATGGTCTCAGCTTCATTTTTGTAGCTGATAGGAATGATAGATTATTCCAATGGTCCCCAGTATTACCTTCTTCAATTCCTTAACTGAGACAGCATCCTTTTGATTAGGTTGCTTTACATGGCAAAAGGAATTTGCAGATGCATTTAAGGTTATCTGTTAGCTGATGTTGAGTTTAACCAGAAGGGAAAGTATTAGGGTATAGTGGATGACAATGAGAAATATATTAGTTGTTTGTAACTTTGGAATGGGAATTATCTTAGATATCAATTTTATTTTTTTAAATTTTTATTAACAAGTATATCGCAGAAATTATTCCCTTATGTTTTATGAATCTTGGATTACCACCTGAAAAAAAATGAGTGTCTTCTGTATTTACATTTTAAAATTTTGTAAATCTAATGGTCTACATCACTTTTAGAAGCAAAATAAAAATATGTTTAGGTGCAAAATGTTTAGATATCAAACTGCCCTATGAAATCCAAACCATACAACTTACCTGCTTGAAATCTTAGGTAAAGGATTAACTATTCTCAACGCAGTTTTTCAGCATCTGTGAAATAGGCATGTTAATAACTGTAGCTATCTTTTGTTTTTTATGATTTGATCAAAGTAATTTTCATGCAGATCTTATCTTCAGCTGATAGAGCATACACTCAATACGTATTTGGAGGAAATCTTGATCAAATTCACACATCAGGAAGCCAGTATACTTAAACCTAGTTAAGTTGAAGATGTCACTTGAGGTCATAAAGTATGTTAGGAGGTAGAAGATCAAATATGTACTATTTCCAAATATTCACCACTCTAGGCTAAATTTTATAATTTTTAAGACATATATGACTCTGAAGGAGCTCCAACTCACTTATAAATACTACCATGGTACCAAGTTCCAGATTAACTTTTCAATACATTATTACCTTTTGCTTTTAGAAAGGTATGAATGAGAGAGTTCAAACAACTGGCAGCCAAAATTTAATTGTCCATACACGCAGAAGCACAGTGTACAAGGAGGAAGTGTATATTTAACTATGAATATAGTTGCACACAGCTGTAACTTGATATCTCTTAGAGTCTTAATTAACAAGAGGGAAGATTTCCCAGTATGAGTTTTTGCCTGAGAGACTTATGGTCCCCAATATTACCTTCTTCATTTTCTTAACTGAGATAGCATCCTTTTGATTAGTTTACTTTATATAGCAAAAGGAATTTGCAGATGCACTTAAGATTATTTGTTAGCTGATGTTGAGTTTAACCAGAAGGGAAAGTATTAGGGTAAACTAATTACAAGAACCCTTTAAAAGAAGAGTTATGTTTGGCAAATGTCTAAAGATAAATGAGGTTGAAAACAGAATAGAGACTTAATGCAGACTTAATGCAGGCTGGTTTGAAGGTGGAGGGGATGGCCATATGTGCATGAACATAGATAACTTCTAGAAGCCAAAAACAGTCCCCAACTGATAACCTACCAGAAAACAGGGACATAAGCATTTTGGATTCAAGAACAAAATTTTGAAAACAACTTAAATGAGCTTGGAAGTAGATTCTTCCCCAGAGTATGCAGATCTCACCCTTACCCAGTAGATACCTTGATTTGACTTGGTGAGATCCTAACAGAGAACCCACAGAGCCCTCTAGACTTCTGACCTACAGATCTGTGAGGTAATAAATGAGTGTGTTTTAAGCTAATTATGGGTGGTGTTTTGTTACACAGCAATAGAAATATGCTGTGTGTTTGTGTTGCCTCCAAGTCACTCCGTACAGAGTATAGCTGTGACCATCAGTTGGTGTCTATACCATGAGTATGGCAAGCTCCAGTTCACGATGCCCACACAGACTGGCCAGGATTTTCCCTAACATAAGGTTTAGACAGTGCTTTATAAAAATTAGTTTTATTTGTTCTTTTAAGTTATACACGAGAATAGGATCCATCCCTTGACACAATTACAAAAGCATGGAATATAATTTGTTCTAAGTCAGTCCCAAGTACTATCCCTTCTCCCCTCCCTTCCCCTGTTCCCTTTCCTCTGCTCTATTTTTCTTTCTGCTATTTACTTACAGATCTTTTCAAATTAGAGTCTTGTGGATGCACATGATGGTGAGCTTCACTGTGATACACTCATATAGGTATACAGAAAAGTTAGGTCAGATGCATTTTACTCTTTAACAGCATTCTTTGGCATCTAGAATCTTAGCAGGAAAACCTGAGGATTCCTTTTTGTGATAGGCACATGTGCTCTGACCTAAAAATTTCTCATGTCAAATTAGATATGGTCTACTTCTTAGTTTTTCTGTCAATTTAAAGAGTCAGTTTAACCTCTTTGAGAAACTTTGTTCTTTTTTATAAATTGTGGGTGATAATATCTATTTCATAATATCATCTTGAGAATACAACAATATAAATAAAGTGGTAAGCAGAGTCTCTGATACTGATCTCTGATACTGATTCAAAAATAATGAGTCATTTTTTCAAAGAAGGAATTTGAGGTGCTATAATTTTGCATTATGAGATGTCATGAAAGTAACATACTATTTCTATCCACATATTACTTATAGTATAGTGAGAGAGGGAAATAACACATTCAATTACACTGTTGCTACAAAGAAAATTTATAAGGATTTGTGAAAGAATGTAAATAAATGGTCAAGAAGGTATTCCTTGATTATGTGATGCATGACTTGAAACCTTGGGGATATGCAATACTTGAGAGGGCAAAGTACAGAAGGCGTGCCATGTGCAAATGGAGGTGCTCCAATGACAAAAGGCAAACCCTGTGTGGAAACTCTAAGTGAAGGAAACCCAGAATGCTTGAAGAAATGAAAGAATATCTACAGTAGGACAGGAATTCAGAAAATGAGGAAATGTTCAGAAGGGTAGTAATGCTGCACAGATACAGCAGATAGACCATAAGGAAAGAATTATGAAAATATTTTGCAAACTATTGGGAAAACAATAAGTCATCCACATGTTTGGAATCCTACTTGAGGCATGCCACAGGAAATGCCGGACAATCAGTTTAAAAGTTAACCAAAAAATTAGTCTATAGTAGAAAAATGTAAACAGTGTTGGTATTGGGTAGAAGTACAGATGATTGAGAGGGTCAAGTGAAAGTTACCATCTGGGGGTGATGATCATGAATTATACATTGATAAGTGATCATGTTTAAATAGATAAACATGTTTGTCAAAAGTTACTGGACTCAGACACTTCTACACATATAAAGTTTATCTTATATATAAAACAACAGTTTTATGGTATGATGAAGTGTTTAGACATAATGTGCATTGATATATACCATTTATTTTTAAATATGTCACCAAATAGATGGATTGATGAGTGAATAAAGAGACAGATGGGTATGTGATAAAACAAATCTAGCAAAGCACTAACTGGAGAAATCAAGATCATGGTTAAGTTTACTCATTGTGCAATTACTTTAAACTTTTGTATGTTGGAAAGTTTTCATCACTTAGTCTTTTTTAAAAAGGTACTATAATTATTATCAACAAATGGCAGATACGTGGCCCTGGATGTCATTGTCCAATAAATGTTGAGCTTGGACTGAGATAAATAATATACAGAAGATAAATTGGCCTAGATTTGCTTATAGTTTGTGTACCAAAACAAGGAAGAAGGTAGGAACAGTTCATAGATTCTGGGCTTGTTCAAGTGTTTTCTTGGCAGTACTACTCATGTGTCTTATCATAGAAGGAGGAATTAGTTACAGTACAATCTGATTTAGTTACATAAATATTAAACTGAGCTCTACTGGAATCTTGAGAATTCAAAATGTCAAAATGAAAATATATATTAATTGTAGCATTACAATCTCAATGATACTGATAAACTCTAGGGTTCATCAACAGAAAAATGTGGCATATGCATACAATAGAATGGAATATTACTAATCCTTAAAATATATCCTGTCACTGGGCACAGTGGTACATACCTGCAATCCCAGCTGTATTGGAGGCTGAGGGAGGAGGATAGCAAGTTCAAATCCAGCCTCAGCAACTTAGTGAGGTCCTAAGCAATTTAACAAGATCTTGTCTCTAAAAAGGGCAAAGGATGTGGCTCAATGGTTGGGTGTTCCTGGTTTAATCCTCAGTACCAAAAATAAAATAAAATAAAAGAAAGAAAAAGAAAATATGCCATCATCAACTTCATTGTCCAGGGGTTCTGTTATTATAGTATTCTGGTTTGTTTGGGGCACTTTCCTCTCTTGTTTTTTTTCATGTTGTCTATGTGTCTTCCTTTCTTGCAGTGTGGATCTGAAATATTACAGTTTCTTCCCTACTTTATTGTAGTACCCATGCAGATTGTCTGTACCTTATCTTGATGTTGGGCTTCCAGATCCTGACGGTTGTCCCTCAAGGTATGCTACTGCATCTAAAGTTGGTGGCAGTAATATCAGAGGTAATGCAAGATAATAGTTAAGGTGCCCCAAGATGGAAGCAATGTCTTACAGAGATGGAGCTGGAAGAGTGGGCCTCATACTCCCTTTGGGATGCCTGCTTCATATGCAGCTTCTTGTAGGCCCTGTCTGTTGTCAAAAAGTTAGGGGGTACTGTGTGAAGAAGGCTATGGTGATGACATCAGTGTCCCAAGATGGAAGGGGGTTAGGCTTAGGCTCCCAGGTAGTGTGTGGGGGGGCAAACTCAGACCTACCCTGGACCTGGATCCTGCGCCAGTCAGTGTGGACAGATCTGAGCCGGGCCTGGACTCCTGTGGTAGTCTGCTGTTCAGAAGAGGTGGTCTTATGGGAAGCTGGGCTCTTGTGGGTCCCTGCTATTGGAGGGGTGGACCCATGTCTACTGTGAGCCTGGGCCCTGCACAGGGTGGATCGGGGTTGCCGGGCTTGACCTCCCTAGGTAGTCTGCTGGTTGGAAAGGGCTGTCCTGTGCCAGAGGCTGGGCTCTGGCAGGTGTCTGCCCCGCTGGTGCAGGCATGGATCTGGGCCTACTGTGAGCCTGGGTCCCACGCAGGCTGGTGTGGGCGGTCTCCAAAATTTGAATTTTATTGTAATATTTCCAAACAAATTTATGCACACAAGTAATATATTTTCATCTTTGTTTTCCTCTAAATAAAATTACTTCGTGGATTCGTAGCATCATAGGTGATGCTAGAGAATAAAACTAAAAAGAATAGATAAAAGATCAGGCATAAAGAATAGGGTAGGAAGCACTTGAAACTTGCAAACTTTTAGACAGTTACAAAGTTGGTGGCACAATCCACACAAGATTACAGTCACTTAACACATCGATTGAATGTTTAGCAAGTTCCCCAAATTGCCTTCAGTTTTGATAATTTATTAGAAAATCTCCTAAAACTCAATGAAAGCTGTTGCACTCATGGCTGTGATTTATTAGAGGGAAAACTTAACATCAATCAACGGAAGAAATACATAGCGCAGAGTTTAGGATTTCAGAGTTCACCAGACATCAGATCATCAGATTTTCTTTTTCTTTTTTTCTTTATCTTTTTTTTTTTTCCAACTGGGGATTGAACACAGAAGCACTTAACCACTGAGCCACATCCAATTCCTTTTTAAAATATTTTATTTAGAAGCAGGGTCTCACTACATTACTGAAGCTGGCTTTTAATGTGCAATCTGCCTACGTCAGCCTCCTGAGCTGTTGGGATTATAGGCATGGACCATCATGAAAAGCCACATCAGAGTTTTTATTAGGACTTATTATGGCTTCCATTATCTTCCTGCTGTGCTGTTAAATGTGTTACTTTTCCAGTCCTGATTTGTCATAATGCATATAAAATACTGCCAACCAGGAAAGATTATCTGAGCTTTGTGTCCAGAGATTAGTTGATTGAACAACTTTTTGCTTCAAATATCTTCATCTCACTTGGTCCAAGGCTTTGGTGAAGGATGCAGGGTAACTCAAATGCTGCTTAGTGACTAAAGGGAGAGGCTTAGGCAGGAGCCTTGACATCTGCCCACTCAAAGGTGACTTAGCACCCTCCTCTGCTTGAGGTTGAGCCTTTCACAGACATTTACTCAGCCTCTCCTAGGGGCCACCAGCCTTCATAGTCCAGTCAGGTAGCTGACCGTTTTCTTGAGGAGTCTCATCTCTTCATCTGGGAATTGGCTTTCCAGGAAGTCACACAGACAGACGTCTGTGCAGGCAGAACCAAGGGCATAAAGATCCAAAAGAGCTTAGTTCATGTTCTTCTCCAGGGCCACAGTGGCTTCCATAGCACCCAGTTTTACCCCACCCATCCATCCTCACATCCTGCAAGAGGGTACAGTCACTGTGCTAGTTTTACTTCTCAGCCAATGTTTGGCGGCCTCAGACTTCTCCTCAGCCATTCTGCAGCAACGGCCCACATCCTGTACAGCCACATTGTGGAGGCTGAAGTAGAAATTCAAAGATAGGTAAGTATTGGAGACTCACTGGGCAGTTGAAGGTGGTCAGCACCTGAGTGGAATAATCATGCCACATCTGTGAGGTCACAGTTGTCCACAATAAAGTGCTAAGCACAAAAAAAGAATGTTTGCTGTTCCTGGAATCAGGAGATGAGTGAGGAGATGGTCCTGGAGGCTCTGATCTGAGAGGAGACTGGACGGCAGGTGAAGGCCCTTCAGGTTTCCGTCCCCAGGGCTTTTCTGTCTAAATGTTGTTGAAATAAAAGACAAATCTTCAGGATCTCCAGGCCTAGAGGTGTGTTTTTTTTTTTTTTTAATTTGGGATACATTACATGTATAATTGATTAATTGATGGTCCACATGGTTCATCTCTAGTATCACATGACCCAATGCTTCCACCTAAAATCACATTATTTCTTTCTGACGTGGCTAATCTCTACTCTGAACAAAGATATAACTTTCAGGTATGACATTCCAAGGATGTAGAGATTATCTCCCTAAATCTGAGGAAGAATACAGACCTCATTTTGGGCAAGGTTGAATTATTTATTGCAGAAATATTTTTTAAAAAGTAGTACTGGCACTTAATAGACTGCAGTATATACATGATAGAGTCATTTGAAAAATCCCTAGTCGGTGAATTTATAGACTCTGGCAAACATAAGACACCCCTTCCCACAAGCTCAGTTATAGTAAGTACCTACATTATACACAAGATGATGATGACTTAAATTATTAAATGAAATGGTCTTCTGTAATCCACCTCCTCTGCATTCACACTGCCTTAAATCAGTTGGCCAGTAGTATCATGAAATATTCTGCAACTGCTCATTTGTACTAATGTATTTCAATGGTTCTAATCAGGCAATATTCACTGTCAAATGGGAAGTCCCTGAAACTTCTTGTAAAATATGGGAAAACTCTCCTTGAATGCTCCTCCAACACCCTGCCATTTTCAACTCTGGAGAAACAGGATTAAGGTTCAGGATAGAATCATGTAGAAATAGAGAATTTCATCTACTTTAATATTTATGTATCCTTATCTGACATCTCTCATATTCCCAACACCTTCAATTTTACACAGACTTTTATCCTGTAGACCTGATTGATGACCAATATTTTCCAACCTCAATATTAATTTATTTATACCTTATTTAACACAACTTTTTAATAAGTGCCAAGTATATATAATATGTTAAGTTTACAAATGTACATGATTCATAGCTATTGTTACAATCCAATGGAGAAAACACATGTATGGACATATAATACAGTCAAATAAGCTCTATAAGAAACAAATGCAAAGTCCTAGGACTCTTAGAGGAGAGAGGCCAACATACTTTGGATTGACATTACATATGTGTGTAATTATCCTTTGCTGGAATGATCAAAGAGATTTACCAAAAGAAGGGAGCACTTTGGAAAAATTTGAAGGTGATGATTGAAAGAGGAAAGATTGGAGAATGGCATGTGGTGGGACATGTTACTGAAGAAGTCACAGCATCATAGAGATGAATCTGCTCTAGATTTAATGTCTAATTTTTATACTAGTAGATCATGAATTACTGAAATGATTACATTTCTCCTGCTGATGAGAGAGAGAGACACTGAGGATTTGAAATAGAAGGTTGGAATGATCAAAATTGTGTAAGATCACCTGTAATAATTTCCATCTTTCTAGGGTAATAAAAGAATGGTGTTGTTTCCTGGTGAAAAATCTTTGAAAGTCCAACAGTTTTCTTCATTATACTTATACTTGCTCCATATTCTTGCTCTTTTCCATTTATCCACCTTTTCTTTTACCATATTTAGCCTCATGGGCTGTGTTCAAGCCATACTGAATTTTAGTGTACTTACATCTTCTACCATTTGTTTTGGTGATGGAAACAGCGTTAGATTTCTGCTGTTTCCATCATGCATCAGATAAAATAGATATTTTTCCAGTTAATTATATTAAAAATACTTAAATGTTGAAATTCTACAGCAAGATGCTTACATTCTGACATGGATGTAAGAACTGAGGCTGCCCAAGTGACAACAATCTGAAGATATTCAGAACAGACCGTTTTCTCATGCCTTTGTGCTTTGTGCATGCCGTCGTCCTTTGTCTAGATCAAGGGCCAGAGGACTAGAGCACACTCCGGCTGCGGGCTAAATGTAGCCAACCATAGGACCTTATCATAGGACCATATCATAGGACCATAGACACTCGTGTATTAATTTACTTGTTTTTTTTTACACTGCTGCATTCTATAGTTGCAGAGATGAGTAGATGCAACAGAGACTTCATGGCCTCCAAAGCAGCAGATACTTACTATCTTAGCTTTATAGAAAAAGGTTTGCTACCCTCTGCTTAGAAAACATATTATGTTCTTTAAATTGATAAGTCAAGTTCATACTTCAAAATTAATCCAAGGTGACACTTCCTGCATAAAATGTTTGACCTCATACTCCTGGTTAGATTCATGAACAAAACTGTCAGATGTTAACCCTTGAGAAGCCCCTTCTTAAATTTTATCATGTGTAAATATTTATATTTATGTATTTCTCCACTAGGTGGTGAATTTCTTCATGCTAAGATTACTTCTCTCACTGTTAATAATAGTGTCTGTGACATGGCAGGATATGGATGTATGTTTATGATGAATGAATGACCAATGAATAAATAGATACGAAGATTAAGGAGTGAAAGGTAAATATAAGTATGCTAGGAATGACTTAACTTTTACCATGTACTTATAATGTACTAGGTACTGTGTTGTCCATTGACAGATATTAATTCATTTGGTCCTCATAAACTCTAAAATTAGATATCATTACTACTGTTATTTTTTAGATAGGCAGGCTGTTGCCTGAAATCACTATGCTAGTAACAGAGCCAGAACTGAAACACAGGCACTCTAACTCCAAAGCCTACATGTTGAATGACCACAGGATGGTGGCATTATAGAGCTATAAAGAGTGACCTGTAGAAGATACTTTAAAAAAAAATGTTGATAAGTTCAAAGTATGAACTGTTAAATAAATGTTTAGGTGAAATTAACAAATCTATGATATTAAAGTATTTTAAAGGTAAACATTATGTCATATCTTCTTGATTATTTGAATATTTTTTGGTTATTTTTTTAACTCATTATCTTACTTTTGCTGTTGTCTCCTTTGATTCTTTGGTTGTTTGTTTCTCAAAGTGTGATTACTGGAAAGACAGCATCAGCATTACCTAAATTTGAGAGAAATGAAATTTGGGGACCTCACCATAGATCACATGAATTATAATCTGTGAGTGGGAGGGCAATGTCTATACTTAACAAGATCTCAAGATGATTCTGATGCATGATAAAGCTTAAGAACTACTATTCTCTTTTAAAAAGCAATCAGAGTGTTCCTTTTAAAATGCAAATCAAATCATGCCACTCTTCTACTCCAAATCTTCCAGTTGTTTCCTGTATCAAAATCCTTAAAACTATTTAATGTTTCTTCTATAAACTTCGGGCCCCAACTCTGCCTCAGGAACTTGGCATTTACTGGTTTCTTTTCTTAAATTGCTTTCTCCTCAGCCTGTCACAGGGCTCATTCTACGCATCTTCAAGTCTTTACTCAAATGCTGACATTTTAGTGAGGCCTTTCTTGCTACTCTATCTACAACATCAACCATTTCCACAGTCCTCTCTTGTCTCTTTCCTACTTTATTTTCTTTCCAGCAACTGTCACTCTGCAGTACACTACTATATATATTATATACCTATGTTGTTATGGTCTGACATCCCCCAACTAGCATGCAAGCAAGCCCCATGAAAGCAGATTTTTTTTCCCAATTTATATCTTATTTTTAATAAATGGTTGACTACATAACTGGGTTAGGAATTACTTTGCTGGAGACATATCAAAATTTGATGCAATTCTTTACTGTGGTGGGTGGTGATGCGAATCAAAGTCTTTGATTGCCTTGTGGTTGTCTACTTGTGCTGGGAACCCCCTGTGTAAAAGTACAGGTCAAGATTTCTCAGCTGCTGTGGTGATGCCTGGCCCATAGAAACTCTGTGCAAAGGCTCAGAGTTATCAGCCTTAATTTTGAAACTCAGACACTAGCTCCCAGGGATAGGGAATTCTGAACATAGCAAGGTAACCATAATGTCTTGTCAATGCTATGAACTTCAAGCATGCCTGATTTGAAAAAACGTTCCCATGAATAATCTTTTGATAATAAAACCTATATAATAAACATGCTGAGCCAGCTCTGGGTCACTATTCTCAACCAGAAATAGGTTTCCCAATAAATCCTAATTTTCTCTCTCAATGTTTTTGTGTCTTTCTTAATCTTCCATCACCCCTTGCCAGTATCTGAATTAACAGTCATGCAGGGCACTACACTTTACTGTAGAATTTCTTACTGATAACCTTCTTTTCCTAAATCAGTTTAACTAACAAAAAATAAAATGGTAATTGTTCAGGCTGAAAATTAGGTGATGCTAAAGTGAGGTATTGGGATAAACTATTTCCAAGAGTACCTTGTTTTCTTTTCTCATTTATGATTGGTGACATTCTCCCCCACAGATAAATGTTTTCAAATTGTGATACACACAAAACACCTTGTTAAGATTTTAATCAATCTCCAGTACTGAAAAGAAATAATATTTTATTTTGATTCAGAAGACCTGGAGTAAGTCCTAGAGTCTGCATTTCTTACTAGTTTTCCAAATCCAAACTATAGCAGAAATAGATACTACCAGTTCAGCAGACCTTCACACAGGCCTTATTATACTAAATCCAAGTCTTATTATACTAAATCCAGAGACAAAAATGATGGTCCTCTTGAGGTTTTCTTGTATATTATCTTCCTTTCTTTCATTCATGAGACTGAACCCTCTGTTATATGTGGCCACCCTTATATAAAGTACAAACCCTCCATCTGGGTTCACATATTTTGAAAAAAAAAATTGCTTTGAGGGTAGAAAAAGGGTTAGAACAGGTTTCTCTTGGAAGCTGAGCCACAGCAAGGAGAAATTAAGTTCAACATTCCTCATCATTGACTTCCTAATTAAATATGGTATATTTGAAAGACCTGCGCTTTAGGAATTGACTTTGATCCCCTTGCTAACTTTTCCTGGGTCTCTCAGTTCCTCTTTTTTTTTAATAAAAAATTTAGAGTAGAAAATCTCAGAAGTCCTTATTAGTAGAATACATATTATTTTATTCAGTTTTTAAATGGATAACTCATGCAGTACAATGGTCCACTGAATATAGCTTACAACATAAAAGTTACATTAGGTCAACAAATATGAACACTGACAATAACTGGAACTGTTCTTGTGGTTTACATTTACAAGAATAGTAAATCCTTTATTTTCTTTTTTTGGTAAATATAAAAGTTGTTTCACATTCCTGGAATCAGTACAAGCTGAGCCTGATGTCCCTATTAAAGGAATATTGTCATAATTCATTTTTATTGATATCTCAGTTAACTATAAGATCCCTTTTGAAGCTTGGATTATTTCTTTTTCATTTTATTTATAAGAAAGAGAATGGAAAATGATGGGGGTAATAGCATTTTAGTTATCCTTAAGTGGAATACATAACAGTTTGTGTGTGTGTGTGTGTGTGTGTGTGTGTATGTATGTTGTATTAATATTCTCACATACATCCTTATGCATTCTAGACTGTTCTGCTTAATGGAGTTAGAAATTTTATTTTGTTATGGTCAGTTGGTGAGAAACTGTCAGTATTCTAGAAGGGTTTAACCAATGATCTGATACAAAGTACACAATATATTGGAAATGTTATCTCCTTGGATCCTAATGATACAAATTCCAGGTGTGACTTTAACATCTGTCTGATGTGGGGTAGGTGAATTACTTTTCTGGGATTCAGTTTTCTTATTCACAAGTTCAAGGTGTTGGAAAAAATGTATTTGAAATAGATTTTTTTCCCTAATTTCCTTTTTAGTTCATATTGCCTAAAATGGGTATTTTTATAATTTTAAGACTTCTGAAGTTTTTCAGGTAAGATGGAAAACAATAGTTAAGGTGTGGGAGTCATAAAGAAGTCTAAGGTTGACTTGAAATTTTTGAAACAAAGAGCAGGAGTTTAAAAAAGCCGCAGAAATGTCAACAGATGACATCCATGTGGGAGGAAGAGTAAATAATAAAGAGAAATACAGTAAGATACATGAAGATTTAGAACATTTAAATGTTATAAGATGAAAGCTAGTTCAAAATAGCTCTAAACAAGGACAGTGACACATCTCTGCAAAAAGAAATATCAAGCAATTGCATATCATTAAGTCGGAGGTATCAAAAAGTAAAAGTACAAAGGTGATTCTGTTCGCATCATTAAATCTGACAGATCGGTAGTAATAGGAAGTAATGAGATTGTTTAAAAAGCTATGACATTAAACGGATAAACCAACTGTAATTAAGTAGGGCAGAAAGAACTTAAAGGTTTGCTGAACACTAATAATCTTACTAGGAAAAAAAGCTAGGAGAAATATATAAGATGTTCTGCTACTAATAAAACTAAGAATGGTCACCATTAGGTATAATTTTTAAGAAGAGCAGAAAACGTTGTTTATTTTCAAAGCTTCAGAATTTTCTTAGAAATTGTTCTCCATGTTCTCATTTAATCTGAGACCAACTAAGTTAAAGGTGGTACAGGGAGGAAGACACAAAATTCTTGATTGTCCTATATTCTGAAAGCCGAGTCATACATTATGTTCTCATCTCTCCGTAGCACAGACTGCCAAAGACAAACTGCCATCAGTTAATCAAATGGAGGCTGTGCGTCCACCAGCTCTTAATGTCATTCATGCAATCGACATCTCCCATCTTCCCCAGGATGATCTCCAAAGCACGGCAAGGGAATGCAGGAGAACTGAGCATACCAAAGTGGATGTATGATCCTCAGGCTGCCCTTCTGCAATTTATTTTCTCTCTTCTCAAAGTTGCCCTTGAGGGCTATTTAATCTTATCCCATTTGTATAAATTAGAGTGTTATGTTTCATACATATAATGTGTACACACACACACATGCATATCTGAGGAACTGAAAGGAAAATGAAAAAGAGAGATGTTTTACTTAAGAACTTTCACATCCTCTTATTATTGTGGATCTCTCTCTCTCTCTCTCTCTCTCTCTCTCTCTCTCTCTCTCTCTCTCTCTCTCTCTCTCCAGTTTTGAAACAATTCAGATGCTAGACATGAGGATCAGGTAGATAGACAGTGGTTTGTATTTCATTACAGATAAAACAAAAGACTAAACTGAGGTCAATGGACCTGTGTGCTTTCTGCTTTCCCCATTCCTTATCCTCACCATCTTTTCCAGAATCACATCCTGCTAAGTCCTTAGGAAAAGAAAGAGAAAAACAAGAGTGGGTGATATAAGCTTTCCCTTGGCCTCCCTAGACAGACACAGAGGTGTGAGTTGGGGGTTGTGGAGAGACAACATGTTTTTTCCCAACTGGTTTTCCTGGAAAGTAGAATACAGAGTCTTTCACATACATGAAGAATGAGAGAAAAGGTCTTATGTGAGCTGTCAGAATTTTAGACTACCTCATTTGGGGGCATCTCAGAAGCCCAAGACCACATAATAAAGGCTTTAGTACTTGAGTGCCTCTGATTCCAACTCCTTTGGCATTGTTTATTTCCCTTTGGATTTTTACCTTTTTTTTTTCCTTTACTTTTAATCTGTTACTAAGTGTGGCTCTTGTAAGAAACAAGATTTTTTTTAAGTACTCTCATGAATCTTTTCTCTGAAGGAAGTAGCTTATCAGTTTATTTGCAATACAATTATCATATCTTGATGACATACTTTCTGTTTTATTTTATTTTAATTAGGTATATAAGACAGCAGAATGGGTTTTGATTCATTGTACACAATTGCAGCACAACTTTACATTTCTATGGTGGTACACGATGTAGCTTTGTACCAAATGTGCAGTCACACATGTATATAGGGTAATGATGTCCATCTCATTCTACCATCTATCCTACCCCCATACCCCCTCCCCATCCAACCCTCCCTTTTGTCTTATTAAAGTTCCTCCATTTTTTCCATGTCCCCCCCGCCATTATGGATCAGTATCCACTTATCAGAGAGAATATTCAGCCTTTGTTTTTTGGGGATTGGCTTACTTAGCATGATATTCTCCAACTCCACCCATTTACCTACAAATGCCATAATTTTATTCTCTTTTAATGATGAGTGATATTCCATTGTGTGTATATACCACAGTTTCATTATCCATTCATCTATTGAAGAGCACCTGCTCCCACAGTTTAGCTGTCCTCTTTCTGATTTCTATTTGTCTTACACTGCTACACCTTTCTGTTTTCCCATCTTATTTCAAATGAATAAAGGTTTTCATTTGTTGGTATTTCATTGTTTCTCTCAATTATGTTGTTAGTTTTACTTTACTTAGTTGATGATTTTAGAGTTTTCCTAGAGAGCACAACATGTATCATTGACATATTTTTTATATGTAATAATAATTGTAACCCTTCCTGTGCTCTTCTAGTAATGCATAGCACAGAAATCCATTCACCTCTCTCCTAAACATTATTTATTATTGTTTTGATTTTAATCCTCTACTTATTTTATTTTTAGGAATATTACTATTATTTTCAAAGTCAATGTTAGTTTATATTGATTCACATATTAACCTTCCATGTTAGCTTTTTATTTGATCCTACATTTCCACTTCTTAAACTAAATTTTTTTTTTTTTTTGCCTCAAAAGTATTTAAATATTTCTGTTAGGATAGACCTTCAGGTGACAAATTATACCAGTTATTATTCATTTCAAACCTCTTGTCACCATTCTATAGAGCATTTTCCTAGGAAGAGCTTCTAGTTGACAACCGTTCTTTAGCACTTGAAAGATGCCAGCTCATTATCATTCTTGGATTGTTCATTTTAATATTTAATCACATGTGTCCAACATCATAGTATCATACGGGGTAGTTTCACTGTCCTGAAAATCCTGTGCTCCCGCTTCTCCCCTCATCCACTGGTGCCTGACAGCCATTGATTTTCGACTGGTTTCATAATTTTGCCTTTCCAGAATATTGTTGAGTGGGAATTATACATTATGTAGCCTTTGCATACTCACTTCTTCCACTTAGTGATTTTTTTTTTTTACCATTTCTCCACATCTTTTTGTGGCTTGATAGCTCCTTTCCTTTTTTTGGTGAATGATGCCCTATTGTCTTCACGTAGAACAGTTCATCTGTTCACTTACTTAAGGACCTCGTTGCTTCCAACTTTTGGCAAGTGTAAGTAAAGCTGCCATAAGCTATAAACATCTGTGTGCAGGGTTTTATGTGGAACTACGTTTTCAATTCAATTGGGTAAACAGGAAGGAATGAGAGCTTCCTTTTGCAGAATGTATGATGTATGTGTGTGTGTGTGTGTGTGTGTGTGTGTGTGTGCATATATGCACAGCTTTGTGTCTTCAACATTTTAATGAGGTTGTCAGCCATATTACTATGTGCTTAGGTATGGGTTTTTGTAAAATCCTTTTTTGGGGAATTGCAATGCTTCTTTAAGCCTTATCTGTCAGTTCGAGGAAATTTTAAGCCATTCCTTCCTTCCTATTCTCTCTGGACATTTCTTTCTGGGAATCAATTTAAACGTGGCTTCGGCCTTTTTGCATTGTTCATCATGTTATACTTTCCATTCCTTTTTCTCTTCATTATTTACTTTGAATATCTTCTACACCTATCTGCCAAGCTATTTGCCTTTCTTCCTGCTGTGTCAAATTTATTGAGTTATGTTTAATTGGAGATTTTTGCTTTTAGATATTCCATTTTATTTTTTTTTTTAATTTTTGAAGGCTCCATTTAGTTAGTAAAACTTCCATCTTATCATTTATTGATTTGGACATACTGAGCACTATTTTTTTATTAGTTGCTCATGACAATACAATGAACTTGACATATCATACATTTGAATCAAATGGGGTATATTTTCTCATTTTTCCAAGTGTACAGGTTGCAGAATCACATTGGTTATACAGCCACGTATTAAACTATGCTACTAATCTCCTACCTAAGTCGCCTGTGGGTATGTTTCTATTTTCAATTTATTGTTTTGGGATTCTGTGGGGGAGCAGTATGAGGGAGAGAGAGAGATAGGAACAATAAATCTCATTTAAGTATTTAGCATTGTATACAAAATCACCTAGTCTCTAAATGTGTAATAAGTTTCAAAAGAGTAGGTCTTCCATCCTTTTATAAGCAGTTTGAGTGGGAAGAAAATCACATTAATCTAGAAAGAGACTCAACTGACCTGCAAGTTGGGCTACATTGTTCATGAGACTCCTTGAATTCCTATTTTCTCTGTACCACATTGTCTCCGATCAATTGTGTCCAGATTTTTAAAAAAAGTCCTAAAATTATAGAACACCAAGATAGGACATATTTTAGAGATCATTATCATTAACCAAATGCTTTCAATTTTACAGTGGGAAGAATGCCAAGAGAAAGTGTAGAATTTGCGAAGTTTCAGAAGGATATTAATTAGAAATTCCAAAATTGGAGCCCAATCCCCCTGTACCTTAAAGCACTGTTTTTACATCTCCTGAAGTGGCAAGCTCTATCTTCTTCCATCGTATTTTTCAAGATTCTGTTGCCTAATTAAGAAATTGACTCCAGTGAATTTAAGCTGACACATAATTTATTGCAATTAACTTTCTAACTCACAAAATTACTGGTGATCTGGATAGTCAGGGTCCAAAAGTCCTCTGTGCCTAAGAAAGGCAAGCAGACAGTGAGAGTCAATCATCTATAGGGACCCAGCTCCCCTAACGGTGGGCCTCCTGGATCCTTCCAGGTGCTACCAAAGTGAACAAACTCAAAACCCTCCATTCCTCATTGTCTCATCCATTCATTCAGAGATCTGGATAAAAGCTTCTTACAAGGTATTATAGTTTGGATCTGGAATCCTCTTCAAAGACTCATGTTTTGAAGCCTTGGTCCCCAATGCAGTAATGTGAGGAGGAAGGACGTTTGGAAAGTGAGTGGATCATGAAAGCTTTGATCTCATCCAGACATTAATCTATCTTTGGATTCAAAATTTTATGGCATTAATGGGAAGTGGGAGAAACTATAGGAGTTGGAATCTAATAAAAGGAGAGTAGGGCCTTGGGGCCGGGGACATGCCCTATGGGGCTGTATCGTGTCCCCAGCCCTTTCCTCTGCTTCTCAGCTGCCATGAGGTAAGCAACTTTTTTCTGCCATGTCCTTCTGCCATGTTCTGATTCACTTTATGCCCAGAGCAATGGCGCCTGCAGACCATAGATAGAAACCTCTGAAACTGTAAGCCAAAATAAATCCTTTTTCCTCTAAGTTGTTTTTCTCAGACATTTGTCAGAGTGATAAAAAGCTGACGGCCATACCAGGAAAACATTGGTCACCATGTGATTTTTCCATAGCACTCTGAGAAGTAGAGCAAGAGTGCACTGGGAATCTTTTAATGCAAACTAGAATCCGACTCTCACAATTGTCCAAAAAATTATGTAAGAGCCATTGTCACCATAGTGTGAACTATGGAGAGCTTTCAGTGAAGAGACAATTTTCCAATGTAGAACCAAAAGTGTTAGAATTTTTAGATAATTAGTAAGGACTCTACATAGCTTTATTCTGTTTTCTGTAAAATAGGCATAATAGTCCTTACTTTTTTTCTCACTCAGAGAGATATTGGGAAGATCTTAGAAGTCAGAAAAAATAAATCGGATACTTAAACATAATTTTTTTGGGTACATAGTACTAGATCAGTCTTATTAAAATGAATAAAGCTATCATACTTTTCTTACTTTAAATAGCTCTTCTACCTATAAATTAAAAGTAAATTCAGAAAAAATCACCAAAGCTTTCATAAAAATTGAAGTAATATATCCACGTAACTATAAGTTGGTATTTAAAATATGTTCAGTATATACCCCAAAACATAATCTATGGTTAAATTCAACATTATTTGTAGCCAAATGGAGGTCATAATTTTTAGTTTCGTTTGAAGCTCCATGTCCAAAATCTTTTTCATTATTAAAGAGACAGCATATCAATTTCTGGACTTCATTTTGCTCAATCAGTTACTAGTGAGCAATTTCAGTTTCTAGGCTATTATTCTTAAAATCCCTGTACATTGTCCATTATAAATATGTCTGAGAGACCAATTACAAAGCAGAGTAGAGTTTTGCAGTAGTGGGATATATATTAGGTGATAAGAGACTCTATTCAAACCCGTAACAGTCTCAGCAAAGAGGTCAATGGGTAATTGAGTATTAGACTCCTCTCTCTCTCTCTCTCTCTTTCCCCATCAGGTGTTTGCTCTGTGTCTAGACTGAAATTCATCAGCATTGTGAAATAAAATTGCAGTGCTAATACTATAAGTTACTTGGTAGTTACTGCTCAGAGTCTTGGATTGAAACTCATCCTTAATCAAAACATTCACTTGTGAAAACACAAACATAAATAATATAGGTCTATTCTGGGTCAGAGTTTTCCTCTGTAATTAATCAACATATGATAACCTTTGAAATAATGTAAGTCCATCCTCCAAAAAAGATATTAGAATAAATAAAAGGTGATTTTATATAAACAATTTTCAACAATAAGCAATTCTAAAAGTAACAGAATTCTTCAAGAAAAGTAGTATCATATTTCAATAAATGAATTTACATATATAAGTCAATAGCACCAGCAGGAAGTCATAAATGATAGTGAAAATGGCTAATTTTTCTTCTTTTGACTGTGTCATATTGCAGAAAGGAAAATAAAAATAATAGAATGATAACTTATTTACTTTCACAGGCATCAATGTTTAAATGGTTTATTATGTGTAAAATAATTCTTAAGAACAAACTAAAAGCTGTCATTTCAAAATTACTCCTAAAATGAGAAACAAATAATTAGTGACTTTTATCTTTGTATAATGAATTATTAAAGTGCTATAAAAACAGTGACACAACAAAATCCATATGTTACCAACCCCTGTTTAATATTTGATATTATGCCAGCAGATCAATGCATTTATGTTTGTTAACATGTTAAAATATTTCTATTGTATTTCATGATCATTAATAGATTTTTTTTTGATAAATTTTATTTTTTATAATTTAAAATGTTGAAAAATTCTTGATTTATTAGAAAAATAAAACAGTTATTGGAAAAACTAGTGCAATATGAAAGAGTGCTTTGAAGGATATAAAAGCTATTGTAAAATATTGGTTGTGGTATAATGATATATCTGATGTGCAGCCTATATCTTTGAACACACAGCCTAACTATAGGTCTAAAGTTTGAAGGCTAGAAATGTATCTACGAAACAAAAGCAAAAACTTCAACTGCAGGTATTCTTACCATAAATGCCTGGGACTAGGCACAAGTAGCTAAGAACATGTCTGTAAGCCTCAAAGCATCAGTTCCCATTGCTGATCATTTGTAAAACTAGTCCAAGAAAAGAAATTCTAAAATTATTTGAATTTCAAGGTCAAAAATTATTTAATAGATATTTTTAGAATCCAAGTGTCAACTTTGTATTACAGACTGGATGGATTTCAAACTTTTTTTAAAAAAGAATCAACTGAACTTTAAGATAAAAAGCCTCCAAAAATCTAAAATACATCACTGACTCCAAATGTGGTTTGCTGTATGCAAAATGCTAAGTGATGCTTCCTCCATCATACATTAAATGACATTCTGAGTGGTATTATTTGGATGTTGTCATGTGTTGGTAGTTTATTCCCCAGTATGATGCTATTTGAAAGTGATGGGACCTTTATATGGTGGAGCATAGTGTTAGGTGACTGGGTCATCGGGTAAGGTACCCTTGGAGGGAATTGACGTAGTTCTCTAGGGAACTAATTCCCATAAAAGTGGGTTGTAAAATCACAAGACTGGAATCTTCATGGTCTGTGGTGTCCTGTCTAACCATTGTATCACTCTCTTTTGCATTTGCTCTCACCATGATGGTGTCTACCATGAGGTACTCAGTAGTGTTAGTACATGCTCTTCAGACTTTCATCCTCTAAAACCATGAATTATATAAGTCTCTTAATTTATAAGTTATCTATTCTCAGGAATCTTATTGTAGAAATGAAAAATGGATTAATACAACAAATAAACATAATTGAGGACTTCGTAGGGATCTTTGGACTGAAATTGTTCATTCTGCCTTACTGAGTCAGTTTGGATAAAATATTGGAAAGTATTTCAATGATATCTACATGACTGTAGGGCCATAATGTCCCTAATAAGACTGTATATCTTCAATGTCTCTTCAAAATATTACTTTTTGTCCATCTTGCAATGTTTAGAATTATGTTGCAAACTTTTTTGGAAACATCCATACATCTACAAAATAAAGAGATTTTTATATTTTCTCATTGACTTCCTTGATGAAGTTTTTTTTACACACAGAGTAATTAAATTATGCTAAGAGTTTACCTGGGGGGTATTAATAGTGTGAAATTTTGCATAAGATCACCTACTGGGTTTTAGTGATCTTCAACAATATGAAAAATATGAAAGCAAGTTGGTTGGAGATCAGGCGATAGATGTTCAGGATACTATGTTTGACTTGTAGAGAATCTGCTTTATATTTTAAGGGATTTCCTGTCTTTCATGACTTTTAACTCAGTATCCAGCAATATGTTAGAAAGACTGGACTAATTTCAAACTGTTTAGGAAAATTAAGAGAATTTTTTTCCCCTGATGCTTTATTTTTATATGTGGAGAATGATCATGGTTTTTAGTGGGGACTGGTAAAAAAAAAAAGTGTAATTCTGATACCACTCTCAGGTAAAGGATATAACTAATAATCTGGGAATTATGAATAGTGAAGATACTCATTAGTGCTATGATGGTTTATAGAACTAAAAGAAAGGATAAAAGTTCTTTAGCCAAAAAAGAATATGAAGATACAGAACCTCAAATAACTGATTTCTATAAAATGACATTGATAATATGATATTGCGCCCACTTGCATTTACTGTATAAATAGGACTAGGAAAAGACTTAACTGAACTTACATTCATAGTATCACTAATTCTTCATAAGAAATCTATGCTAGGGTTACAATATTTCCACATTCTACATGAAGGAACTAAAAAACAAAGATGCTAGTGTAAAATATTAAAGATTTATACAGATGGAAGGATTAAATTATTATGGTTTATGCAGAGAATAACAGAACCTTGACAGAACCTTGAGTCTATCTTCAGTTGACTGTGACCCCTTGGTTGATTGGGTGATATATGGTTTCTAAGTTCAAAGGGCAGGGTTTCAAAACCAAGTCAGAAAAGATTTAAGCAATTACATTTAGGTTTGTCTTTAAGGAAAAAAAGGACAAATATTTTAGGGTTAAATTTAATCCCCAAATGTATATGTGAAGAGGCACTAACTAAAAGACAAATCATTTTTATTCAGACAGAAAGAGCACAAGCTGTTCTTTGCTGATGGAGTCTATTGTGGAAAACCCAGAGTTGTATGAAAGGATGCTAGTGCCTGCTCATGGAAATTGGGTTTGTCCTATTAGGAAGTTTGAGCTGTATCTTAAAAACTGTGATGAGCCATAAAAGGTTTTATGTGAGAAAGGGGCGGTTGGATTGGAATGTTAAGCTAACTCTCTAATTCTCTGGCTATTTTAGGGAGGATGATGAATTCAAGGATGAAGGGATTGGAGTTAACAGAAACCAATTAGAAAGATTTCAAAGTTATCCAGTGGAGATATCCTTGGAGTCTGAGCTAAAGCAGCAGTAGCAATAGAAATTATGAAATGAATTTGAGAAGGAGTTGGGAAGGTAGAGTATCACATTGTGTGCCCCGGACAGGGACAGGAGGTGCACAGCAGGGAGAGGAAGAGCTGCTAAGACTGTCACTCTCCTTCTGGCATCACCCAGGGCAGTGTTTGGAAGGACACAGGAAGTATGGTGAAGAACTGAACTTGTGGGGCCTATAAACCACCAACGGGAGTTGCTTTACTGGTGATTAGATGTAGAAATCTAAAGCTTGGAAGAGTGATCTAAACAGAGAGTTGGGAGTCATTGGCATACAGATAGGCATTAAAACATGAGAGTCCATGAAAGAGCTCATGTGGGACTTGGGACAATGGAACTGTGAAACTCCTTTCAATGATGATGGCATCAAAGTAATCTGAATACTCAGGAACTCAGCATACCTAAATGTGTCCCCCTTCCCACACCAAAACACTAATGAAGCATTAAACACAGTGTTTGTCAAAGTGGGTTCTGGCCATCATCTACTTTGGAATCTTCTGGACTAGTTGTTGAAAATGATAGTGCCTTTGTTCTACTCTAGGAAGATGGAAGTAAATCCTATGAAAGTGTGGATCAGGAACATCTATTTTCAATCAGCTCTCCTGATTTTTAATTCCAAACTCGAGAAAGTTCTATTTTAGCCTGAGATTTTCAATTATTAATGAGCATTCAAATCACCTGGGTGTCATATTAAACTGCAGATTCAGATTCAGTAGCTTTAGAATGAAGCTGGGCAGTTGACGTTTCTAATCCACTTCTTGGTGAAAACAATGGTCCTAAGCCTTAAACACCATACGCTCTCAGACAAGAATTGGAAGTATAATCAATACATTTAGGTTGTTATTATTACTTTATTAAATTTTGCTATAGTTCTAATGTTCAATGTTCACCAGAGATCCATATGTTAAAGACTTGGTTCTCAATGTGGCACCACAGGGAGGAGGAGTGACTCTTAGGAACTGAGGTTGCGCAGGAGACTCAGGTCACTGGGATCATGCCCCCAAATGGGATTGTGGGACCCTGACCTTTTTCTCTTCCTTTTTGACATCTTGCTCATGAGGTACACAGTTTGTTCTGCCACATCATCTGTGTCATTTCCCTCTGGCACCCCTACCAAAGGGATAAACACCATGGTCTGCCTGATCATGGACTAGAACTTTTAAAACCAAAAGGCATTGTGAATCTTTTCTAAGTTAATCACCTCAGGTATTTTGTTATAGTTACATAAAGTCAACAAAGTACTTCTTATTATTTCCTAAAAGGACATTACGTCTTCCACAGCACTGATTTATTTTGGAATTCTAATCTTACTTTTTGAGTCGGCTTCTAACTTTGTATCCATAATTTAAAAGAAATCAAATCTCCTGATTAATACTTTTAACTTAATAAGTGTAACCTTTTTGTACAATATTTTAAAAATCTCTTTCAAATTTGAAATATGCAATGAGTACCCAAGAAGGAAAAAATGGTAGGCAACTTGACAAATTTATTTGAACACAGATCTTTCTACCTGGACCACTTATTAAAATCTCAAGGAAATAGAGTTTGGAAACATTATCTAAAGTCATACTGGAGTTGACGTGAGAGTATTTTACACATTGTTTGCTAAAATATATCTAAGCTCATGTGTTGAAAATCAGGCTCTGTAAAAATGCTATGGGTAGGAAGTTAATTGTGGAGTTTGAATTTTGTTTCAAATCCTGACTCTCATACGCAGTCTTTGTGCATTCATAAGTTTTAGCTCTTCTGAATTTCGCTGTCCTCTTCATAAAAATGACATAATTTAGTTTCTATCTCAATACATTGTTAGAATTCAGTAAGGTGATCTGAGTAAAACTCTTAGCATGTTACCAGGTGCACAGTCAACATTCAGTAAGTGCTACCTTATAATTAGTGTGAATTTAGATCTTCTTAATTTGCTTTGTTTTTTACTCATGAGATCCAAAGATTTTTTTAAATGTTTTATTTATATTTTGATTGTGTAAGGAACACTTGAACATTTTATCAGAGGTATTTTCCTTAATTATTTTCTTCTTGAACAAATAAAAATTGTTATATTTTCTGTGTAAAATATATTGTTTTGAAATATGTATATACTGTGGAATGACTGAATTGATATAATTTAAGTATGAACACCACACATCTTTCTTTGTGGTGAGAACACTTAAAATTTGAAGAATACAATAGATTGTTATTAATAATAGTCACACTTGTACAATAGATCTCTTGAACTTATTTCTCTTACATAACTGCAATTTTGCATCCTTTGACTAACATATATTGGGGTGTCTCATAATTGGAAAAGAAACAGAAACAAGTAACATCCTTCTAGAGCTCCATATTATAGTTTGACCCACTCCCTCTGCACTCCAATTCCAAGGTGGAATGTGTAGCTCAAGTGCTAATATGACTTCTCTCAACTTTACTAATATTTTTCACTTCCTTATGTTAATTTTTGTTTACTGGATTATTGCTTACATTTACTTAATTTGAATGAAACTTTCAATTATTTTATAAATGCTACATATCCAGTTATAATGCCATTTGACATTTTGGTACTTATTTATAACTTAAAATATGATGAATAAAAGTAATAATTAAGTATTTTTCCAAGTAGTCATACCAACCTCTGAACCTTGAAAAAATCCACATTGAACTCTGCTATAAAACATGCTTCATGTAATTATATTTTTTCTCATTTTTAGCAGAGCTGTCAAATATAAAAAGCACTTGAAATATATTACATTTAATTTGAGTCTGTGCTCTTACCATTCCTGTATAATAGAGAAAGCCATTAGAATAAAACTGCAGTGAGATATGATGTGGTTTAGATTTAGGGTTTTTAAAAGTAAGGATGGGTAAAGAGGATCAATTTAGGACAGAGATTCCATCTCAAATCTTTAGGTTTTTCTGATAGATTTGATAAGAGGTAAGGAAAAGGAGTGATTTCAAGATTTTTCGAGGTATTTTCTTGGAGTAGTTTTGTGGGTTGTGCTTCTTATTGACACTTGAGAAGAAACATTTGGCATCTGGAGGGTGAATTAAGTGTTCTTTCTGGTATTGTTAGTTTTACTTGACTAATAAATTCCCATATGGATATGTCAAATAGATGAATGCATTTAGGTTTGGAGTTGCATGCTAAGTTTACTCTTAAGATTTAGCATTTAGTCATTGGTATCTAGATGACATTCGTGTCACAAGTTTGGGAAAAAAGTCACTTAAATAGACTGTGATCATTGAAAACATAAACTGTCCCTGAACAAGTTTATTGAAAAATGCAGGCTGAAAATCAGAAAAAGATATTAGGAAACTGCTGTCAATAGGACAGGTGTGACAATGAAAAACTGGAAAGTATGGTACCACACGGTTCTATAAGAAAGCATGTCAAAGAGACTGTGGTCAATCGAGTTTGAATATAAAAGTGACAGTTAGCTTTGATCACATTATTACCACACATGGTCATTGGGATGTTTGAGAATGAGGTCAATTTTGAGAGGTGCAGAAGAAATGTGAGGGGAAGAAGTAGAAATAACATTAAAAGACATTTTACCCCAAATCTTTCATGGTGAATGTAAGTAGTTTTATGTGATGTAAAATTACAGGAAATTACAGAATGTCAAGCTAAATTTGAATTTTAAATAAACAATAAATAATTTTTATATAAATATGTTCTACATTTGTTGCCCTATTTTCATTTGCTAAATCTGGCAACTTTAAAAGTGATACTGTTTTTTTTCCAAATAAGAAATTATAACTTTATAATTGCTTTTTCAAGATCATCTGGGCAGAAAGATTAATGAAAATGTAGATATAGTTACAGAAGTTGGATGTATTAGGTAAAATAAATTGAACGGGACCCAGAGCATAAGAGGTAAGGTTAGATTTGAGAATAAGTGGGACATTACTCATATTATAACTGAAATTACAGCCAAATGGGGATCAGATGCACTAAGACAGGTAATTTGGGTCAAGGAAACATGAGAAAGTATCTATCTGAAAGCTTTATTTTTAACTGGAGTATCATCAAGATCATAATTAACCTTAATGAACTGTGAAGTCACTTATATGTTATGCTAGTTTATATACTAAAAATATTAAATGTGATCTAGTTGGTACTTTTATAATACAATGTTTATCTGGCTCATTGACTACCAACATTGAAGTCTACCAACTTCAATGACAGTATAATATTCTACCTCTTATATATCTGATTTTTTAAAATCTTGCCTATGTTTTTAGTTTCCCCAAGATTAATGGATTCTGGTTTCTTTTGATGTTTATTACAGTATTTCACTAGACGTCTATATATAAATTCTACACAAATATTTTTAAACATTTTAACATTATGCATTTGTTTTAGTGAATTTAAATCAGGTATACCAACTGAATATACCAGTGACTTCATGAATAATATATAGATAGGTGCAAATTATAATGGGGTCATTCATAATTATTTATAAAATCACCAATTAGTGTTTGTTATGATCATTATTATAGAGAGATGAAATAATAGATTTTTGACATCAATAACTTATAACTAAGAAAAGTGAATAGGTGATCAGGTCCACATAAGTATGCAGAGGTAAACTAAATAAATTAAGGAAGATTGTGTTTCTTTTCTTTTTTTTCCCCTAATATGAGGTATTAAACCCCAACATATTTTACCAGTGAACTACAATCTCAGCCCTTTTTATGTTTTGGGACAGGGTTGTTCTAATTTGCCCACACTGATTGCAAACTTGTGATCTCACTGCCTCAGCCTCCTGAGCTGCAGGGATTACAAGCATGCACCACCCACCAGGACTGAATTGTTTCTTGAAGGGAAGCAAACCCAACCTCTTTGATATAACATGGTGTTTACCGCTTTTTTTTTTTTTCTATGTAGCTAGTACCTTCTTTTAAGTCAGATGTATTTCATCATATACATATATATGATATTAAACAGGTCTGTGTTTGAAGCCTACCTCCAAGTTTTTTTAGTGTGTATTTAGGAAAGTACTTTCTCTGGACTGTAGTTTTCCATTCTGTAAAACAAGAATAAAAGCACATATGTAGGCTCAATTTGAGGATTAAAGATACATAAAAGTGGAGCCAAAGAGTGTACCTGGTATATAAGTTGACACTCAAGATAATAAGTAACCATAGCAACTACTACTCTGAGCCTTTTATGGGCAGGTGTTGCAATCTGCACTGCATATACATTAATTTAATCTTTGTACTAAACTACTATATTAGGTCTTTGTGGACAGAGACCACCTCTTTATCTGGCTATCATTTCTGTAACACATATAAAACAAAGAGCTGTTCAATAGAGTGAAATTAACAAACCTTTGGAGGAAGCATCGTCATTGATACTGCACAGATGAGGAAGCCATGCAAAGGTCAGGGTGAAGAAGTTCATTCATCCACAAAGTGATGGAGAAAACCCTGAATACAAGATCCCTTTCCTCCCAAGTCCTTGGCGTTCACTACCATGTTATGTCCATGTTAATAGGAGCTGGAGCTGTCTCTTAAAAAGAAATTGCTTGGAAGGGTTTATTAGGAGCACACAGTGCTTTCCCTCCACTGAAACAATGAATAGAAGATAAGCACTGTTCTATGCAAGTACAAGCTGCCAAGATGCATGCATGTATGATGCCCTCATTTAAACCAAGGTGTCTCCAGCCATGTTTCCAACCTGAAGATCCTTTTGTTTTGAACAGATGGGGACAGTGGAGGCCTTGGAGAGATTGATGTTGATGAATTAGGAGAGCTTCTGTCTCTAGTTTAGACAGTTATGAGTGCAAAATATAGTGTGTTGCTTTTTAAAAATATTTATTTGACATTTTTGAATTACACTAGAAATTGTACCTTGTCCAAGGAGAACCAGAAAATATACTCCGAGGTACAGAACAGGTTTAGTCAGTTACTTTAGTTCCCAATGAAAGGGCTTATGCCTTGTCTCTACTTCAGTTACCTTATTACCTTTCTGTTTATGAATTGCTTGCTGGTGGCTACCTGAAGCCCTAGGGCTGTATTTTTACCTACTTAGGCCACCCTAGGGTCGTTTTTTTGTCCCAGTTCTCCACGATAACATGAGAGACAGTGTAGTACAGAAAAAAAACTATAAAATCTGTAGAGTTGCACAGATGCAGGTACCATATTCTTTATATTTATATCGACCATGCAAAGCAAGTTTCAAAGATTTTCAGGACTTATCTGACTGTAAAACAGAAAACGAGAATTTATCTGTCTTTCAACCTACTTACTTAGAAATTGAAAAAGATCAATTTATAGTATACAAGGTTTGGCAATTATTTCTGAATATTTCTTTAATAAACTATTAGGAGAGACTGTAAGAACATTATCGTAGAAAAATGTATTATGATTACATATAGTTGGCTACCAATATTAATGACATCCCTGAGATGTGTCAAGTAAATTATTATTCTCAAAAGATTTTGCTAAATATCTCATACAGAGGTGCTAGAGGTTATGGTTACATGGGCTCACATACATGCATTCACATGCAAACACGCATACACACTCAATGAATGAAGAGAGGGAAATTAGTGAGGTCATTAATCAAATGGCTATTTAGAAATTGAGATTGATGATTTACCAATTGTTTGAATTTAAGTGGCTATCTTCAAAGTAAACATTTAAAGCCAATGACTATTAAATCATGCTGATTTGTGGGATGGGATAAAATTAGAGCACAAATTGTATACTCAAACTTCACGGAGTTGGCTACTGGATCACCTTACTTTAACCTTCCTAATAATTAATGTACTTTAATATTGTAAAAGAATGAATAGTGAAGTCATTTTATAGGGATGAAATGGTCAATAAGTCATCCCAATTTTGAATGTTTATTTACTGGTTGACATAAAGCTTAACACTGTGAGATATTATTATTTTATTTAAATTATCCATAAAGATCACCTGATAAAGTTGACATCTGAAATTCTGGTTTAACTTCCACTGTGAAATCTTTATCTAATTATTGACCTTTATAGGTTCCTGATTTTGATCATAATTGAAATTCAACTTGTAATAAGACAACTACAATGTTCCAGTGTTTTGAGATCATAGAAATGATAGTCATGATTATGAAAAAAATAATGACTAATTCATCCACAGTGTTTATTGTATGCCCATAACATAGCATTTTTACACATATTATGACAATTAATCTGCACCTCAAAATTCACAGGATATAAGTAAGAATTGTTCGTTTTCTCATCTTGAATATAAAAAAGCTGAATTTGAAAAAAATATTAATAATTTAACAAATTTTCACATTTAGTAAATCAGGACTCGGGCTCAAACCAATTTCAGCTCTTACAAATTCTGTGCTTCTTTCTCTCTCCTCGGTGACTACTTCTAGTGAATGCTACCTACCACATTTTCTCTTGTTCTAAATGTCAGTAAAACATAAGTCACCATCTCCTCCAAAACGTACTATGGAAAAATAAGTCCCTACTGACTCCATTAACCTGACCTTGGAGATGGTCATTTTCCATTGGGAATTAGAGTGGTGGGAAACTCTCAGAGCTGGGGTAAGACTTTTACCATGCCCAGCTTTTACCAAGTGGGCACTTTTTTCAAAAATACCACTGCCTAAACAATTGGTACAGGCTTGGAAAACTTTAGAAACAAAGACACAACTTCAGGAATGAAACTCGTTAAACTTAACTACTTTAGCCAAGTGGTTTGACAGCAGCTTTTTCTTGAAGCTTGGAATAATTAGGCAGAACATGAGACTTTATAAAGAAGGTTTTCTCAGCTCTTCACTGCTGACCTAGAATCTGAAAGATACTTCAACATATATTGGCTCTTCAGAGCAAACCCAGTTCCACTGATGTTATTTTTTTCCCTTTTGCACAAGGGAGATCAGCATAAAACCCAGCACTTTTGCTAATTCCCAAAGGAGCACAGACACCTGGAAGAAAGAAATAATTTTTACCACCTACAGGTTTCCAATGGGAAGAGTGGAAGAGAAAGAAAACCACTGAGACCACAAGGAGGAAAAGATTAATAAGCACTGCCATCACTGCAGGAGAAAAGATTTTTCAAAACAACAACAATAAAAAGTGCCTTTAGGACAGCTGTGCGCTATTCCTTTTCTTCCACTAAAAGAAAAAAAAAAGAAGAAGAATGACAAAACAGAGAAGAAAAAAGAGGACTGGAAAAGAGATAAATGAAATAACAGGTCAAGCTCCTGCAGCTGTTAAAAAAAAAAAAAAAAAAAAAAAAAGATCATTTAGCTTCTCTTTTTTTCATGTATTATATGTATGCAGGTATTTGTGACTAGGGCTCTGTGGAAATTATCTATCTGGGTAGAAAACAACCCTGGCTATAAAAATAGATTATGCACATAGTAGTTTATGCACTCCAAGTCATTTGTGTGCTACAGGCTGTCAAGTGCAGGCTTCCTGAAAATACAGATTCCAAAGCAAGACTGTAAAAGGAGTACAGTAACCGAGTAACTGATTTAGAAACAAGAAACCAAAAAGAAATGGTCCTTTCTAACTACGCCTTGCTAATCATCCACTGTTTATGTGTTCCTCCCTGGCACATATTATTTTCCTTCAAAATACAGTTCTGTGTGTGTATGTGTTAATTTTAAAGTTGTGGATGATTAATCCTTTATGTTTTTCTAGAGGCACTTACTACGTGGAAGTGATTGGATAATCCTCATAGTTATTGTAATAGGAAGAGTCATTGTGGTGTGCTTCCCTTCTGCATCTTATTTCCATTATAAAGGATACCCTGAAATTGTCATTGGAGATCTTGTGTATGCCTCCCAGAACCTTGTTTTTTAAAAGCACATACTCACATTGCTGTACTTAAAACGAAATAACATTTCTGTGTGTAATATAAAACTGCCGACCCGTTTGTCTTTCCTACACCCACAGGGACAGGATCTCTTGATGAAAATGCTGTTTTCTCCTGCCATTCTGAAAATCAGATAACTATCCTGATAAAGTCTGTGCATGCTTTAGCTTTCTATCTGATAACTACTTGGTAATATAGTTCATTTATTTAATAACATTCATGTGACTTAAACGATAGTTCTAGAAGCTTCAAATGATGATTCTGGAAAGAAAAAAAAAATTAAGCTGCCTGCAGCCTTAGGATAGACTCTTCTTACTAGTCTTCCAGTGAGTGATGCTACAGAAAGAGAAAAGTGACATTCCGGTGATTTAATTGTTGCTCCACTCCTCATTACATATGTGGCTTAATATAGCAAACAGAGCAGCGGAGGTGACAGTGTGGGTAGTCAGTGTCCTCCTGCTAAACTCTCTAGCATTCTCACACTCATAAATACAGCTCTCAATTTTTTGTTGTTGTTGCTACAGAAATGCCCTCATTTCCCTGGAAAGAGAAAGTGATACTCAGATACTATATTGCCATTTTATTAACATGTGGCACACTGAAAGAACAGCCATGCTTTCCAGTGAAATGTTAAGTATTTGCATAATAAGAGTCAAAAGGCAACCATGTTAAGTATGTCCCTGTGAATTACTGCAACACTGGAGAGCTGTGTATCGGCAAAGGGCATTCACGTCCTCTGTATTTCTACATAGTGAATGGAAGAGATTGTGAATAACTACTCAGTAATTGATTCCGATTGCTTATCACTCTTGTTTTTAACTAAAATTTCTCACCTTGCTGCTTTAAATTAATTCTAGACTTGATGTTTGCAAAAGATAGTGCAGTCTTCCTAGATTCCGTTGCTGAATTCATCTTACTAACAAAGAGTCCTTATCATACTATGTTTTATTAAAAAAAGAACTGTTTTTCAATAGCTCCTGAAAGAATGAGGAACTCCTTTGAGTCTGCCTTCATTTCTGCACTCTTCCTCTCACTGGTTTGGTGCTCTGACACATGTTGGATCACCTTATTCATCTTTGTGTTCACTAGGCATACTTCCCGCTGTCTTGTTTGATAACCGTGCTGTTTCATTGGCTTAGAATGTTCAACTGACATCTACGTTTATCACTCTCCACGTGAAGAATTCCAGCTTTCATTTAAGATTCTTCTGAAATGTAACAGAATCAGTTAGCTTATTTTATTATTTTAATGGACGCTAAGTCAGCCTGGTATCCATCTTGAGACAGTTGAGATGGACAGGCATCTCTCTGATGATAGTCATGGTGGAGAGTATAATGGATACAAGTGGAGAATGGTATCTAAAAACCAATATCTGGGTTCTAGATTTGTTCCTTCTGTAGGGAGTATTTTTTTTTTTTTTTTTGGTTATATGTTTTCTTCAGTAAGTTTACAGACATTCTGAGTTAATTATATTCAGTGAGTTTTGTTTGTCAGTAGATATAACCCAAATTCTTTTTGAGATATACTTCTTATGTCTTCATTCGTTTCCCTGATGTATTGATACTAATTGCCACTCTGAAGGAAAAGGTTGTTTTCTTAAGATATGTGAAAGCTACATCTATAATTTTATTTTGGCCCTCATATACTCTATCCTGAACAAAAATTATAGGAACTTTGTACTCATATGAATTTTAATATCACTTATAGAACAGTAAGATTCTCCAAATCTGAACACCTATATCTCTATCATTGCTTATTATCTATTTTTATTTTACTTTAATCATATTATAATAAACATGGAGAAAACCACAAATCATAAGTAATATGTTGATATGTTGATAGGTTGATAAGTTGGTATGTTTTCACAAATTTGCGATACTTATGTAACCCAACATCTTAGTTAAGAAATTAAATATCACTAGCTCCTTAAAAAGCCCTTTGTATACCATCTTATGGGCATTGTCTCACCCCAACACTCAAGGATAGCCATTTCTTTGACTTATAATAATATAAATCAGTATTAATGAATACTGAAATTTATTCAAATAGAATCCAATGAGGGGCTGGGGATGTGGCTCAAGCGGTAGCGCGCTCACCTGGCATGCGTGTGGCCCGGGTTCAAACCTCAGCACCATATACAAACAAAGATGTATCCGCCGATAACTAAAAAATAAATATTAAAATTCTCTCTCTCTCTCTCTCTCTCTCTCTCTCCCCTCTCACTCTCTCTTTTAAAAAAAAATAGAATCCAATGATATATATTTCCTTGCATTTGACTTCTTTTGTTCTATTCTATATTATGTTACACTTTTACATATAATAGCTGTGTCATTGTTTTATAATATACCATTTGTGAATATTCCACAATATACTATTCTTTTTAAGTTGATAGACATTGGATTGGGAATTTTCTAGTTCAGGGCCACTATAGAGAGAATTGCGACGACATTGCAACACATTCATTTTGATGAGCATGTATATGTATTTTTGTTTAGTATACACCTTAGAGTGAAATGGAGTTGCCTACATACACATAATAGACCATAAGAAAATATTTCCAGTTTCCCAAGATGTTTATAGCCACTTATGCTCATTTCTAGCTGTTTTTGAAAATTCTTTCCTTCAGGGCCCTGAATTTCTAATTGTCAAGAATTTCTGTATATTTTAAAAATTTATGCCTATACTCAAGTTGAATGTCCTTGATTATTTTTTCTTCCTCTTTGTGTTTTCTTTAATACCTTTTCACATGCAGCCTAAACACATGGCAACATTGGGGGTTTTGTCTTTGTCTCAAGTCAGATATCACAGAAAACACATGCCATTTTCTCTCACTTCAAACTGATCACCGGTTTTTCATATATTTGCCTACATTTTTGCACAGATGAACATTTTGTAGCTGCCCATGTCAGTTATTTCCCCACGCATTTCCTTACCAATAAAAGTCAGAGTTATATGTTTTAGCTTTTGAAATAGAACTCTATTTGGAGAACCAATTTCAGTACTCAGCTGCAGACTAACATTTGGTATTACATACATAAAGCCTCAAATCTTAATATATTTGCATAACAAAGATTTCCTTTTTAATTCTTCATAGCAGGGGCTGAAAAACATTTGGCTCTTCATCTTGGTACCAGACTGTTCCTCTGATCACCTCAGCAAACAGAAGTGAGTGGGAGGTTTATTTCAGATATTTTAGGGTATGTATGGAAGTGGATTATGTCACTCTCAACTAATCCTTAGGTTTTAAAACTCACAACCCACAAGTTGAGCCTAAATGCATGCTGAAAGGTTAAGGAACACACAGATATTTTGAAAACAATAACAAGCTCTGTCACAAGATAGTTTGTCAAAACTCCATGAGCATAAATTTATTAAATCAACATGAAACAAATTAATCTTCTACACTACACCTTCGTGGAGTTCTGATATATTAGAAAGGAGTGATTTCTCAAACTTCTCACTTGCTATTTTTCATTTTAAGTGCAGATTTGGCACACACAGATACACAAAGCACAAACATCTCCATTTCAGAGAATCAGCAACATAATGAAAGTACCTAAACCTTAAATATCAATATTGCTCTGACATTATTGTTTTTCCATGCAGGCACTCATTAATGTTCACAATTTTCAGAAGTAAGAGAAATTAAGGAACATTTCAACCACTTAATACTGGAAATGTAATGCATGGGTTCTCTCTCGTCCAGTGAGGAGGTTCACAGAACAGGGTAGAGGAGAGTGTGGCTGCTGAGTCAATAATGGAGACCTCCAGAGACCAAGCAGGAAGCCCCTCTCATTTTATTGCGCATTTACCATGTATATATACTCAGGCAGTAGCTAAGCAGATTACAGGCAACCACAAATACAATTTCTGGCCAACTGTCCTTGCAGCTACCAATCAAGGAGTGGGCCATGGAGCAAGTGCAGGGATTGCACCACGTGGCCTCATGCCCAGGACTGTACCTATGGGGGTGCACTCATACACCTAGCACAGGGGAGTGGCTTGCAACTCAGATGCCCCTAACATATGCCATGTATGCAGTATTCCATGCACTTGTCCCCACAATGTAAGAGGAAGTCAGTGTGAACGGGTCTCAAATTAACAAGATAGAATCATCTGAATGCTTTTCTTCATGTGCTACTTATATGAATTAATACCTTCTTCCCAAAGGCCCAACATAATCTGAAGAGCTAACCATAGGTGATGGCTGTCCCAAGAGCACCTTTATAATTCATTAAGCCATGTTTTAATCACTGCTTGTCAAGGTCACACCATTTGTTTAAAATAAAATGTCTAAAATAACTGCTGTATATGATTTCCACTGGTTTTATTGGGGAAGACTTCATTGCCAGTAGTTATGTCCTCATTACTGCTATGTTTTAATTTGTTATTAGTTTTTTTAAAGCATCCTAAGAATTATTTCTTCCTATAGTGATCTGATGCTTTTCTGTTTCCTATAGTATTATCCACAGTGCAGCTCACTGAATGGTTCTCCATCCAGTAAATGTTTGTTGAATTAAAATGGATGCAATCTTGAGGTTATTTTTTTATTCAGAAGTTTGTAGCTGTATGATTTAAATAAGTTGAGCTGCATATAGTCAAAAGAAAAAAAATGACAGCGAACATATATTTTTTGTTCTTTTTTGCATAAAATGGTTAAGAGAAGACAGTCCTGGTTTATTTTGGCAGTCTTACAAATTTTTCTGGGTCTCAGGATATTTTATTCTTTCTGCCCACTGTCCTTACAATATGGATCTTTTTCATGGGGTCTAAGATGATTGATAGAGTGTTAACCATCACATCTGCAGTCCAGGAACTAATGAGGAAGATGATAGAAAGGAGAAACAGACACAAAATTCATTCAATCTTTCCTTTGATGTTATTTGGAAAAGTGCCACACAGCAATTACACTTATACACAACTGTATAATGAATACATAAGAGTACACGTCTAGATCCAACAGAGTTTGGAAAATATAGCTTTATTCCAGGTGACTGGTAAAAAAAAAAATATGGAGTTTTACAGCTAAGAAAGAATATTTTAAGCAGATACAGAACTAGGAAACCTTACCTCTTTGCCAAAACCAAAAGCAGAAAAGTTAGAATTCTTGAGAAAAGCCTAAAGTTCAGAATAATAATGACTGAAAATTTAGAAGTCAGGTGACTTCGGCTTGAAACCAAGCTAAAAGCTTTGTAGACTTGAATATTTGTGAACCTACTTAAATTTCAGTTTCACATGTTTACACTAAGAATAATATTTCTCATACAATTTTGTGAGGTCTGTAAGGTTTTAATGAAATTATTTAAGGGGTAGTCAGTTCTGGTCATTCAAATAAATTTTCTTCTTTGTATCTTTATCATTTTCTAGTTTTTAAAGCAACTGCTTTATTTAGGAAGTAACAGATTTGTAGCTAGAAAATATGGTTGAGCTGGGTGTGGTATCACATGCCTGTAATCCCAGTGACATGGAAGGCTGAGGCAGGAAGATTGAGAGTTCAAAGCCAACCTCAGCAACTTAGCCAGACTATAAGCATCTTAAGTGAGACCTTGTCTTAACATAAAAAATAAAAAAAGCCTGGGGATATGGCTTGGTGTACCCCTGGGTTCAATCTCTGCTTAAAATATGCATTTATATAATATACATAACTATATAATACATATAATATTATATATAGTTGAATAATATATATATAATGTATTTTATATATAATTGTATATAATATTCTATGCATATATGGTTGAATTTCATCATTTACAAATCATATAATTTGCCTAAGAATTTACTTTCTTATATGAGAAATAGGTATGCCAATACCCTTTCTTATTGTTTTTTTGAGAACTATATGTAATAATATATACAAAATTTTTCAGTATAGGACATAGCAGAGTATAGACATAATAAAAGTTATTGTTTCCTTCATTTGAAATCATATGCATTTTACTTTTTTATGCATCTCTAAATAGATTTATTGAATCTCCCAAGCCCAGAATATGCTGAGACATTGGTACCTGCTTACCTGACTGATGTGCAAATACTGTTCTACGGGGTTTTCATTTGAAATACAGTAGCATGGGCAATATAATATATGAGTTGTTTCTCATCTTACCTTTGAAATAAATGCTAATTAGAAATCAAGAAATGTACTATACCGTTCTGTTGACCTAAAATTGCAAAAATATGAGGAGAAAAATTCCTGGTGGGGCACATAGTAGGGAATCAATAAATATTCAATAAATAAATGAATGAATTCAAGGATCCATGACTGAATATGTTCATGTCCTCTTCCTCTGTTCACCCCATGGGTCCTTTCTACCAAGAGATTTTTAAGAACTGATGAGTGAGCTTTTGCATGGCTGCAGTTATGTTTCTGGTGTTTATTAGATTCTGAGTCATACTGGCAGACCTCCCCTGTACTGTTAAGTTTGGTGAATGTTACATATTCGACTAAATGAACCATAGCAAATATAAAATAAATATGTGCCAATGGGACAGTATAAATTAAGACAATCACTTCTTAGCTGCATCAATTTCTCACTAAAAAACCACATAGGACTGGTGAATCACTTTGCAATAAAAATTCTTTTCCTCCTAAAGACTAGCAAAGAATCATGGCAACCTCTGGTTATTGGTTCAATTGACCTGAGAATTCTGTTATCTGTTCTTTGACTTCAGTGATTTATGATTTTGCTAATAAACAATCTATGTCATGATATTGAGCAGATAGATTGACTTACATGGTTCTAATTTCTTTTCTTTAAGTGAGAGGACTAAAAGTATGTTTTCCAAGGTTTATTTCATCTCTAATATTCTGTGATTCTAACAATTTGTTTGGGCAGCTCCCCAGTAGCTTCAAAATCCAGTATTCTACTTACTGCACAAATACTTTCTTTTTTCTTTTTTTCTTATGATATCTCTGCCAGAGGGTCAAGCAATTTTTGCTTGAAAAATCTCCTATTAAAGGATACCTCTTGGGAAAGACAACTCCACTCCCAGATTCTTTTAATCTATGAACCACTTCCTTATTTTGAGGCACAGAATTCTTCTAGGTATTTTGACCCATTTGTGCAAAGATTTGCTTCCTTGAGAAGAAATATAATACTTCTATGCTCTGACTGTCTATCAAATATCTTTAACTGTCAAGTCTACTGTAGGCTTCTCTTGGCCAAGTTCAATCAATTTCTTTAGTCATAAACTTGCATGACAAGATTTTTAGATCTATAAGTTTAAACAGTCTCCTCTAGTAAGATGGATATTTCATATATTTAATTAATTGTGATTTTGAAGTTAGAAAACTAACTCTTGATTTTGCTTTATAAAACAAGAATTCTGAACTCATTCAAGTCACTTGATCTCTTTGAGAATACTTTTTCAGGTGGGAGATGATCGTCCTCATCAACATCATCATGTCATTTCTATTTATTCTGATATAACACATAAAGCTCCAAAGTTGTTAATCTGTAACTGTATAGCTTTACCAGTCATTTTTGTATTTATACTTGTTTATAACATTATTACCACATAATTTTGTTCTAAAAACATATTTGAAAAATAAAATTGAAATGAGAGTGTTCCTTGACCTGATAATTCTGACAAGAGGGAGAAAGTAGTTAAACAACATATAATACACATTCAATAATACATGCGTACACTTCAAAATTTTCATAAACATTTCTAATTATTTTATGCAGACATAATTTAAAATCTTTCTAAATTAGTAACATTACAATTAACTCTGGTCATGCAAAGAGAAACGTTTATATTTACTTTTCAAAGTTGTAATGTTAACTACCTTGAGGCCATTAAAATATACATTTTAATATGCAACAAATATATTTTCAAGCTTAAAAGCTCATTCAATTATGCACTGAATAAGAATTTTAACCAATTCTGTGTGAATTTTGTGAAATATCTAGAATATATTTTATATTATCTTCATAGAAACCATTAAGACAGTTTTACACTGACACACATTTCAAGTTTAGTCCACATCATCTGTTGCCTGGATGACATAGCAGTTCATAGTGCAATGAAAGGATTTAAAGAGTCCTATTTCAAATTCATGTCTAGCTTCTCTAATAAAAAATATACGTATAATTCCTAAAGGGGAGAAATTTGTTCCCTTCAATATCAAGTAAGAATAGAAAACAACAGATAATGATAAGGATACTCCAATGCATATAACATATGCATTTGCAGAGAATGCAGGTTTCAGGTCAAATTTAGAATGGAATATATATATTTAATTATTTTGATTACTTGTGCAAATTTGTATTTTTGTCTTCTGAAAACCATTTAGATAAAATGGTCATATGCTGATTATTTTCTCATTGTACTGAAATCACCAACTGGGCTTTAAATAAGCTGTCCAAAGTACTTGAATAATCAAAGTGGATCCCACCACACACAGTTTTGTTCTCTAAAAGTTATTTATAGTACTATATTTAAAGTAGTAGAATGCTTTGCAGTCTGGTCAGTATGAGAGTTTGCTCTACTAACAACAACTAAAGAATGCCTCTTTCAAGGCAAAAGTGAATCAGTTTTATAATAAGGTCTGGAAAGAAACTTGGGATAACAATTGCTTTATAAATTTACATAGTTGTTTGCCTTCAGAAAATGAAAAATCCATTAGCATTTTAAGGCACTCAGTCATCTCTTTTTAAGATGTCAACAGCTGACAGTGCATTGTGAGCATACAATACTGTTCAAGCTATACCAAGTGACTTCACCAAGGCAATCTTCCAGACAGATACTGGCATCTAACAGCATTTCAACTCAGCTCTCAACTGTGAAAGACACTCTCTTTCCACCAGGAATCTGCCAGCTACAATATATCTGATTTTGAAAATATTCTCTGGCTGTTGTGCAGAGGCATATATAATTCCAGAACTTCATGGTTGTCCTCAAAAAATGCATGTTACAGGCCACAAATATATATAAAATTTTGCCATGTCTAAGGACAAAATAGAGTGGGTCTATACATTAGAAGTCCCTGGTCATGACACATATCACATCATCTAAAGCATGCCAGGCTAATGCAGTGTTTGGCCTGCTAAAAACACTAAACATCAGCTGAGAGCCCATATTCTGTTAATAGAAGCTGCCATCCTCCAGAATTCAGTGCACACATGAAATCAGAGGCTGTTATCTAGTGCTGTGTTCCTGAGTGGAAGAGATTTTTAAAGAAACCAAGAACCGAACCGGGCTGGTAGCACATACCTGTAATCCCAGCAACTCAGGAGGCTGAGTCAAGAGGATCAAAAGTTGAGGCCAGAGACAGCAACTTAATGAGACCCTCAGCAACTTAGTGATAATATGTCTCAAAAAAAAAATATTAAAAGAGTTGGGGATGTAGCTTAGTTATAAAGTACCCCTGCATTCAATATTCAATCCCCAGTATGAAGAAAAGAAAAAAGAAGGGAAGAAATGAAGGGAAGGAGGGAGGAAGAGAGGAAGGAAATCAAGAATTGGACTCAGGAGTAGCCTCTCACCATCACACCAATGACATATTGTGGTCTTTGTCTTTTTTACCCTGGCAAATCTTCACTGTACCAAGGAACACTCTTGACAAGTTCCATTCAAAAGGATCCCATTGTACTTCAAGTTACAATTGCTATCCCCAAGCACTTTGTCCAGAGACACAGAGGACAAAAATATGGATTTGGATGAAAAGAACAGTACTGTGTTCCTGGAGTTGGGACAGTATTGTGGAACCCTTGAGGGACTCTTGGTAATCTTGCTCAGTTGTAATGTTAAATAGACAAGTCAACAAATCTGTTCTGAGGTACATTGTTACTATGGGCTCAGTGAGGCTTTGAGTCATGCAACCAATTATTTCACTGAGATTTGAAGATTTGAGAGTTGAGTGTGAGGAACATTTAGATTGGAAGTAGAGGAGAAAATGAATACCAGTTGCACTCCTGAGCCCACTATGGAGCTAGGAGCTCTGGTCCATCTTGTTAGTCATCATTTGGCCACACTTTCATTGGAAAAGAGATTCGCTGGGACCCTGGAAGTACTGCACTCCAAATATGTATGGAAGAGTGGATTCTCACAGGGTACAGGGTAGAGTATGCAGCCATAAAGATGTGTCCTTCATATGTCTGCAAGGAGCACTGTTCATTGGTAGCCTCAAGCTGTACCTCCAGAACCTGTCTAGTTGCAGCCTATGACTGAATGTCCCAGGCTGTGACTGAACAAGATGGACATACTAGGATTCCTGCATTACCTCAACATGAGGTGTCTCCTCTAATGGACAATTTTTGTCCTGGAGCTTCATCTTGGGTTGAATGAGATTTTACCAGACTTGCATTTCAGTTTGAAGTATTTATTGATTAATACTCATTCTTCCTTAATTTCCTTTCACAAATGTTTGGTTTACATAAAGATCTAAAGATTTTACTGGATCAAAACTTCTTGTTGTCTTTTACTCTCTCACAGATAAATCTCTTATACTCTCTATTATATTCTGTGTTGGCTTTCTGGGGAACTCAAATGACACACACAAAATAATATTTTGTTTTAAATATTTTTATTTTAAGTTCTCATTAAATTTGAAAATATTTTTTCCTGCCTGAATTTTCTGTGAGGAATAAGGTAGATAAAATGTTTAAGTGATATAAAATATAGGAGATTAATTGACAAATTGGGTCTCATGTCTCATTTTAAATTGCACTTCCAAAATTTTTTTGAGAATTTACTACCAATACCCTTTAATTTTGTTGTATTTAAAATTTATTTGAATCCTTAACTGAGAAAGGTTTAAAAGAAGAGACATTTGAACTTACTATTTTATTTTTGTTTTGCAGTTGTATCTTGAGTGAATTGTAAGACCTTGGCTTTGACCTTGGCTTTTCTTATGAGCATATTTCTGTTCTCTCTCTTTTAAGCTTTTCAACATTGTTTCCTAATCAGGCCTTTGGAGAGAATTTTCATACTCTCTGAACCTTCACCAAGTTTTCTAGATTCTTTATGATTGGCTTATTTGTATTTTAGCCTAGAAATAGTTTACAGTCCAATTTTTTCTTCAACAAATCAATATATTGATTTCAATGGACACTGGATTGCTATGCTTTATATATGTGTTTTTAGGGATGGTAGTGAGATACAGTGAAAATGAGCACATTTTAGACTTTTCCTTTATTTCTTATATACAGACTGATAACGTTCTGTACAGATAGGTAGAAGGCAAGTTATAAACTTCCTCTTTTTTAAACTATTTGATGTGATCATTTAAAGTATATGTTCCATAGGATAAATAATGTCTTGAAGAACAGAGAAGTAATTAGGTATGAATACAAGAATATCATGGTCATTTCCAAAATAATATTTTATATTCAAAAACACACGGTGGATGTTTGCATATGGATATATATATAACATAAATATATATTTATTAAGAAACAAATGCTAAATTCTATTAATAGCAATAAAAGTCTTTCTTATAACTCTTCAATTTTTAGAATATAGACTTCATTGTTATAGCTGTTCTGGGATTATAGATAAATTGAAAGGATATGCAGAAATTTCCCATGTTTTCTTCCCTCTCTCCATTTTTCTCACTTACTACATTCTTAGATTAGTATTTTACAGTCATGACAACCAATAAGCTAATATTGATGCACTATTATTAAAGTCCACTGTTTATTCATATTTCCCAGTTTTTGAATCTAATATCCTTTTCCTTTCTCATGATTTCACCCAGGATGCAATATTGCATTTCATCCACATGTCTGCTTAGGCTCCTCTTAGTGGTGACAGTTTTCTGACTTTTGATTTTATTGATGTCCTGGGCAGTTTTGAAGAGTACTAGTCAGATGTCTTGCAGGGTACCCATCTATTGCAGTTTTGGAGAGAAAGTGAGGTACCATTTTCCCCGTGGCACTTAATGGGTATTGTCGACAATATTCTTGGCTATTAATATTGATGCTCATTACCTGAAGCATTTGTCAGGTTTCCCCACTGTACAGTTACTTTTATCCTCCCTCCCTAACAATACCATCTTCTTTAGGTGGGATTCTTTCTGAGTAGCTGCATGTAGGGATTATGTTCTCTCTCCATCAAGAAGCAATGTCCTGTTTGGGATGTAGCTCAGTGATAGAGTGCATGCCTAGTATGAATGAAGCCCTGAGAAATCCACACATTTATCTGGACTTTGTCAAAGTGATAAATTTTCCTATTGACTTTAATTTACTTTCTTTTACTCAGCTGTTTATTTATATCAGTATGGATGCATAGCATTTGTTTTCTAGTTTGGGTTACAACCTAATATTTTATTTATTGATGTACTTATTTATTCATTTTTCTTTAAATATTTCAGCTTTGGTCATTGGAAGTTCATTCAGTTGGATCTTGTTTCCCTTTGGCATATTCCCATAATTGTGCATATATGTGTTTTCTTTGAACTTCTTTATTTCCTGTTACCACAAAACAAAACTCAGTCTTGTTTTCCTTGAATCAGCCATTTTTTTAACCAGTTCTGGTTCCTTGGGAGGATGATATTGAAAATGAAAATCTAGATGCTGTACATGCACACTGTATTGGGAGATATTTACTTGTGGGAGTATACTAATTTGTGTATATACGTATCTATAACACTTCAAAATCTAACCATCTGTAATTATGTTAGCTAAATATGAGTTCCTAGTAATATTCCAACTCTAACAGCATATGGATCATTCTAGCTTCCTCCCCTAGCTTATCTGACAATCTCACTCCAACAGTGTGAAACTAGCTGCTACCAATCTCTCCATGTATTTGTCATATTGAGGTATGTGTGTAGAGCAGTCTGTAATGGTTGATCTGAATTGACCATTTAATTGGATTAAGAGATGCCTAGGATTAAAGGATTTTAGGTCTGTCTATGAGGGGGTTTGCAGAGACAAATGGCATATAGGACAAAAAACCTGGCGGGGAGATCCACCTGAATGTGGTGAGCACCATACAATAGGCTGAGGGCCCAGATAACAAAAGGCAGAAGAAGGAAGAAGTCATAGTGCTGCAAACAAGATTCTTCTTGAATGTGTCTGTTGCTGCTGCCATCAACTGGGGACATCACTGGCTTCTTTACCTTCCAACATGAATCCTCACTAGTGTTTCTCCAGGGAACTTCTAGGCCTTCAATCTTGGATTGATGCTGCATCATTAGTTGTGAGACTCCAGCTTCCGGTACCTCTACTCTCCAGTGTGCAGTCAGCTACTATGGGACCACCCAGCTTCTGATCATGGAATTTGATATAATATACCCTCTTTTATAATCATTCATATATATATATATATATATATATATATATATATATATATATATATATATATATATTTATATATATATACACACACACATACATATATGAACCTGACTGGTATGTGGCCTTAGAATTGTCAACACTTTGCCATGTGACAAAAAAAACATGTCAGAATACAGTAACTATGTTCAATTTCTTTTGGCTTTAGTCTTGCAGAAACAATTTGTTTGCAAAGGTATTGAAGTCATCACTTTTTACTCCTAAGATTGTTCCATTCCTTAATAATACAGTTAGTTACTCTTCTTGCAGAATGCACTCCTTCCTGGGAAGCTGAACCTTTGAAATAATTTTTTTAAATTTGTATATTGTAGTGGTTCAAATATAAGATATGCCCCAAAAGTTTCTGTTAATTCAGAAATATTCAGAGGTAAAATTACTGGATTATAAGAGTTGTAACATAATCAATCCATTCTAGTGTGAATGGATTGATTGGGTGTTAATTGTAAGTAGGTGAGGCATGGCTAGAGGAAGTGAATTACCAGAGGCATGACCTGGAAGAGTTCATTTTACCTGTGGCCCTTTCCCCATCTCTGATTCCCATCCTCTATATCCTGAACAGCTTTCCTCAGCCATGCCCTTTAGCTATGATGGGATGCTTCATCATGGCCCCAAGCAGTAGACTCAGATGACTAAACCTTTGGAAGTATGAACCAAAATAAAATTTTTCTCCTCTAAGGGGTTCTTGTCCAGTATTTTGGCATTATTTGGGAATCACAGTTTCAGAGGCCTCAGTCCATAGATTGTGTTTTAGTCAGCTTTTTATTGCTGTGACTAAAAGACCTGAGAAGAACAACTTAAAAGGAGGAAAAGTGAATCCTCAGTAGTGTTTCTCCAGGAACTTCCAGGCCTTCAATCTTGGACTAATGCTGCATCATTAGTTGTGAGACTCCAGCTTCTGGCTCCTCTACTCTCCAGTGTGCAGTCAGCTACTACGGGACCACCCAGCTTCTGATCATGGAATTCAATATAATATACCTCCTATAATATTCATTCATATTTTTTTCTTGTTTTTTCCCCCTACTTGTCTTTCTCTAGAGGAACCTGACTGGTACGTGGTCTTAGAATTATGAACACTTTGCCATGTGACAAACAACATGGCTAAAATACAACTTAGAGAAGGAAAAATTTATTTGGGGCTCATGGTTTCAGAAGACTCAGTATATAAATGGAAAACATAGTGCCTCCATGATCTCTTCTCAAATGAAGTCTTCTGGACCAGAAACCTATCCTGGGTGTAGTCTTGCAAATTCCTGAGATTCCATCAAGCCATCTTTCTTAGTGTCTCTGTGAAAAAGCACTTAAATCTCTTTGTTAGCGGCAATATCTTCAACAAGGACACATTTTTGGGGATGTGGTTTTCATTCAATTTTATGATCAAACTGCAAGTTTTTGAAGTTATTTAGCTCTGCTTTCGGCTGTCATTTTGGTCAGTAAATCTGGCTAAAAGCTTCCAAGAATATCCCTGACACTGACTAAATGCTCTGGTACCTTGAAATTTCCTCTGCCAGATTAATTAGTCCATCAGTTTAAATTCAGCCTCAGAAAGAGTTTCAGGACATGGGAAGAATGTAAACAATTTCTTTGTCAAAACATAATAAACATGACCTGTAGTTCAATTTTCAGTAGAGTTCTCATTTCCCTCTTAAAGCTCATGAGCACAGTTTGTCTTCTGAGCTCCCACAAGAATTCACCATTAAACTCCATTTACAATATTCTTTATCTTTTCCAGCTTGTATCTATAAACTTTCACAAACTACTTCCCAGTGTTTCTGAATCACATGTCCATATTAGTCAGAGCTATAACCTTGTTCTTCATACCAATTTCTTTTCTTCTTCTTCTTCCTCCTCCTCCTCCTTCTTCTTCTTTTTAGTTTTTTCATTGTTGTAACCAAGACACTAAAAACAAACAGCTTAGAGGAGGAAAAATTTATTTGTGGCTCATGGCTTAAGAGGTCTCAGTGTGTAGATGGCCAATTCCATTACTTTGAGCCCAGTGTGAGGCAGCGCATCATGATGCAAGGGTCCACAGAAGAACAATGCTCAGCTCATGATGGATGGGGGAAGGAGCTGTAGGGAAGTGTTTTAGTCAGCTTTTTCACTATTGATACTAAAAGATCTGACCACACAATTGTAGAAGAGAAGCTTATTTAAGGGTTCATGGTTTTGGAGGTCTTAGTCTACAAAAGGCTGGCTCCATTCCTTGGGGCTCAAAGTGAGCTTAGACATCATGGCAGAAGAGTGTGGTGGAGGGAAGCAGCTCATATGGTGATCAGAAAGCAGAGAAAGACACCTTATTGGCCAGATACAAATATATACCTCATAGCCATGACCCCAGTGGATCACTTCCTCCAGCCACACCTACCCGCCTCCAGTTACCACTCAAGGATTAATTCACTGATTAGGTTAAGGCTATGACCCAATCATTTCTCCTGCAAACCTTCTTGCATTAACTCACTCTTCAGCTTTTGGGGGACAGCACATCTAAACTATAACAGGAAGAACAACCCTTCCAGGGGACACTTCAGTTATCCACCTCCTCCAGTCATGCTCTACCTGACTATAGTTACTGCTGAGTCTTTCCATGTAATCTAGGATAGACCAATTAGGTTATAGTTTTCATAATCTAATAATTTTTCCCTAAGTGTCATGCATTTTCAGGAGATTTGTGGGGACATCTCATATCCAATCATTACAGAAGTTACGAAGATTTTTTTCATTCCTTAACAAATTTATACTGGTTAAAACTACATCACTATTTGCAACCAGATATAAAATTTAAAAACCTCCATTTGAAATTGTACATAGCTGCATATCAATTATAGTTAATTGTAAGCCAAGCAAAGTATTGAGGGAAAAAAAGATATGCTTAGTAAAAAGAAATTAAAAAAGAAAGGAAATGAGCAAGGATGCTAAGTTGCCCAGTTGAGGAATTCCAACTTAAACCAAAGTTTATCTATCAATATCCCTGGAAGTCCTCCAGGATGCTGAAACAAGTATTTCAGTTTGCATGTCTATGCCATTCAACCAGTAACAAACATTCATTCACACACTCTGCAACCATTCTTTTTCTCATATGTAAAATAGTGTTGCAAATGTTACAACATGGTTACTCAGATACCAAAGCCACAAAAAAGAGAGAAGTGTTTTCATTATCTCCATGATGTATTAAAGAGTTTTGCTTCTCAGAAGCAGTTTAAGAATACAAATATTTGTTTATTTCTTGCACAAGCACACATTCTCATCAAGGCCTATGATGTCAACCACAGACAGAAATAAGTGTTACTGAAGTAGCATATCACTTTAATCATAATTCCTACGGTGGAACTTGTAGCTTTCTTTGCTTAAATAACATTGTATACAGAACCCATTTTTCTTAGTAATGGGTTAAAGTTTTAGAAACATATGCCCCTATTTCATTTAGCAAATGAAATACTGTTCTCTATGGCTTGAACCTAAAAGTATCCTAACGATTAACACATTTACATGTTTAAAAGCAATAACTTGTCTTTTTTTATTAACAAGGAGAAAATATTTTTGAGTGTATTTACCATAAAGAGATGAAAAATGTACAAATTGATATAGTTGCAATTTTTAAATAACCACCTATACGGAGCATCATTGACCTCAGCATCTGTATTGCTGAAAGAGTTTGAGAGCTTCACAACTTCAGCTGTACATGCAAGACCCCAATGCTTTCTGTACCACTCTTCCATGAGGGTTCTTAAATCAGCTCTGTACATGCAGGTGACTGAATTTTTCTGATCCAAAATGTTCAATTGTTACGAGAATAGTAGGTCATTAATCTATAGATGCCACATTGTGATCTATGAACTTGAGTAAGAAAGCATGTATTTCCTTTTAATTAATTTTGATTAATCCTCAATACAGTCTTGAGCAAAATGGGGGTGCCATGTTATTTGGAACATATTGATTAATGTCATTTTGATTGTCTAGGATTTCAATCATGTTTGAATTCAACGGGTCTGAACTCCAGAGCTGATTCTCTCTAACTAGATGCTTCCAGATTTCCCCATAGGTGGATCATTGATGATGGATTTCCACTTCCTTAAATGACGTCACGTTTTCATAGGATTCTTCAGAATTAGCTAACCCAGACTTTAAATGTATCTCTGACTTCTATAAGCAGATTGTCCACAGAGTCCTAGAGAAAGTTCAATGTCATTTGTTATTACTTGGTATTACTTAGTTGTTTTTATTTAGTTGTCCCAATGCTTTCAGAGTGAGGACTCTAGTTCCTTTTCAATACAAGATAAATTCTAGCACTGCCTCTTCTTCATCCCTCAGATACCTTACACCCCAGTCAATCATACAGAACTACTCTTGAGTTATAGTTTCATTCAAATACTCCCTTTCTGATTTGCCCCAAATTTATTTACTTTGGATTTGTCTTAGAGTAGATGCTTTCTCTTCTGTGTGTTGAGATGGAAACAATACTGGCTACAATCATCTAGTTTTATTTTATGACTTCTTTGATCAAAGAAGCACAAAAAGTATTTGCAGAACTCCCAGATTGGCATCAGGCAAGAGAATGATAACAGCTTGGAGTGCCCGGCGGAATAGATACTTGGGTACATATTTGTAGATCTGGAATAAAATCTCCAAGAATTTCTTCATCATAATTACTTCCGAAGTTTTCCAGAATGGGACTTTAACTTGTTTGCTCATCATAAGCAGATTACCCCTCTCAGTTGAAATAATCTATGACACTTATATTTATCCAGTGTAAACCTGGAATCTTTGTGGGTGTATATGTTTTCCATGTGAATAACACTGTTCCCAAAGAGCAAGAGAGGATATGTGCTCCTGGTCTGGACAATTCAAATATGGTATAACATGGATTTATGTTTGTGCGTTGGAAAATCTTGTACCTCCATATAGATCAATCCATGCCAATTAATATGAATCCTAAACTAGAACTGGAACGCTCAGGAACAAAAATTTTTCTCTTCTTGAAAATTGTCTAAATAATTAAAAAGTGATACAAATGCACACAGAAGGTTGTCAATTGGGTCAAACTTGGGAAGAAATTGTCTTAGGTTAAAGAATGAATCAGCATTTCACATTATATAGTTCATCACTTCTGAAATATGGAGAAAAGCAGTCAGACCACAGCATTTGAATATCTGGATTTGATCATTCATTGAAGCCATCATTCTGTAAGAACAATCTAGTAACAAAATAAAATTTTAAAACGCATCCTAAACGCAAAAGAAATACTGTTCTCTATGGCTTGAAACTAAAAGTATCTAACCATTAACACATTTACATGTTTAAAAACAATAACTTGTCTTTTTTATTAACAAGGAGAAAAGATTTTTGAGTGTATTTACCATAAAGAGATGAACAATGTTCAAGATAATAGATATGTTGATTACATTATTAACTAATATATACATGAATCAAAACATCACATTAAACATTATAGGTATGTATAATTGTTGTCTGTTAAAGAAAAAATATCATTATCAAAAAAAGAAAAGAAAAAGAAGAAGAAAGAAATAGAATGTTCTCTAGTTCATTTAAGGAGATCAGTTGAGTAATGTTTATTGAGCAGTCCACATCATCTTCAGAAGGGTCAGAGTCAGGTCTGGAGGCTACTCATCAGAAACACACCACAGGGGTTTCAGGGGAGACCCACAGCAGCCTGTGTTGGGAACAGATGGACACTGATGATCACATCACTCACTCCCTGTCACTGCCTCTCCAGAGCTGATGAATCCTGTATCTGCTGCTTCTTCACCTTGTTTTATTATGATTAAATCCATATTCAGGGGTCTGAGGGGATCTAGCTACAAGGGAGATTGAGGAAGACCACTTAAAGAACTAGCTTTCCTGGGCCTCCCTAGCAGCATCTGTTCCATATGTTCTGGGATCCTTTGTATTTGTACTCACAGGCTCTACTTTGTAAATAGAGAACTTTTTTTTAAAAAAAATGCATTTATATACCTCAGTAGATTATGAAACATTTTAAAACCTATAACCCAAGGACCATGTCTAATCCTCTTAGGCATCTTCCAGCATCATATCTGACACATCATAGGTCCCCATTTCTTTCAGAGATCTAAACTGAATACCTCTTTTGGAATGAGAATAAAACAGGAAGAGCTACCAAAATAATTCCTGCCAAGAGACATGGGTAGTCAGATTTCTTGGTTCCTGTTCCAAAACTCTCATCATACAGTACTAAGTTCTTATACTTTAATAATGATAGTTTGCTCTACTTTTTTATGCATAGGCAAACTTTCCCAATGATGTAATAAGAAAAGTGGGTGCATTGCTTTAATTCATGGTCACAGGAAGTAATGACATTGGAACTTCACTTGATGCACTTTAAAAAATAAATTATAGACTTCATTTTGTCTCTTTTTGCAAGCACCTTGAATAGACTTTGTAAGTTTTAAATTGATTTGTATTAGGGTGGATTGAAAGCCTTTCAAAAGAATATGTTCTGAAAAAACCTAGTGCCTTTCATGAACATGACTTTCCTTTCTTCTTTTAAAGTAACTGATGGTTCTGTTTTGACCATGTTTTTAAAAAATTATGCATCCCTTAATTATGGTCAAACATAATTTGGTCACCAAAAATGAAACAATAGCTTTAAATAAGTAGCCATTGTTAAATGTACTAAAAATATTCTTTTTATAGCTTTAATTATTTTTTTAAATTTTCAGAATATTATAAATTGCAGCCTCATTAAGTGAAATAGTAGACATCAGAACTCCTATATTTTTTCTGTGCTTATTTTATGCTCTGCAGAATACATATAAATTTTTTGTTTTCAAATTCTACTACCAGAATTGCATTATAGACACCTGAACCCACATGAAGAAATGGCAAAACACAATCTTGAGGTGCCACAATCATCATATTTAATTATGCTTCAGTTGCTTAGGTTTTGAGTATATTTCTTTGAAAACCCAATCTTTGTTCATGAGTTATTGGAAAAAAATTAGTTTATCTGAAAAAGTCTCTCATAAGAATGTACCAGAGAGTTTAATCTTTCATTTGTACTGTGTTGGGGGTGAGGTCACAGGAGAACATTTCTTTAACAAACAGCAAGTTACAAGAGATTGCTAAGATGATGAAAAAAATTAATACCAAAAAATCTACCAAATAAAAAATTGTGCCCTTTCAATAATTTTATTATATATATATTAGTATTTTATAGATGTGTAATAAGAGGTCACTCTTTATTGATTTTTCTCCAATAAAAATTTTAAATAATAAATCACAGACTATTGAAGCTAAAGTTTAAAAATCACTTATAATATTTATCTTTCTGAAATTTGAATACAAAAAGAAAAGCTGAATTCAATGGATTATTAATTGCCTCTGTGCCTCCAATAATGAGTTAAGCAGGGGATCCTGTGAATTTCCATTGTGTTTTGTATTTATCACTTCCCATTGAATTTACCTAGTTACTAGTTTATTTCATGCTCAAGGCTGAAATTTTTTTATGTCAAGGACTTTGAAATGATAATGGTTGGAGTTTCGTTTCCTAGGATCATTTTAGACACATAATAGGTACTCAGTAATTAGTCTTATTTGTGTCAAATCAAAGGTGAAAAAGAAACACCTTTGATTCAGAAAGGTTATCATTCTGTTTTGAAATTTAGAGCAGACACCTGGCACCTGTCTCTTTATGTGTAAATGATTCAAGTCACACAGGGCACTAAAATATAAGAGATTCCATTTTAAAGAGATAACCGTATTTATAGACATTTTCTTTCTTGAATGAAATTAATCAAGGTAAACAAAAGACTCTCCAAATGCTGAAAAGTAGAAGTAGAAAGACTTGTTTGGAAACAGTTGGGATCACTCAAGCCAGACTTATTACAGCCAAAGAGGTAAAACTTTTGGGATTCTGAATGTATTTTGAGATTATACCGAATGCCATATCTGATGAATTGATAAAGATTATGAATAAAAGAGAGGAGTTAAGGAAGTCTTGACTTGTAGGGTTTTGGTCTGAGTAACTACAAAAAAGAGAGCACTCTTCATTGAGTTTCCAAAATTTCAGAGGGAATAGATTTGAAGAAAATTGGGACTTCAGAAGTGAATGTGCCATGTTTCAACGTGTTAGGATTTTGTACTAAATAAAATTATGGGGGAGACCTTTGCATAAAGAGTTGAGAGTTTAGAAAGAGATATCTGGGCAAGAAACAAACCACAGAGTTTCAGCATATATTTATCATTAAAGGAATGGATGAAAATTAGGTAGGACTGAATGTAGCACAGCACAGTTGAGGAGGAGAGAATGATTCCCAGGGCACTCCAGCGTCATGCATTTGTGCAGAGACAGAATGGACAGATGTCTGATGTGTAAGGAGGAAACTAAGCTAGTGTGCCATCCAGTAATATAAGCAAAGAGAAAGTTTCTAGGAGAAGAAGGTGATCAATTATGTTAAATTCTGCATATACATAATGCAACATTGGAATGGCATATTGATCAGTTAACTTTGCAATGCAGAAAGGTCTTTGGAAAGCTTCAGAGGTTGTTTCTGTTCCAGTGTTATGCCAAAATAGATTTGGAGTGAATTTATAAAACAGTGTAGGAAAGGAATCAGAATTAGTAAGAACAGAGAATTTTAAGAAATTGCATTGGAGGATGGAGACAAAATAGGTCAAGAGAAGTTTGTTTTAACTATTTTTGAAAGAAATAAGAACACAAAGTTTGTGTACTGATGAACTCATTTGGAAGAGAAGTTATCACTGATGATAAAAAGAGTGTCCAGCAAATAAGAATAAGACTATATTGCTTAGAGTGTAAAAAAGGAGGTATTGCCTCTACGTGAGTTCAGAGAATGTCCATGTATGTTAGGAAAGAAGATGTTGTGTAGACACATAGATACTGCTAGGTGATTGGTAAGGAAGTGACCTTTCAGAAGTTGGGTTAATCTGTTCAGAGAAGTAGGAGGCAAACCTAGAATGGAGATAGTAAAGAATCGGGGAATTTTGAGGAAGGTGAAGAAGGTGTAATATGCTTTTCTAGGAAAGTGGGCAAACAAGTGGGTTATGGAAATAGATTCTAGATTTTGGGCAGGATGGGGGAGCCAACTAGAGCTCATACTTACACACTGTGCTTCAGCCATGTTGAGCTCCATGCCAAAGTCAGCTGGTAGGAAAATGGATTTGTGATTTTGGGTATTTTGCTCAATGAGTGCAGTGAGGCAAGAGAGAGACATGGGTTTAGACATTCCAGGCAAAGGATTGATTATGCTAATACACAATGGAATTTAACTTAAGGAGGGGAACAGGGCCACTTAATAATACTTAATACTAGTATCACGTCCAGTATAGAAGCCAGTGTGCTAAGTCAAGGGAATGTAGAAGAAGGACAACTTCCTTAAACTTTTAAGTATGAATTTGGCCCATAAATAAACAACACCCCCACACACACCTCCCCTCACACACAGGTACACACATCTGCTTAAAGTTATTGTAGCACCTTTTTCTTTTGCTCCCTGTCTCAAGATATTTGTTTAGGAAACTGAAATGGCAGATGGCCCTATTCACCGACAACATCACACATGTCTTTTTTAATGAGAAAGAATGATGAGATATTTCCAACATCACATTCAGATGAACCATTTGAGTGGTGGAATGTGACTGCCAACAACAACAACAAAGTGTACAAATAGACAGATAAGTCTTTCCAAAAAATAAAAAAATAAAAAGTCTAGAGAATCAAATGTTCAGTGCTGAAGTTGTTATATTCCTTTCATTTATCATTTCAAGCTGCGTTGTTTTGATGGCTTCTCAGCTGTGAGACTACTGGTGCTGATGCAGAGATAATGAAATACTAAAAGCCCCAAACAACAGAAACGTCTGTAACTGGTAATGGACAGCCTTCTTCAGTTTATTAACTCCAGCTGTGCTGTTTGCTTATTTATTTATTTTTTTGTGAAGAGGTGCCACGCGAGGTGAATATTGAATGGAAGATAAAGGATCTGATGTCACAAGCAACTGGATCACATAGAATCAGAATTACAAGATAGGCAGGCTGAGGAAATTGCATACCTTTGAAACACAGCTTCAAGTTCATCCAGATAAAAAGTAACTAATGTGTGTTCTACTCCATGAAGGTGTGTCCACTGTGGTTTTCACAGTGGCACTTGACAATGAATTTACTGATTATGTGCCCAGACAGAAGTCTGAACAAGATTAGAGAATAGACAAGGTATCATGGTATAACCGAGTCTTTTTCTAATACTAAGGTCTCCTGAATTTTAAAAGAAAGAAATTTCTCCAGTTGTGTGTGGGTGTATGGGGGGATGTTGGGGAGGGTAAGAGTGGAAATGCTTGCTATCTTTTTCTTCACTTTTTTTCCCCCTTATATTTTGTTGTATTGGGCCATTTAATCACTTTTAAAAGAAAAGATAATGACTTAAGCTACCAGATACAGCATTGCTCCCAAACTTGCAATACAGAAGTAGAACAAAGAGCAAGTTTACCATTTTTCTTGACCTCTTAGCTGAAGTTGCAAGGCATCCAACTGACCCAAAGTTTTAGGAGGTGAAGTGCCTTGCAGGGAGGACCAAGACAAAAGAACTTAACTGGGAAGAAAGTAGCTTATTAATTAACCTGGTTAATCTAGGTGATTGATAACTCTTGGTGGCTTGCCAAACACGTGTCTTTGAGAGTCCTGGGAAAATCCCCCTGATAGGCCTCCAGAATGGAAACAACAGCCAGTGGAGGAGGGATTTCAACATTGCAAAGGGACACTTCTCCCCTTAAACTGTGGAAGGCTTGCAAATCCTTCTACTCACAAGCCACTAAGAAACCCTATTTCCATCTGAGAAAAGGGACTGCTAGAGCAAAATAGAACAAAACACAAAAACCTACTACTGGGGCAGTGTCAGAAACAAAGAAGATAAGGAGGGTGTGAGTACTGAGACCACCTTTAAAATGCAGGGGCTTGTTGCTGATCTAAGGCTGAGAGTGTATTAGAATAACAAAACTCCCCCACCCCCACCACCATCTCAACCCCCCTGTCAAGCTGTAAAGCCTTGAGCCACTAGTGTGACGCGTAAGATGCAATCCTTGTCTGAATTTTAGCTCAAAACAATAATGAAAAGCTGAGTCTGGATTAGAAATAGAATAAACACACAATGTACAACATGATCACTGAAATTATAAAAGAACCCTTTGGCATCAACATTAAACAAAAGAGAAATATTAAAGTACTCAAGAAAAACAAATAAAATACCAAAGAGATACAAAAGATATATCTGTATAAAGAAATGAAGAGCAATGTTAATGGAATAAATGGAAGCTAAATAAATTATTTTTGGTATTAGTTTTCTATGGATGCATAACAAATCACCACAAGCTTAGTTATTTAAAATTTCAGCCAGTTATTATCTCGCAGTTCTGAACTCAGAAGCCTGACCTGGCTTTTCTTTGCTCAGGATCTCACAGAACTGAGATTTTATCTGAGGCTCAGGATTTACTTTCAGACTCACCAATTATTGTCAAACTTCAGTTCCTTGAAGTTGAAGCACTGTGTTCCTGTTCCCTTCCTGACTATGAGCAGGGATTGGCCCTCAGCTATTGGAAGCCTCTTAAGTCCTCCTTCTATGCCCTGTGGGTAGCCCCCCACATGTCTAGGTGCTTCTCCCAAGCCAGTAGGAGGATCTCAGACACTTGGTCTGGTTTTAATGAGCTAGCTGCCCTAGGTAAAGTTCACATGGAATAATCTTGCTTTTGATTAACACAAAGTCAAATGATTAGAGACCTTAACTACATTGGCAAAATCTTTTTTTTTTTTTTTTTTTTTTTTTTTTTGCTATGTAACATAGCATATTCATGGTAGTGGTATTTTTTCATGTTCAAGGTCTCCCCCAACTAAAAGCATGTGGATTACACATGATGCACACACTACAAGGCTGAATTATTGGAAATCATTTGATATTTTTTTCTATTCTAGCTTTTATAAAAAGTACCCAATTAAATCAATACTTGTAGTAATATAGTATAGACTTACAGCATATTGAAAAATGAAAAAGAAATAATAATAGTAGGATTGATGAAGGAAGAAAGGAATTGGTTATTGTATAAATTTCATGTATTCTATGTAAAATAGCATAATACCATTCTAATGTAAATATGTCTATTGTAAGCCAAAGGGGACCATTATAGAATTTTTAAAATACATAAAAAATAAGACAGTAGAGGGAGTTGAAATCAAATAAAAAATCTTCTGTAAACTAAAGAAGTAATAAGGAAGAGAAAATAAATACAAATTTAAAAGAAAGAAGAAGATCATCTAGGATGTTTTTAGATTTCTATACAAATGCATCAATAATTACATTATAGGATTATATGTAAATGTTCTAAATGCACAAATTAAAAGACTGACATTGTAAAGTTGGATAAAATGCAAGACTTGATATATCTTGACTATAAGAAACCCACATTAATTATAAAGAAAAAGAGATGCAAACTTAAAAAGGGAAGAGGGAAAAAAGATATTCCTCTAAAATTAACCAAAATAAATCAGAAATATATCTAAAAGTATCGGGTAAAGTAGACTTTGGGGTAAAAAGTATTTTCAGAGCTTAAGAAGAGGTTTTACACAATGAGAAAGGGCTTTTTCTAAGACATAACATCAGAAATATGATGTACTTAAGTTGATTTCTTTTTATTTTATCTTGATTTTTTAAAAAAATTAATTTGTTATATATGACAACAGAATGTATTACAATTCATATTACACATATAGAGCATAATTTTTCATATCTCTGGTTGTACACAAGATTTCTTGAAATAGAAAAATTTCTTCAAATAAGAAAAAAATGAAAGAAATCAAAGAATAAGAAAAAAACAAGAGTTTAGCTTAAGTCTTTAATACTCCTTTTTCATTCATTGATAAAGCATACATATTGTTAATCAGTGAGTACACACAACTTGAACAATGCTGTTATGGAACTGGACCTGAAAGATATTTATAGTCCATTAAAAATATAATTACTTTATTTATTTATTTTTATGCAGTGCTAGGGATTGAACCCAGTGCCTCACACATAAGCCAGTTCTCTGTCACTGAGCTACATCCTCAGTCCTATAGTCCACAAGAAGCAACATAGTCTTCTCAAAAGCATATAGAAAACAGATAATAAAACAATAACAATAAAACCTAACAACTTAAAAAGTTTAGAGATCATACAAAAAATATATTTAACCATATAGATCAAAATAGAAATCAATAATAAAGTGATGTTACAAGAATTATCAAATATTAGAAAAATTTTTAAAAATCTAAGGTGTGAATCAAATAGGAAATCTCTGAAGAAATTTAGCAGTTTTTTGAACTTGATGAAAGAAAAAAAAAGATAACATCAAAATAAGTTATCTAAAATAGTGTTTACAAAGACAGTTGGAACAATAAAATATTTCTTAAATCAGTAATTTAAGAAACTGAAGAGGGGAAGCTATAGCTATCCTGAAAGCAAAAACATAAGGGAAATAATAAAGTAGCAGAAATCAATGATGTAGAGAATTGTTTAATTAAGAAAATAAATAAAAATAAAAGCAGGTTCTTTAGAAAACAATAAATAAAATTAACAAACTACATTATCCAGTCTGACTGACGTGGAGAAAGAAGAACAAACACAATTTAACTACAGCAGAAACAAGAATCATCACTACAGACCACAGAAGAACTGATGGAGAATAAAGGGAATACTTAAAAAAAAAAAAAATTCCAACTGTATCATTTAGAATATGTCACTAGTTTGAAATTCATGAGCACTAAAACTAAATAAAAATATAAAATATGTGTATATTAGAGAAGTTGAATTTGTAGTTAAAGCCTTCCTACATTGAGAACTCTAGGCCCAAATGATTTTGCTGGCAAAATCTTATATTTAACAACAGCAAAAAAGATACATTTTTCCACACAAATCTTTCTGAAAACTGGAAGAGGAGGAAATACTTCTCAACTCCTTTATGGTCTTAGTATTTACCCCACAAACGAAAAGCTGGCTCAATTTTTGAAAATCAATCAATGTAATATAATAAGAACCTAAATAAAGAAACCTATTTAGTCAGCTCAATTGATGTGGAAAAAGCACAAGATGAAATTCATCATTTATGCAAAATAATTCCACAAATTGGGAACAGAGGGGTTGTCTTGTAACTTGAAAAAGAGAGTCCACTACAAGTTTATAATTGTCATTAGCTCTAGCAATGAAACACAGAATGTTTTCCTCCAATACCATTCATATTTCTCTCCTCTGTTCAACATCATTTGGGAAATCCTACTGCTGTGTTAGTCTCTGTTTCATTCACTCTGCTGGTGTGTGAGGAATCCTTTCTTCAAGTTATAAGGTCAGCTGGGTACAGGATAACTGACACTGGTCAGATCAGACTAACACATTCACACTACAGGAAGAAGATACTGTATTTCAAGTGGAGTCACACTGGAGCTGCACTTGGGAACGGAATAAATGAAGAAGGGCAACAAGAGACAGTTTTTGTAGTAACAAGACGATGCAGCTAACCTGGGTTTGGAGGGAAGGAAATGACTGGCCTACTTGAGTAATCCTACAGGTTGATGAGGAACTGAAACCCATTACTCAAGGAGAGTGGGCACTCGGTGGTAAGGAGAGTTGTTGGCTAGGGTTCATTTTCACTGGAGAAGAGGCAGAAGGCTAGGTTTTTTGAGTCCCTCCTGATACTATGGATTGAATTGTGCCCTACTAAAAACATGTGAAGTACTAATCCAGTGTCACTGATGTTCTAGAAGAAGAGAGGAATTGGAAAGAAAGATATGTAGACGTAGTTTAGACACCAGAACACAGATTGGAGTAATGAATCTGCAAGCAAAGGGATGCCAGGGATTGTTGACAAACATCATAACTAGAAGAGGCCAGGGAAGATATTTTTCTTGCAAGTATCGGGAGAATGAAGACACCTTAATTTCCCAATTCTGTCTCTGGCTTCCAGGATTGTGAGACAGTAAACATTAGTGGTTTTCAATAGCCCAGTTAGTGATACTTTTTTTGTTTTAGCCCTAGAAAATAATATATATTGTGTCAAGATGATACTTAATATTGAAACTTTGCATCAGGTCTGACACCTTTCAAAGTCAGTGCACAGTGGGGAAAAATGGAATATAGATTGATAAAGACAAAACTGTCACTATTGAAAAGTAACGTATTTTCTATTTAAGGTTACTCCAAAAGTCTACAAAATATCTCATAGAAAAAAAATGAGTTTAATTAGTTTTCAGGATGTAAAAAACAAAATCAAATAAATGCAAAAATGATTTTATGTACATGTACCAATAATAGAAAATTGAAGGTAGAATTTTTATGACTAAGAATGAAAAACTTATTTTATAAATCCACTCACTTATGTCTGGGATTTTTATCCATAGATTGAAAATGACAGAATGCTGGTAAAAATCAATGAAAGCCTAAATGGGGTGAGGTACCACAATCTCAGAACGTAATATCATAAAAAAGTCAGCCCCCCTTATTTGACATATACATTAAATGTAATCTTACTGGAAATCCCAGGAAACTTTTTGTAAATATTGACAAGAGGTTTTTAAAATTTGTATGGAAAGGGAAAGTTAGTGGAATATATAACACTTTAGAAAAAGAAAAGTTGGGAAGATTCATACATCTAATTTTGAAATTCCTTATAAAGTTACAATAATCAAGATATCTTGTATCAAATTTTTGATAGTGTAGAGGAAGGCCTAAATGGAATACTATAGAGATTCCTCCCCTCAAAACAGATCCATGTAAATAAGGGTTACAAATTTTAGCAAAGGCATAATTGCAATTCAGTGGAGAAATAAGAGTCTAGAAAATAGTGTCTGAAACTTTTGTTACTGGACTAAAAAATGTGAACCTTACTGCATCCACACAGCCACCTCAAAGTTGTCATATGCCCAAGATAAAAATTTGAAGCTTCCACAATCAAATTTGTGAAGAAAATCTGAATGACTTTGCTTTTGACAGACTTTTTAGATACAAATGAAAAGCAAGATCTGTAAATGAAAAATGCATTTGAATGGATTTCATCAAAACTGAAAACTTCTGAGATGTAAAAATATACTTCCTTTGAAATATACTGCCAAGAGAATAAAAAATGGTAAAATACTTTAAAATAAAATGTCTGATAAAGGATTTAGATCAATAATGTAAAGGACTCTCAAAACTCAATAATGAGACAACAAATCTAAAAATAAAATAGGCAAATAATTTGAAAAGACAGTTTACCAAAGAAGACACTCAGATGGCAGATAAGCAGATGAGATGTTCAACATCATTAGTGATTAGGAAAATATAAATTAAAATTGTAATTAGATACCATTATATATCTATTAGCTTAAATTTAAAAACAAACTCATTGGAAATGTAAGGTTTGGTGATAGTGATGGTCTAGAACATCTGTAATAGGGATATGTTGTGTTGTGGGTGAGGATACAAAATGGCTCACCAACTTTGGAGGCAAATAGAAAATCACATTAAAGCAACCAAATAGTAATGATTAGCTGATACATTAAAAAACAAAATTAGTGGTGACAGGTTTAAGGGAAAATGAAATGGTAGCATACTCTTGAAATTTCTCTCTCTCAAAAAAGTTTTTTTTTCTTTTTTCTTTTTGGTGTGTGTGTGTGTGTGTGTGTGTGTGTGTGTGTAAAAGTAAATAATCTAAGTATATAACAACAAAGCCTAGGAAATACCAGATTCACCTTCTGATTACAGTTAACCTCACCAGTCACAATACAACTTGACAACATGTACCTTCTGAGGGGACCCTCAGCCTTGCTTCTGTCATTCTTTGCTCAAATCCATGACTTCAATATAGTCATGAGAATACAGTATACATAATTAGATTTGGGAATATTCTACAGAACACCCTATTTGTACACATTTAAAACATCAGGGTCCTGAAAACGAAGGAAAGTCTGAGGGACTGTAACAAACTAGAGAAGACTCAAGTGATGTGACAGGTCCCTGCACCATGGGATCCTGAATGGGATCCTGGAACAGAAACAGGACTTTCTTAAAGACAAGGTGTAATACAGCTAATGTAAAATTTAGGAAATCAACCAACCAAAATGTGAAAAAGGGAAGTTCCACACCATTGAAATATATGATATTCAGAGAGTAGAGAAACCAAAAAAAAAAAAAAAAATACCCAGCAATCATGATAAAACCAATTTCAATTGACATTTTCTGAGTGATCTGATAAACAGTGAGGTTTAATTTTCATTCATCATCATTCAGTTGAGTTGTAGCAATGTATACCATGTATCCTTACTATTTTGATGTAATTCATTCACATTTGCTTCTATTTCTTGTTTGATAAGGAATCATTTAGCTAATGCTAGCTAGTTTGGGGGACCATGAAACAGGTGAAGGTTAATGACCTATAGAGCCATATCTTCTGTCTCTGTTTCTGTCATGATTATCTGTTTGACAAGTTATAATTTCCCTGTATTTACAGTTTGTTATATTTTTTGAGTCTTTGTCCTAAAAATTCCCAGATATTTTTCAGGTATCCAGGATGAAACATGAGACAGGAGTGCTCATAAGCAAGCAATTCCAAATATACTGCAATATACCTTCAATAGTCATTTAATGGCAACTTAGAACCCACCACACACCAGTGAGTTCTCCTGGCACTTTGCAATGTGCATGAGAACTAGCCCAACTATGGAACTCCTCTGTACTCTGTAGATAGAAAATATCCTTTAAACCCCACAAATTTACTGTTTGAAAGGACATACGAGGTTTCCTAAATCATCTGAATGTGACTGGAAATTCTCTGAAATGACTGATATATTTGACTATGACAGTCATTTGAGAGGAAGTATGAGAAATTTTGCAAGGGCTTTCAAATCATGTCAACATTATTCTTTTTCTGTGCTATCTTTCTGTCTTGCTTTTTAAGACCCACATTTAATAGAGAAAAGCTTCCTTGGTTGTGCAGCTAATATCCTTAGCAATATTTATAACTATAGTTACTTTTTAAAAAGTGTTTCTTATCTTAAAGTGGAAAGAGAGGGGATGAACATATTTTAATTTCCATTGCTATTGAGAGTCTTAATATTCCTGTTTTTTTTCCTACAGTAAAACATATTTTACCTTGCATGGATTTCAAATGGTTTGACTCCATTTTCAGTGTAACAAACATGCCACAGAAATATAAATTCCCTAGCTGAAATATCTTTTGGATTCCTCAGAGGCCAGTTGTATCTCTCTAATGGCATGCATTTTCTTCTTTTTTCATTATTTTTATGTGTGTGTGTGTGTGTGTTTCTATATATTTACATATAAACATATGTTTTCCTATTGCATTATGAATTCCTTAGCTTTAACTGTCCCTATTCTATTAAACATAGCACAATATATAATACCTAAATATTGCATCAGATCAGAAGCTATTTATTGAAAATAATCAAGATATTAATTAGATATGTTTCTTCATAATTCCAATCCTTCAATAAAGAGAGTATAGGTTTTGTTTTTGTTTTGTTTGGATAACAATTGTTTTAATTCTCCACCCTTGTCCTGTATCCCTGTGTATCCATCCATACCCTTTGCAATGTGGCCTGCAGCTCTTTCCATCAAAGAGAAGACTGTATTTTCCCACATCCTGAATCAACCCATCTTGTGAAGATATATAATTCTCTCTGTATCTATGTCCACTTCCCTGTAAATAAGCTCTGGCCTGCTAGAAGAAAAAAAAAATGCCACGGTTTGGCAGAGATAAGCCAATCCCATTGAAACCACCCCAGAAAGGCCAGCTACTACCAACTGCTCAGCTTCTATAGTTGCATAAAAGAGCCCTATCCAGATCAGCCAAGCTCCTGCCTGGGTAACCAGAACTGTTCAGACGGCTCATTGACTGGCAAGCAGAAATTAATATGTATTGTTGCACATCACTGAGGTTTTGTGGTTGTTTATTACATATCATTATTTGGGCCATAGATAGCAGATAAACAAGAAGCAAATGTTACTGATTTTAAACAAAATGCTATAGTTTATTTTATACAGAGGAATTAGTTTTCTTAATTCATGCCTGACATTTTCTTAAACTCTCTCTTTATATTATCACCCTGATCCATGAATCTCCACCCTTTACAAGAAGTATACTAATGCCTTAGTCAAAATGCAAAGTATATTTTTTAAAAATTTCCTATTTAAAGGTATAAGTTATGGCACCAAGCATGAACACACTAAATTCAATTCTCAGAACCCCCTTCTTCCTTTACTATATTTTGTGCAGGGTCTTTTCCTAAGTTGTCCATCCCATGTGCTCCTGGCGCACCGCAGACTAAAAGATGATGATGACACAAATGCAAACTCCTTTACACAAAGGTCGTACCAAAAGTCACCGTAATTGATTAGGTGGCATCTGCTGGCTCTGTGGTAAGAGATTGTTTTCATTCATACCCTGCAGGTTTATGTCACCAGCTTTCCCAGCAAGACATTTCATGGGCTGACCTCCTGTCTAAAAATTCACTTGAAATTCCTCACCTGACTATAGACTGTCAAATGCAGTCAGATAACCCTTGTCTAGTCAAAAAAAAAAAAAAAAAAAAAATCTGGAAAAGATGAGGACACAGGGAAACATTCAGAAATCATTGCTCATTTTTCCACTTAGGGAAAAAAAATACATTTAATGGGAGAACAATTCTAGTAGGTAGAGATGTACAATATCAAAATGACTTAATAAGGTAAATGACAGTGTGCCTTTTATCCTTTCCCTATCTGGCTGTCAACATGCAGATCTTCTATCTCACCTTCTGTTGTCAAACATCCAGAAGATTTAGTGAGATTAGATCATTAAGGACCCCAACCCCAGAATGATGAAAGAGCATTATTCACTAATACTCCTTCCGCACAGAAGTGCTGCGAGCATAAAGTATGTGCATATCAGAGGTCACAAAGGTTGGGGCTGTGTTGTAGTTTTTAAACCAGTTGGCATTAGATTAGTATTTAGTGGTTCTCAGTTGTTTGGATGCTATTATCTTATTTGGTTCACACAGAAATCTGGTGAGATGGGTGGGTGAAGGAATGAGGTGACAAACTGCTATGGTTTAGGTGTGAGTTGTCCGGCAAAAGCATATGTGTGAGACAATACAAGGAGGTTCAGAGGTAAACTGATTGGGTTAGGAAAGCCTTAACCTAACCAGTGAATTATCTCCTGATAGGGATTAACTGAGTGGTATCTAATGCCCATTAGTGTGAGGCTGGAGGAGGGGTGTGCTTTTGGGGTCTATATTTTGTATCTGGAGAGTGGAGTCTCTCTCTGCTTCTTGGTGTAACCTCCGGAGCTGTTTTCCTCTGCCACACTCTTTCCACCATGACGTTTTCCTCAAATTGAGCCCCAAGGAATGGAGTCATCTGTCTATGGACTGAGACCTTTAAAACCATGAGCCCCCAAATTAAATTTTTCTCCTCTAATTGTTCCTGTTCACAGCAGGAAAAAAAAAAAAAAGCTGGCTAAAACACCAACAGGAGATGGTGCAGTTACATTTTCATTAAATGGCTGCCCTCTCACTGCCCATGTCCTTTAACTTTAGCATCTAATTTAATATAGGCTTCCATGACCCTGTATAGACAGAGGTAAAATGGAACTACTCCTTCAAGACCTGGGTATGTCTTCTAGGCACTTAAATTTAAGTTTCATTAAGTGTTTAATATTCACCAGAAAGCCTATTGAGCATTTTATTATTTTGTTTTGACAATAACTCTATGAGTTTGATATCATAATCCACATTTGAGATGAGTAAAGGGACTAAAAGTAAATACTAATGTCAAGCAGTAGTCCAGTAGTTTAATTAATTTGACTGTTTAATTCATGAATATATTGAGTACATGGAATATTATATAATTGGCTCAGGGTTTAATTAGCTTTCTCTTATTTTACATAGACCAAACTCTTGAAGTTACACACTATCCCACCTTGAAATCAGTTGTTTTTAAAACCAAACTCTAAAACACAGTGACAGATATGGGATGTCTGTCCTTTCTTTATTCTGTATTATCCCTTGATGCTTATTTTCTATTAGGAGAGACAGAAAGAAACTCATTTTAATATAAGACACTCCTAAAGCTCTATGATTTGTAAGCATACTGGCCATGGCAATGTAGCCAAAGGTGCCTGTTATAGGTTACTAGATGCCAAAAACAAACAAACAAACAAACAAACAAAACCAAAAACCCTCTAAATCCCCTGTTTTCTATTTGGATGTAATTTCAAACATCTTCAAATTGGTCTATGCAGTGGTTCCATTCTAAGTTTTCCATATATTAATGTCTCAACATACTTTTGGACTTTAATTAAGGTTAATGTCTTCATTCTTATAACACCTTACCTTCTCCACATCTAACATGAAGCCCTCCCCAGGTACATCAGCTCTGGTGAGAAGCTCTTTCTCTTTACTCCGAGAGTGGCACCTTGTGATTGGCTACCTGGTATCATTTTAAAATTTTGTGCCTGATCCATGTCAAACCACAGAATTTCATTTTTTCTTTTTCTTTCTTTCTTTTTTTCCCCCTTTGGTAGTACTTAGGATTCAACCCAGGACCATACACATGCTAGGCAAGCAACCTATCACTAAGCTACATCCCCAATAACTCATAGGTTCTCCTCCTCCTGTTCCTTCTTCTTCCTCTTCTTCTTTTTCTTTGTCATTGTCACCATCATCATCTCTAATCCAGTGATTCTCAACCAATTTTGTGGTATATAGCTGCTATTATTGGTAAAAATATTATGTTCATCATTTTATTTAATCTAAAAAGGGTTAAATTATTTCCATATTTAAGGTGAGAAAACAATATCTGAATGATTATATAACTTACCTAAAATCACATGGTTGATGGACATGCATGTTGATATTAAATATCAAATTTATTTAAATTTGAAACTATCTTTTTAGCTGTCATACTCTATAGGGGGAGTGCCTTATATTTCTTTAACTACTCCCTGAATGGCATAGAGATTCAGATATAGTTAATAGTCAATAAATAATGTATGATCAAATTTTAGATAAGTATTTTATTTATTCCACTATAAAAAAGAGAAAGTTTTGCTGTGTTCCAGGTCTCATTTCCACAACACTTGTGTATTTAAAAAAAATGGCATAATTTTCTAGAAAAAATGGTAGATATTTATACAAGCAAAAATAAATTTCCTATGGTAATTTATTCCTAGAAACTTCATATTAAGAAAAAATATATTTTATAGGAAATAGTGGTCATCCTAGCAATATTTAATTTGAATATATGTAAATATTTCATTCCATAGATTAATTTCTAGGTCTAAAAATTACATTTATAAAATGAAGACAATAACATAAAAATGAGATAATTTTAGTGCCCTTACCATTGAGAAAACAATACTTTCAAGGTTTCAATAAAAAGTTGAAATCTAAAGACTTTATTTTTTTTAATTGGTTCGTTTTAGTTATACATGATAGTAGAATCTGTTTTGATATAATTATACAAGCATAGAATACATCTTATTCTAATTAGGTCCCTATTCTTTCAAGTGTCACCAATTTCCAATTCAAACATTTGGTGTTATGCCCCAATGTCTCTTTAACTTATGCCTCAACTTCATATTCAACAAACATGAAGAATCCAGTTTGAGGCCCTCTCTAGTTTAGACTGTGTAAATTAAGGCATTAAAACTAAGATAGTGTCCTCACTTGGATAATGTGATTTATTTGGCAGTGACCCCTATATTATCTCCTACAGTCCCCTCAAGGACCTAGCAAGCTGTCTAAAAGAGGTCCTTCCATCATCCTTCTGGAAACACAAGAAATCTACATTTCTACACCTTTTTGCGATTTATGTAGAGACAAAGACTCAGTTTGGACAACAGAAGGTAGTGAGGGGATCGTATGTGCCAGTTACTGACTTTGCTGTGACATATCCTTGCAGTCTTCTATGCCCTGTCTTTACCCAGAGAGATAGGAAGCAAAGAAATGCAAGACTGCATAGTCACGAGGAGGAAGAAGAAGGAGGCCCAAGTGCCTAACTTCAAGAAGAGCCACCTAGGAGAGTCATCTAAGGGAGGACAGTAGATTGCATTTCTGTGCGAAGTGAAATAAACATTTAAAATGTTGATAATCCAGGGTTTGTTTCTGCAGCAGCATAGCTAGTGTTCCATATTGAATGTTTCATAAGGAAACCAAGATGAAGAAATGTGAAGAAGTTGGCCCATTACATACAGACAGTAATTATAAAGAAAGAAGAGAATCTGCATGACTTCAAAGCTTGTGATCACTTCATTGTAAAATCAGCATTGTCAATTTAGTTACAAAATGTATGTATTGTTATTTATAATAATAAAAAGTAAAATTTTAAAGTTTGGTTAATAATGGGGTGTTGGAATATATTTTGGTATAAATAAAGTGTGACATTGTAAAAAACTGAAAATCAGGTTTAAGGAATATTTTATAAAAATAAAACTGCTCATAGGAAAAATGGAAAACAAAATTTTATGATTTATTTACTTTATATAATATATAATAAATGTATAAAACATATGTATAACATAATATTTATATGTTCTAAATCTAATTTTTAATATATATGGCATAACCAAAAATCAAATTTATTAAAGTGTAATTGGGGTTTCTCTGATAAGTGACAGAAGAAGTTTTTTTTCTCTACCTTTTATGTATTTTTCAAATTTCCTGAAGTATGTAATATTTTTAATTCAAAAGTTACATTTTAGAAGAGATGAACAGTATATTCCCCTTTTTTACCTCAAGGCAATATCAGAGTTAGAGACCTATTCACGCTTCTGTGTGGTTGAGAAACATGAGAATGAGTGGAGAGGGCACTTCTGTTGTTAACACAGCCCTGTTTGCAGCTGGTGATGTTTTTCTACACAGAATTCATAACTTTTGCTCTGTACTAAAACACCTTTCAAAATGGTTCATGATGTGTGTCATGAATATCTTTTATTGCTGTAGTTTCATTGAACCAAAAATGGATTGCTATTAGTTTAATGTGTTCAATACATACATTTTTTGCCTCTATCAGCATGTACATTATTTGGATATTTTTAATTTTCAATACTGTCTGGAATGTTAAATAAGCCTTCTGCAAACTTCAGGAATGATTTAATTCCTATGTAAAACACTGTGGACAACTTTAGTGCTGACAAACTCTCTCAGGAAAAAGCTCAACAGCAAATCAGTCAAAACTAATCCAAGCTTCATTAATCACTTAATATGCAGAACGAGCATTCCTGTTGCTACATTTTACAGAAGATGGTTAAATCCATATTTCTGCTATTTTCAGTGCCTGGTTCCTGCAACTAAGGAAGAATATTTACTTCTCTACTTTGCAGGCAAAAGACAAGAACAACAAAAAGCCTATTTAGGAAGGATTCGCTATTTTCTCTTATGTTAATATTCTGATAATCTAAGTTAATTTATTTTTAATAATAGAAAGCTTACCTTTGTTTTTACTTTACTGGGTGCAGAATTATTTGTTATTAGACCAGAATCATCAGTAAATGCTAAATATGAAGTTTTATCCTTAAAAGTTCTCTTTGAAGGGGTAGAAATGTTGACAGATTATGTTTAATCAAAAGCAATTTTAAGATATTTTAAAGAGCATTCTTCAATCCTTTGAACAAAATGCTGAACAGATCTATGTGAAAAATGAGAGGTCTGAGCTAAATGTACAGGATGAGCATTCTCTCCTATTTCTGTAGAGTTCCATATCTATTAATTCATTCACTTCTGTCTGAAATTGGTGTTTTAAATAGAAATTACTTCTTCAAGTGATGTGTTCTGCTGTCAGGATAATGCAATTATTTTTAAGGTTACTAATCAAATGTGTTGTGCTTATCTCAATGAGAATTTCAGGTAAATATCAAGTTTTGACTTTTTGAATCAAACAGAAATGCTGTTTGATTTCCTCCAGTTGTCTTTTTCTCCTCCCTCATATCCTTTCAAAGTGTGTCTCTACTCATAAACTTCTATGCTCTCCGTCAATTGCTTCCTGACAATAGGTTGATTTCTTTCCTCTCTGCACACAACAGTCAGGAGATAGAAGATGACATTTGGTATATTTAATTAGAAGCCAAATTATTTTGTCTGGGGTGGAAGATGTTCTTACATGAAGGCCAGCCATGGAACATAAGAGGTGAGGAGAAATGGATTCAGAATGTGAAAAACATGCTGTCTTACTGCCTCCAGCATGTTATAGAAAAGTGAGAGCTAGTAATTATTTTGCAAATTAGATCCTCGGCATCTTTATTTAGAAACTGAGGATAATAGTAACACTCATGTTGGGTAATTATCAATAAATGAGATCACCAGTATAAAGAATTCTTTATCACTCATGAGCTATTGCATTCTGAACAAACTAACTTTTCATTGTTTTCTTCCGGTTCTCATATGAGTGACTCTTCTGAATACTATATTCTTTTGACTATACTAATAGAATTATCACAAAATGGACCTATGCTCATTCTATTTGTATTTCTCATGTATTCACTACTTTCTTTCATATAAGTATATAATTAAAAACAAATGAGTGGCTAATAATATCTACAATTTGAGGACATATAAGTGACATCCTGTGTAGCTATCAAGAACGTGCATAGCAAATTTGATGATATGATAATGAAAGCTTGTGTAGATGAACTTCAAATTGATGAGGTTTTGCTACACTAGCAATTCTACTAAATTCCATTCTTGAAACCTAATCTGCAGCCCACAATATATTGTTTCAGTCAAAACATAAGGATGATTAAATTCAATTAAAACTTTGCCAAATGACATTGTAAATAAATCAGCTACCCTGCCTTCCCTGTGTATTAATTATTTTTTGTAGGTTTCAAGAAAGGCATCTTGAGGTTACCTTACATTAGTAATGAGAAAAATATGTTCCAGCAAACATTACTTGTGCATTAATAACTATTTTGTTGAATATGGCCTTGTTAAAAAATACATGAACTTCTGCTTTAGAAAAGTTGGGATGAGTTTAGTTTCAATTCTGGGGCTATTCAACATCTTTAACTTATTAAAATGAACTGTGTCTTGAAATATGAGTTTATTACTTACCTTTTGCAAATTTCCACTGTACTTCTTACAAGAATAGTGTCTATATGCAACACTTTGGAACACTAGAGTATATTTGTTCTTTACAAATTTATATTGCAGTCCCCTGTAATACATGCTATTTTCTGCGCCATGATTTCAGTGATGAGTAAAAATGAGATGACATCTGCTCACAAAAGTTGTTATAACTATTGAGAATTAAAAACAATGAGCATATTTTATAACAAATAAGCAAAACCATTTTGTTATTTGACCACCAGGAAGTGAATGTAATGGTAAAGTTGGAACTAGAGTGACAGGAAGTGATAGAAACCAGGCAACCTTTCAAAAATTTATTAAAGATAACTATAGCATTCAAAGATGAGACAAAGTGGGAAAAGAAATCTATCATGTTGTGATGTAATTGAAAACTACTGCAGGCAGAAAAATGTGAAAAATTAAAAGGTCTTTTTGTTATAGCAGTTTATTATAAGAATATACAAGATGATTAAAGAATAGGTCATTCTCTTGCCAGCAATACAACCACACTGATCCTGTAGTAGACATTAATAAACATATTATTATCATTATCATTATTATTAACAGTAGTAATAGTAGTACTGGGGATTGGACCCCAAGCACTAAACCACTGAGCCACATCCCCAGCTTTTTAAAATATTTTATTTAGAGTCAGGCTCTCAGAAAGTTGCCTCACTAAGTTGCTGAGGATGGGTTTCAACTCATGATTTTCCTACCTTAGCCTCCCCAGCTTCTGGGATTACAAATATGTGCCACCATACCCAGCTTGTAGTAAACATAGTTAGTCTTTGAAACTATTTTTCACCTATAGCCCTAGTTAAGTTGTTATATTGAGAGAAATTTTATACCCTTTGGTCACAATTGACTACACATATAATAATAAAATGGCCAAGATGGACCAATGAAAAGCATGGACTTTTCTTTCTTTCTTGTTTTTCTTTCTGGGTATGGGGGTGTGAACTCAGGGGCACTCAATCACTGAGCCACATACGAAGACCTTTTTTTTTTTTTTTTTGTATTTTATTTAGAGATAAGGTCTCGCTTAGCATCTAGCTTTTGCTGAGGCTGACTTTGAATTTGCAATCCTCCTGCCTCAGCTTCCAGAGCTGCTGGGATTACATCATGCTCCACCACACCTGCGCAAAGAATGGACTTTGCATTGTAAGGGAATTTGAAGACTGAGAAAGTCTTGGTAGATGTGAGTAGACCCTTGTGCTAAAAGGTAGGTAGCCACTACTTGAAACACCATTTGTATTTCAGATGACAATGAGCCACTGTTCCTCTTTATAAGGCTTATGGAATACTGAAGGCCTGAACTACTGATATACTGAGTTAATTAAAGTCTTTAAAAATTGTAATATATTCTACAGCTTATGTCTGCAATGGCCCACCAAAGCCCCTGTGCTAAAATATTGTTCCTCAGCTTGGTGCTATTGTGAGGATGGAACCTCTAAGGGTGGGCCATTATGGGTTTCTCCTTGAAGGGGATAGTTTGAACTTACTCCCTACCTCCACCCCCCAACCCCCATCTCCCACCCCTCACCTTTTTTTTTGCTTCCTGGTCACCAGGAAAGTGGTTTCCTCTGCCACACATTCCCACCATGATATGTGCTGCCACAGGTCCAAAGCAACAGGGTCAATTTATCATAGACAAATCTTTTAAAATATCTAAGCAGATATCAATAAGCGGACATTAGTTTGTATCTTTACATTGTGAAGAAATATTCCACAGAGGGTAATTAAATATGCCTATGGCAAGGGAACTGGACAGGTGAAGAGAAAAGGTCTCTAGGACCTGCATCCTTATATTATGAACAAAATTTTCCTCCAATAGCTACTTTAAATTCCACAGCTCATTGATTCTGTGATTAAAATTAAGTGTGGGAATAATCTTTAATGAAATTCATAGGAAAAGACAAAATAAAATGTTTGCTAAATAAAATATTAGAAGCTTTATAATGAATTTTTATTAAAATATACTCTATGAATTTCTGGGTGTTGAGATTTGTAAAATCAGATGTGTATTGCTATTATTAATTTGGTCCAGAAGAAAAGGCTTTATGACCTTGATAATTTGTTGCTTTCTTGGTTGCAAATTGCCCTTTAAAAAAATCATTGCACATTTTTTTTTCAAAAACCCTTTTACAGTTTTATTTTCATTATTCAAAAATAATGAGAGAAATGTATTCTAAATGTTTTACTACTTGAAATAGCAGGCCATAAACCAGAGGCAGCTTTAAGGAACATTTTAAATACTTTGATGTAGGAGAAAAAAATTTACCTATTCTTTTTACTAAGGAAGAAGAGAAAATGGTTATAAGTTCTGTATTCTCTATTGGAAAAAAAGGGATAGAGTGTCTTATTATATTTGTTTCATTTATGTCATGAAAAAATGGATTAATTGAGAATTAAGTATATTCCCTAGGTTCATGGAAAGTCTTGAACTATACCATGATATCTCAGGAGTCATTGCCAATTTGTGTTCTACTTGTGCCTTCCTGTGGAGAGAGGAACACTGGGGTCATTATATACTGCAGAAGTCTTGAGGACTTTTGGCCTCATTTCAGACTTAATCTCCTTATATTCATAATATACCTTTTGGAAAATAAGAATGTATGCTTTAAGTTTATCTTCTTCCCCAAATTCAAATCTTGTCTTTCAGTATTAATAACACAGAACCCCAAAGCACAAAAAAAGAAATGTACATTTTTTATGTACTTTAAAAATCAAAAATTCTTGGCCCAAACATCCTTTTGTGTATGAAAATTATTTTTTTCCAAGAATAAGCAGTTGTTATATTGTTAAAAATGTAAAAGGAGATATTGCCCCTATTTATTTATTTGTCTATTTATTTATTTATTTTTGACACTCTTGCATGGTAAGAAACATGAACACCACAACAAAACAACTAATACTGTAGGTAATTAAGAAAGTAGTTACAAATGCATTCCTGCTCTGGCATAAAATTGAGAATCAAAGATGAAACTATACATTTTATGAGCTAGCTAGTGCCAAAGATGCCTTGCTTCTGAAAGTTTCTGTCAAAGCTTTAGTCAAAGAATTTCTGCCCTAACTTTAGGGTTCGTAGCTAGGAGACAAAACCTTAGATGTAATCAATGTATAGAATTTCTTGGAAAGTTTAAAGGCTATACCTGCATTGTAAGGAGTGATAAAGAAAGAAATCCTGCTGTAAAGAGTGCAACACAAAAAGAGACTTTCCTGTCTCAAAGTTGGCACAGGAGGAGGAAGAAAAGTTACATAGTTCCACTGAGAATTTATAACCATAGCGTCCCATGTCATTGCAATGAAAATTCAAACTTCTATTGTCATAGAAACCTCCAAAGGATATTTTAATTTAAAGTGATGGCAAGGTGGTGGAGCCTGCAGGTAACAGGCAGAGACAAACACAATCTTCTCTGAAAAAGATTCATTTTCAATAAAGTTCCAAAGTTAATGATCAACTTTCAGAAATAGAAAACGTGTCTTGGGATAGAACAGCAGTGAAACAATAGTGAATCAAAATAAATTCAGATAGAATTCAGTAATTGGAGTTATCCAACTCAGACTTGAATATTATTATGTTTCTATCCAATGCACTTAAATAAATAAAAAATGAAAGTTGCAACTACAGAGTGAAAAAAGTTAAATCACATTTAGTAGCCAGGTATTGCTTTAGAATATCAATCTCCAATAAAAGGAATCAAAAATCCTTGGATAAATGATTGGTTCCAGGAAAAAGAGAGAATATACAAGTTGTGCCTGGAATATCTTGCAATTGTACTGTGTGACAAAATGCTGAAAAGCAAACTATCTAAAACCTAAATTGATGGTGGTATGATATGGAAAAAGGAAAAAGGGGTAAGTTTTAATTGAATAAAACTGGCAAACCCTAATTCCCTATTTCATCTGAGAGATCAGCTAATGATCATTGGGAAATATGTATGTTAAATTCCTTCAACTTCTTTCTTCTTTTAATTTTTTCCCTCTTGATTTCCCTTTTCTGTTTTGTATACATTTCAGCTCTGTTAATGATTGCATAGAAGGGAAAAAAAAACCCTATTTGCTCATGGTATACACTCCTATGTTTCTCTTTAACCATAGAAATGTGTTTGCTTCAGCATCTTTCATGTTTGATATTAAGATTGTTGCATCAAATTTATTTGTGGTTTGAGCTTTTATGCCACATTTTTTCCCAATTTCATTCTATCATCAGTCTATCCATCCATCCTTTACCTACCTACCTACCTACCTACCTACTTACCTACAGCCTATTAAAATCCAAATACAGTTATATAGTTGACTCTTATTTTCTCACAAACTCTGACAGTTGTAGTCTTTAACCTGGAGAATTATTCCATTTGTCTTTTAAATAACTATATATTTGTGTTTGCTTTGTTTTGTATTTTCTTCTGTATGCTTTCCTGTAGTTTTAGATTAGTCAAACACTTAGGTTAGAACATGCTTTTCTCTATTAGCTAATTAGTTAGTTAATTTGCTCTATTGTTTCAATAATTTTCCAAGAGCTTTGTTGTCTAATGTGATGGCTAACAGTTATATGTGTGTCATCACATTTAACTTTCATAAAATTTAAAATACTGTTAGTCACAAAAAACACGTTTCTTTTCCTATTTTCTCTTCTTCTTCTTTTTTTTTTTTTTCACTTGATATTGAAACCAGTGTAACCACTGAAACAGGTATTTTATGTTTTGTTTTGAGATAGGGTATTTCTAAGTTGCTGAAGCTGGCCTCAAATTTGGGATCCTTCTGTCTCAGCCTTACTAGTCATTGGGAACAAATGTGTGTGCCACCATGTCTGGCAGAACCACACTGGAAGTGATTGTTTTGCTAGGCATCTGGACATCATAAAATGTGATGTTTTGTGTGTACCACCATCCAAGGGATTTGGATAAGTATTGTTGGCATATTAAGGTATAGTAAGCATTATTTCTCCTTTTATTTCTCTGATAATAACAGGGACTTAGAAATTATAACTTCATATTTTCTGTATTTTGCATTGTTGTTTTTGTGCTTTTATTTCTATCTATGATTTAATTCTACTAAATTTTAACTTCATGAAACAATGCCCGCACTTTCATTCAATAAACACTCATTTCTGTGCACTTTTTCAGCAGCTCTTTTTTTCTTTCTTACCCTATTTCTGTGTTTATACTCTAGTCTCAAGTTCCTTCTCCCCTTGTTTTCTTTTATGGTAGGTCTCTTGATGATGTGTAATCTCAATTTCTTTTTCATTGTTATTAAATGATTTGTCCATTAAGCATAAAATATTATCTTTACAAGTTAAACTTTGAAAAAGCTGGAAAGGGTGAATTACTGTAAAAAAAAATAGATAGAAAAAAATTATCATTGTGGATATAGTATAACCTAGGATCTATCATTCCATTCCTAAGTATATAAAATACTTCCTATGGGTACTACTCAAAATAGAACATATATGAAAATCATGCTTCTCTATTATGTTGTAGAGCAAAAGATTTATATCTATTTATATAAATATATATAAATATATATATATATATATAATCACTATACAGTATTAGGAGTGAAACAGCTATAGCTAATACATCAAGTTGAATAAATTAAATAAATAAATACAATTATGAGAAAAAGAATAATAATACAATGAGATTCAATTTATATAATATTCATTTAGACAAAAGTAATAATGCTTATTTTGAGAAGCAAAATGATTACAGGAGAGTGAGATCTGCTAGAAAAATCAAAATACTTAGGAAATTCTATTTCTTATTTAAAATGAGTGGCTTCTGATTCAGTTGTTCACCTTATTACTAATCTGATTTTTTTCATTGAGGATCATTCTCACTATAATCATTTTAAGATATGTTTTCTAATAAAAACAAAAATATAACAATTTATAATCTTTTATTTTCCTTTAAATGACAACTAGTTTCCTTTTTTAATAAAATCTGAATCTTTCTCTGAATAATGAATTAATTTAATATTTTCCACTAAGGATCACTCCAGTTTACAGTATACACTTTTCAGCAAGAACTGAAAGTGGAGTCCAGTAGAATAATTATCTTGAAATAATTGCTGCTTTCAAATCTCTATCAAATGTCTGACTTAATTAAGGTCAAAACTGCACGTGAAACTTTCTCTAGGATTTGAGGCTTCAAAAGGTAGGTGCATAATTTATTATATATATATATATGCACACACACATATGTATATATATTCAAAATCAATATATATGTGTGTGTACATATAAATATAGAATATGTGTGAATATATATTTATGTATTTTCAATTGATATATGACAATCATCTTCTCTGCAAAATTTCCTCACAATTATATTTAGCTTTATAATAGTATACTCTGAGAACTTTTATAACTCTTCCTCATTTTTTTTTATTTGTACCAGTAGATGGACCGAATGCCTTTATTTTATTTGTTTGCTTTTATGTGGTGTTGAGGATCAAATCCAGTGCCTCACACATGTTTGGCAAGCGCTGTGCTGCTGAGCTACAGCCCCAGCCCACAACTCTTCCTTCTTAAGAAAACAAATTCTGAGAATTGCCAGATGGTAGAGGAAGGAGGCACTTCCCACTTGCTCTGCTGTCTGGAATTTGAATGATAAGAATATGGCTTCATAATGAGGTAGGTGTCTGAAGAAAACTATTATAAATCAATATCTGTATCAGAGATTTGAAGAAATCCAGAGATTCTGATGTAGTGAATGGAGAACATAAGGAAAGACACCCAAGCTTAACAGTGGAGGCGGTGCTGTGTCACTACAAAGGAAAAGAGAAACACAGTGGACGAATTTGGCACACAGACTTCTGTGGGCTGGGCACAGTGGCACATGCCTGTAATCCCAGCAGCTGAGTCAGGAGGATGGAGAATTCAAAGCCAGCCTCAGCAAAAGTGAGGTGCTAAGCAGCTCAGTGAGACCCTGTCTCTAAATGAAATACAAAATAGGGCTGGGGATGCAGTTCAGTGGTCCAGTATCCCTGAGTTCAATCCCTCGTAGTCACCCCCCCACACACAACAAACAAACAAACAAACTAAACACCTGTGGGAGGCAACCTGTACCCAGTTGATATAAAAACTTCACAGTGAACTAGAAATGAAGAGGAGATCCAACTCCAGGAGCTAATGTTGAATCTTGCTCCTGAGGCAACTCAAGAGTCCTTAGCGAACGTTCCATTCTCTCTCAACCAGTGCTTACTTCTTGACTTAAAGCACACCTTGCAAATCACAATTCCAGAACAATCCAAATATTAAACAAAGATTTTTTTAATTCTACTGGTAAAAATCACTTTAAGGAACTTTTATAAGATGGATAATATAATTTTATCTTTACTCGTATCATACTATCTTATTCTTACCTAATTGTAAAGGCATTTTGAGTGGTAAAGTGCCCTTATCTATCCCCAAATCCTGGACAGACAACCTTCATCCCCAAGGAGCTTTTTCACATTGATATGCATTTTGGGGGCCAAACCCTCATCTTTCTTTTTTCATGTAAAAATCAGTGTCATAGCTCATTTTATGTTGACCTAACAAAATAAATAATGCTGGATAATGTACAGAGAAAAGAGGTTCATTTAGCTGATAGTTTTGGAGATTGAAAGTCCAAGATTTTATGGCCCCATTTATTTGGCCTCTCATGTAGGTCTCATAGCAAGATCATGATGTGGTTTTTGGCAAATGTAGAAGAGAGAAGTCACATGGACGCAGAAGAAGAAAGACACTGGAAGGGCTTGGTCTCTTTCTTCTAACAATCTGCTTTCATGAGAACTAATCCACACTGCAAGATGATTCTAAGGATTGGAGCCACCATAATCTATGGGGCTGCTCTGAAAAATTTCTGCCATCTCAATGCCACCATCTGAAGACCAAGCTTCAATATAGAACATTTAAACCACTCATGAAGGCAATAATATGACCTGTTAACAGTTATACATTCCTTCCCTGCTTACCACTAAGTCTCAGGCAATTATAATCTACTTTCTGTGATTACATATTTGCTTATTCTAGACACTATGACTGACAGCATAATATTTTCAAGGTACATTCACACAGTATGTATCAACACATCATTCTTATTGATTGCTTGCCAAATAATGTTCTATTCTATGGATCCCACTCCATGAACATTTTATTTATCATATTCATTAAGCATTTGGTTAACATTTAGGTAACTTCACTTTTTTGCTCTTATATTTATGCTTCTATGAAAATGTTTGTACAAGTTTGTACATGTTGACATAGGTTTGGGGCATATTCCCAGGAGTGGAATTCCTGAGTCATATAACTTTATATTTTATTTTTTTAGCAAATGACAAATTGTTTTTCAAAGTGGATATATCATCTTACAATCTTAGCATCAATACATGAAGATACCAATTTCTCTATAACCTCAGACATGGGAAGATGGACTCTGTTACATACTGAGAAATTAGTGGCAAACAGACCTGATATTGATCAGACTTATGTATTATTTACTTTATTTATTTATTTATTTATTTATTTATTTATTTATTTATTTATTTATTTGTGTCTGTGTGTGTTTGTGTGTACACTAGGAATTTCTGGCAGTTTTGTTTGTTTATTTGTTTGTGAAAGGGTTTTGCTAAGTTTCTGAGGATCTCACTAACTTTCTGGGGCTGGCTTTGAACTTGCTATTTTTCTATTTCAGCTTCTCAAATTGGGTCACTGGGATTACAGGCTTGCACACCAAGCTTGACTCATTTACTTTCTTATCAGGAACCTTATCAGCTTTCCTTAAATTACTAGAGGCCCTGGTAGAGATTTTTTTAATAATTATGATGATATCTCATTTTTATAGTGCTTTATAATGTTTAAGACACTTTACTTTAAATAAATAACAATAAAGGAGGCCGAAATAGTTAAATGAATTCTACAAGTCTGTAATTTACCCAAGGAAAGAGATAAGTGATAGCAGGACTCATTTTTCTGACTCATCCTATGACATGAGAAGTGTGCCTAATCATTTTTGAACTTCTAGTTATTACTTTATTTAATTTATTCTTATATTTTAATATTTTTAGATTCAAATATTTTGATTTTTCTTATTCAAATATTTTCTGATTCTAAAGATGATTAATTTAGGGCAATAGGCAAGATAGGGAAAGAGAAGACTTTTTTATTTCTTAAAGTCCATCAATGGGACAAACATTTGTGTCCAATTCATATCAAAGATCTTCCTGTGCTAGCTGAAGTCAGTTTTATTTGTGATCTCATGTCTAATGTTTAGATGAAATAGATCACTACTTTGATACTTTGCTTTATCCTTTCTTTCCCTTTTTTTCGTTTTTTAACTAACAACTCTTCACAAACAAAATGCTAGCTAAAGAGAGTATTAATGGAAAGATTAGGAAAACACTTGATTCTATATTGTACTGTGGAGGGCAGTTGTTGGACCCTTTGGGGGAAAATAGTCCAATTTCTATTTGGAGGAATGACATTACAAAACAGACTAGCATTCTTGTATTCTAGTAGTTTACATCTTCCCCAGATAGCAATTTGTTTTGGTTGACCAGTGGTTCCTAAACTTCCATCTCATCTGGAGATGTTTTACGTATCTTTGATTGGGCTCCATTCCTAGAGATTTTCTCTCCATTGGACTTGGGATTTTAGAAATGGCAACTTATAAAATTTCTGTAGGTGATTCTAATTGAAGACAGATATAAGAATCAGTCATAAGCCTCTCCACATAAAGCAGATTTTAGGCATTTCTAATAAATATCTTTCAAATGCTGTGTCAATTATTAATATAAATAGCTTTAAATATTTTCTATTGCAAAACTTCCCAGTGGTAAGGAATAAAGTGGTTGGTGATGTTTCATATTATTTTTCTTTTAAAAATTAATGTATATTATGAAAACTACAAAATTAATAGGAGAGTAGGGTTTTGTATTTTATCATTTTCTTTGTGTAATTATGTTAATATTATTATATTCACTTGAATTTCTTGAAGTCTACTTGACATCAGATAACCCATTTAGTTGATCCATTTCAAGTCTTTTATCTAATGAGTAGATAAAGATCATGAGGAAACTTGTTTACTCAAAACAAGTCGATATTTTTGAAGTTTTAACAACAGATTAGGAAATTTACCAATATTTTTTTTCTTTGAAGAGAAACAACCATATTGTGACTTAATGAAATAAATAGATTGTAATATATGGGTCTAATTTTAATACTGCTGATATGTACTGTTTTTACAAATTAATATTTATGTGTGTTACAATCTAAAGCAATATTTAAAAACTTAATTTACACTATTAAATTGTGTGTGTGTGTGTGTGTGTATAAGAAATAACACAACATACTTAGGAAGAGCTTGTCCAATGCCTACAACAAATAGAAGCTCAATCAGTTTCAACCATTGTAGTTATCTCTCAGTCTGTTCATCTATTTTTCCTACTAAAATTTCTCTCACATGTCAAATCAAACTCTTGAAAGAAATGATACCCATATATTACAATAGGCTTTGATTTTATGAATTTTTCAGAATGTTCATCAGTGTGATGTGATTCGAATATCTGAAGTTGATAATGCATATTTTTGTAGATATGTTTCTATGAGAATATATGAATCACACAGGGCCTTCTCTCCTCATTGTTTGTAAGATAGCCCTTTTCAAAGAACAGATTTTCCATTTGTACTCATGAGAAACAATGTGTAATTTTATAAATCCTGCACCCATAATATGAATAACATGAGAAAAATATATAGGTATAGTGAAGGAAGGGTAATGCTTAATATAATACAGTGTTTGGTCATGCTGAGCATGGGACACAGATATGCCTTTAAAACAGTTTATAACATTTTCAATATATTAGCTAAACTAGCTCCAACTGGTCAGAATTCTGTTATGGACAATTTTGTGTCACATTTCCATGAACCCAAACGTGAAAGGAAAGATAATTTTCATATTTAAGATGAATCAAATCTTCTCAGTGAAAAAGGAATCTTTATAAAGTACAATAATTTCTTTAATGAACAAACTTTTTACCTACAGCATCCATCATAAGCCAAAAAAAGCTTCTTCACATTAGAAACAGACTAAAGGGTAAGAAAATAGAATCAAATGTAGAGAACATCAAATATTAGTTTTATGAAAAATATTGTAAGAGGAAATTAAGCTATATTAATTCCAAGGCAGAGTTAAATCCCAATGAACTTTATTTTTTATTTTTAATTATAAAGGCCAAATCCATTGTTGGGCAATACAAATATCATTAAAACCATATAACAGAAACTCATTATTTCTGCCTTTAAATATACCTGTGACAATATGGCCCTGTGCTGATTCTCTATGCTTTTTATTTTTCTTCTCCAAATCATACACACTTTTAAAAGCTTCCTTCACATTTCAGAGTGATTCAAATCCATGGTTTATTATTATGTTGAATACTTTAATTTTGAGTAAATTTAATTTTGAATAAACTAATAATATTGGCATTCTAAGTCACACATGAGGCACATGTTCAACACCATTTCCAGTTATTCTCATCTTGCAGAGCCTGGGTCTTGTCACTATTTTAGAAAGTCCAGAGAAATTTGACTTGGTCAGCTTGAATTCAGGCCCTCATAGCAGAATGACCACCAGGAGTGTTTATCCTACACCTTGTCCTACTCCTCAGAGAAAGATGAGAGACATGGTGGGTACCTTGTTAAATATTCAAAACTCAAAATTAAATACAAATTTTTAGCTAAAAGCCTAAGTTTGGGCTGAAATATAGCCCTAAAATATTCAATTAGCTGATGCAATTTGTTTTAAATAAACCACAGCCCTGAAAATTATAGATCCCAAGATCAGTTGATATCTAAGTGCATTTCCTCCATCCTCTGTTTAGACAGAAATAATAAAAATAATACATTTTTTTCCTGATGCCATGTTCTCCTCTATCTGGACTAGTAGCTAGCTGGATAGTCAAATAATAAGAAAAGCAATCAAATAAAAATTTATATATGCATACCTTAAATAATTTTACTTGAAATCAGTTTTATATGAAAAATAGATATAAATAGCTTAAATATTTAATGAAAAGCATGTCACAGTATAAAAGAATTACCTGATCTCAAAATTTACTCACCATGATTATAAAAGAATCACATTGTAATGAAATCCTGAATATTGTCACAATATGAGAGGAAAATGATAACATACCTTGGAAATAATTGATAAAGTTTGGTTGCTTGACAAATGTTGACAAACTAAGAAAAGATGAGACAATTACAAGTGTTCAGAAACCATTTTGAAGATAATATTCTCTTCTGACCTGACAAATAAGACTAGTCCATTATGAATGAGAGTTTTTGAATTGAATACAACTTAATTGAGATTGACATTTTTACTGTTTTTTTTTCCAAGAAGAATAATAAGTAGAATCATTTCAGGGTTAAAGGGAACAGAATTCTTCAACTTTCTGTCAAAGGTTTCAAAATAATATGTATGTTATATGGGCTGGGAAAGAATTATATAGCAGTTAAAATAAAATGTAAACAATTTGTTTAGGCCATATCCTCTTGCTGGACATCGTACTCTTTGACATACTAACTCCTATTCATTCTATAGGTCTATGATAAATGGAATAGTCAGCTTCCATAGTCCCTTGATCTAGAAAAGTACCCCATTAAATAGTCTCTCAGCACACTTTTTCATCTATGTGGTTTTGAGTTTTGTAAGTAGGTTGATACATACACAGTGATCAGTCTATTATTTTTCCCTCTGTGATGTTGTAAAGTATATGTGAAGAGAGTACGATTTAATCATTTCTCCATTCCTAATACATAACACATTGTCAGCATATGAAGACCCTCAACAAGTTGCATTCAGTAAATGTATGAAGAAGGTCAACAACTCTTTCTCGTTCTTTGTAAAAATGTCATGCTGAGAAATGTAAAAGAATAGGGAATGAAAAGACCTCCTCATCAAATTAGGCACATTCTTCCATCTCAAAACATATACTTCTACTTTTCTCTATTAATCATTCACAAAGTGAGGCTAATGAAAGGCACCACTAACTGCTATTACATTTTGTTGCTGTATACTTGAGTAAGGATTCATGATCAAGAATGAGCACAACTTCTGTCAAGAGCTGGTATTGGATGACACAGCTAGATTTGAGGGGTTTCTTTGTGAGGGAGGGAGAGCCTGTATCCAGGTTCAGGGCTTTGATGAGTGGGTATGATTGATAGGAAGAAGAAATCAAAGGGAAAGATAGTATCGTTCCATAATAGTTGAAATTGGGGGAATTGTACAAGAGATTTTCTTGAACAGCTTGGGGAATTAAAAATCAGATTTGTTTTAGCATTTATAGTCAAGATGGTTAACATTAAATTCAATATTGCTGCCGTTTCTTGAAAAACTCATAAAAATCTTGAACTTGTATTTGTGCTCAATAGCACTTCTTTTTTACAGTTTAGTACTCTTCAGTTTTCCAGGTTCCCCACCTCCCTTTTCTAGTTATTATTATTCATCTGGGCCTTGCTGACATTTGAGTTGGTAAATCCTAGCACACAGAAATTTTGAAGAGTCATAAAAATAGAATGTTTTGTGAGGTTAAACATAGGTTGATCAAACAGTATTTTAACCTAATTGATATTGAGATGATTCTACATTAATAAGTATCAGTCGCAATGACACATATAATTCAAAGTGACTCCATTAAGTTTTACTGTATAGAATTTACATCTGCCTCCAACTTGGAATTTATGTAAATGGATAAGTTGAACCTTGGAAAAGCATTCTGGGATTTAAAAAGCTTACATTTTTTTGTCTTGCGAAAAATGAGCTATTGATTATAGAGTATTACTAGTGTTCATTTTGTGTTGTTTGGGGACTTAGGGAAGTTTTGTATCACTTTGAGAAAAGATGTAATTAAAAGTTGTTTGCTGACTGTATTATTAAACATACTGTTGTCTCTTTGGGAAGTAAAATTCTGGAACTAAATTAGAAATAAACATATCTATAGGGAAATAAAATTTGGAGTATTTGAATAACAGACTTTGGTATCAATTTCAGTTACTTAATATTTTATATTGATTTGTTTACATTTTTCAAAGGGTTTTTACACTTATGATACTGTTAGATCCTTTTACAGTATCATAAGTGTAAAAATTTGGGTGTCAATTTGGGTGTCAGAAAAAGGGACTGCTATAATTATCAATTTATAAGTGGAGAAAGAAGCCGAGGAAGTTTAAACAATGTGTCCCAGGATGCATGATAATAATATTTCTATGAAATCAAGAATAAAATATAGGTTGTTGTTAATACCCTCTTCCACTACAATGTGTTATCTTTGCCATTTATACAGAATTAAAGTTTTCCAAAACCTCTAAGAATTATACACCAGCCATATCAAAAATATTAAGAACTAAATTAAATCATTACAACACTCAAAATTAAGAAAAACCCTAGTAGAAGAAGAAAAAAGATGGAATGCATATTGGGATATTTGATCATTATGAGTAAATGGAATATTTCTTTTGAAGATTCTCAACAACCAAAAAAAAGAAGAAAAAATCTAGGTTACATATTTATTATTTGCATTTAAAGGAAAGAATGGAGTATCATCTAGAGAGATGATAATTTTGGAGGAATTAAATGCTAAATTGAATGTAATGCATAGGTTGTCTACATACTCTGTATTTTATAGTTCATAACTTCATATAAAATATAAATTTGTTGTTCACATTTAAAGATATTATTGAACATGTTGAAGAAATAACAAATTCTACTCCTTTTTGGAAATGTTATCATGTGTTTTTGCATCAAATGATACATCATTGTTAGTAATGATATTAACATTTATCAAATATTTGTTATATAGTATATGACTTGAAGTACTTTATTTGTCTTTTTATTTATTCTTCCCTATAATAGCTTATATGTGTACTATTATTTTACCTCTAATGGAATAAGAAGCTGGGGTGTACCTGTAAAATAACTTGTCCAGGTCATAGGCCTAGAGTAGTATGTATAACACAGTATAATAAACCATTCAAATATTTCAGTGGCTTACATCAAGTCATGCTCATTGCTTTGCAGCCTGGCTGTAGTTCATGTGATATGGTTTGGGCTAAACTGGTCTAGCTGGACTCTAAGATTAAGCTTTGGCTTAGATCTGTTCCACCTCTCTCACTTTGGGATCCAGACGAAAGGGACACTGACTAGAGCAGATCATCCTTCTGGAAAAGGGATGGACTGCCTAAGGGCATGGCCATCAGTCACCACTTCTCTTAAAGCTTCAGCTCATATCTAGTCCCTGCTTTCCCTTGGCAAAACAAGCCATCTGACCAACTTAGCATCAAAGGGGAAAGCGAGTATATACTTTTAAAGCAAAGCTGAGACAAAAGAAGACAATTACTAGCACAACACTGCTTCTAGGTCATGTTTCTGAGCCTCCAATTATACTCATTTTAATTTCTAAAAGTTTTTTAACTCTTGTATTTTTGCATTATGGCCAAAAGAGAAAAAATAGAAATTTAGGGAATGTAATCCCTAGGAAAAATATTTTTCTTTTTGTACCTTGCTGTTTTATTATTATATTAATATTAATAAATTTAATTATGTTAAATTATCCGTACATTTCCTAGTTAACACTAAGTGATTTTTTATATTAATTTAATGTATTGCTGAATCTTATGCTAAAATTTTCAAACTTCTGTATGTATATACATGAGACTGGCTTATGCTTTTGTTTTCTTTCTTTCTTCCTTTCTTCCTTCCTTTCTTTCTTTCTTTCTTTCTTTCTTGTTTTAAATTAGATGGCTGTATTATCAGGGTCAGGTTTGCTATGTAGAATAAATTCGATAGTTTCACATCCTTTTATGCTACTCTAGCAAAAAAAAAAGATACAGCTGTTAAAAGACAAAATGTATTTGAAAGTATTGCATGAATTATGCACAGTAACACAAATATAGGTTTACTATTATTAAAAATATCATTTAATGTGTAAGCGGGCTATGAAAGATTGTGCCAAATATTGAGTATTCTATCAGTGTTTATTCCAATCTAATTTAGATAATCATCAATTATCTTTCCTTTTAATTAATTTGCAACCTTGATCTTTTATGTTAGCTTTCATGTGCTAATCCTTGATTGCTTGTAAGATGTTTATAATTATATTTTATGTGTCATTATTTTGTGTTCATAAAATTAGAAAATAGAATGATTAAGAATAGAGTTATGCCTATGTAAAATGTATGTCCTTTTTTAACTCTTGTGTTTTTGTATTATGGCCAATCTTTTAAAATCTTATCCCATAAATTAAACTTGGTCAAACTAACTACTTGCCTTAGAGTATGGGAGAAAAGACATTAAGGAGAAAAATAATCAAATTCACCTAATTAATTTTTTTAACAAAAGTTGAAATTGAAGGACTGGAGTTGGTTTACCAGCTCATGAGAGAATCATTACACATCTCTTCCTAACACTGCAAGTAGTAAGTCATATTGGGAGATTGAAATTGGCCATGGTGGTGGTACTTACATCACACAAGTAACGGACACTATGTGTCAATGACTCCTTCCCAAACTTCCTGGGGAGCCCATTTACTAGCACATCACTGTTCCTAGGTCATGTTCCTCAGCCTCCAATTATACTCATTTTAATTGGATATATATCTATCAAGAAGTCCTTGTTCATCCAACTCAAAATTCTTATATTCAAGAAATATGTCCTCATTTACTCATTAAACCTTTGCACATATTTTATATCCTTATTGTGCTAGGGACAAGAGCATAACCCCAGTTTCCTTGTTTTCTACCAAGTAAGAATGATATAATATTTGCCATGGACACACATGGATACTTGTTCATGTTAGTTAAATAACTGATGAATTTTCTTACCACTAACTTCAATATCACCATAATATTTCAAAGTATTTATTTTTCAAGTTGTTTTAGCTACCACTTTTATGATTCATTATTTCATTCCCAAAAATTATTTGGCATCCTTCAGACCAATAGCTTCCATCAGTTTCTCATTGTGACATGAAAACTCTCGTGTCTTCATATTATTTCAAATAAAACTTGAATTTTATGATCCATAATTAGAACTGTTACTTTATAGAATACTAAGCTATCATTACTCAACTCATTCCAATGAAATGGTGAACTATAATTTTGGTAAGTCAAAATTTCATCCCATTGTCCTTATCCAAGTTGTCTAAATAAATGCATAAAAAATTAAAATTTATGACCATTAATAATAAGAGAGCTTTCAAGTCTTTCTTAGAAGCTAAAGAAAGTTGTGAACAAAAAACTAAAGAAACTAAGACAATTGTGTCTCACCAAATAGAATATCCATTAGAGAGAAATTATAAATAAATGAATCAAATAGAAATTAAGAGGGGTGACTCAAAATGGGGTAGAGAGAAAGAGCATGGGAAGAAGATTACCTCTGGATAGGGAAGAGAGGGGGGGAGGGAAAAGGAGGGAGAAGGGGAATTGCATGGAAGATAGAAGGAGACCCTCATCGTTATACAAAATACATGTATGTACAGAGAGAGAGAAAAAAGAGAGAATAGCATCACTATAGATTGGGTAGAGAGAAGTGATGGGAGGGGAGAGGAGGGAATGGGAGGAAAGGAAGGATTATAAAATGAAATAGACATTATTATTGCTGTATGTATATACGTGACTGCATGACCAATGTGATTCTGCAACTTGTACACTCAGAAAAATGAGAAATTATACCCCATCTGATTCAAATATATGAAATGTCAAGGTAAAAAAAAATAAATTTTAAAAAAAAGAAAATGCTGATTGTGCTGAGAAGCAGTAGGAGCCAACTTACTACTTTGAAACACTATGAATGGCTATGAGTATGTTGGGACAGGGAGTAAATGGAAAATATTTGTACTTTCCTCTCAATTTTTTCCTGTGAACCTAAAACTGCTCTGAAAAATAAAGTGTTTTTTTAAATTCTTAAAATTATAATAACTAAATAATTTTAAAGACAAGTTTGAGGGTAAAAGAAAGAACCAGTAAGGTTAAAGACAAAACAATAACAATTATTAACTTTGAGAAGAAATATGAAAAGAAACAAACAAAAATGAAGACAAATAGAGAAATTAAGGGGTGTATGCAATCTTCCTAGTGTACCAACAAATATTGGAAGACTTTCAGGAAACAATAGGAGACAAAAGAGGCATAAAAAATACACTTTGTAAAGCAATAGAGAAAACGTTTCAAATTTGATAAAATACATGATTTTATTTATCTGAGAAACTCTACAAACTCCAAGAAAAATGAAAGCAAATAAATCAAGATAAATACACATTATAATCATTCTATCAAAAGCCACAGCAAATCAGAAAAAGTGATTTGTCCTGTAAAATTTCTCCTTAATAATATTAAAAGGAAAATTATCATCCTAAACTATTGATGGCAGAAAGAAAGAGAATGGTAGGATTTTTAAGCAAAAATCATTTATCTGGCAGAACTATTCTTCAACAAATAAAAGAGGCATTATTACCAAAGTCCTAGGTCAAAGGCCAGACTCTGGGAACCAAAAAAAAAAAAAAAAAAAAGAAAAAAAAAAAAAAAAAGAACAGGTTTGGCCACTCACTCCAAAACCAAATGGGAAAATTAATGATAACAAGAAAGACAGGAACTTTAATCAACATAGCTATACCGGGAAACAAGGGGACTATCATTACAGCCCTGTCTTAGGGATAAGTGACATGAGCTGCCAGATTATATAGACCAGGAGGATAAGAAGTATGCATAGCCAAGCAGTCCGGGTCAAACTCTGGTCTACGTAATCATTATTCAGGATTGATTGACAGCCTTGTTAGCAGAAATAAGAAAGTTTTAATTTATCACCAGATGTGTATTGATCAGACCTGTTGCTTCCGGAATCCAAGGTGGCTGAGTCATAGCAAAGGAGACAAGTGCAAAATGAAGGAAGAGATGCAAGGCTTTTTTGTACATTTATAGGCCTACAACATTAAAACTTTTCAATATTAAAAAAAGAGAGAGAGAGAATAGGGTAGATAATTACTAGCATTCCTTCCCTATGGGAACTGATGAAGGGAGTCTGTCACTCTGAAAATAAAACAAGAAAAGACCCTAGACAATAAATCAAAGCTATAAGAAGAAGTAAAGAACACTGGTAAAGGTAAATAGAAAGTTATTGTTGTAATTTTGGATTATAATTCTTTTCTTTTCCTCTGGGATTTAACAGGTAGTTGCATAAAATCATACTAATGGTCACACAATGTATACAGATGTAATCTGTGACAACAATAATAAAAAAGGAAAAAAAGAGATGTGTAGTAATAGAGTATATCCTATTAAAACCATGTCATTATAATTCAAAGTGAGTTATTGGGGCTGGAGTTGTGGCTCAGCAGTAGAGCACTTGCCTGCCATGCATGAGGACCTGGGTTCCATCCTCAGCATTACATATAAATAAATGAAATAAAAGATCCATTGACAAGTAAAACAAAACAAAATTTTTTTAAAAAGTGAGTTATCATATAACTAATTTCTAAGTCTAGTCCTCAAGATAGCCATTAGGAAAATAAAGTAAATGTATAGAGAAAAGGGTTAAGGTAAATCAATATTGTATGTTACAAAATTATAAATATATATATGTACATTCCATATACAAATGCGTATATATTTATATATTGAACAGTTGTCTGAATTGTGAAACAAAAATATGACATATAGCAAATAAATGACTAAAAGAGAAATAATTGTTTCTTACTAGTAATTAATTTAAAAAATTTCTATATTATAGCTATGAATAATTATGTGGTTCATTTTAACATATCCATAAATGCATATAACATGATTGTTCCTATTATTTAAGAAGAAAGAGTTTAATCTTAAGTCAGAACTCACAGATGTGCAGATTGGATGGAAAAAGCTTTAACATGATCGATTTACCATTTATATACATAAAACTTTCTTTATATACAAAGACAAAGTGTTAAAACAAAGATATTCCATGCATCTAAGACAAAAAGAGAGGTGGCATGATTATAATAATATCAAGCCTAATGGGTTTTAAGTTAAAAAAAGTCTTCAAGAGATGAAGAAAAAACATTATATGTTGATAAAATTTTCATTCCAGCAAAAACATTGAACAATTATAACTGTGTGTACACATATCAATGAGCCAAAAAATGTATGACGTAAAAACTGGTATAATTTAAAGGAGAAATAATTGTTTCACAATAATGGCTGAGAAACTCAAAATATTTTTTAAAATAATGGATGGAGCAACAAGATGAAAAAAAGTATAAGCCAATTGGGTCTAACAGACAAATCCAGAACACTCATCCACACGAACACATTCTTCTCAAATGCCCATGAGCTGTTCTCCCAATTCTTATAATAGATCACAAAATAAGTCTTAATAAATACAGACAAATTTTAAAATCTTGAAAATTATATTTTCTAATAACAGAATAAAACTAACAAACAATAACATAAGGAAAACAGAAAAATTCACAAATATGGGAATAGAGAAGCAGTACTCTCTTAAGACACCAGTAGGTCAAAGAAGAATTCACAAGAAAAATAAAAAAAAAAAAAATTACTTTGTGATGGCCAGATGTGGTGGCATACATCTGATATCCCAGTGGCTCCAGAGCCTGAGGCAGGATGATATTGAGTTCAAAGCCAGCCTCAACCAAGGGGAGGTGCTAAACAACTCAGTGAGACCCTGTTTCTAAATAAAATACAAAATAGGGCTGGGGATGTGGCTCAGTGGCAGAGTGCCCTCAGTTCCATCCCTAGCCTACCACCCCCCAAAAAACCCAAACAAACAAACAAACAAAAAAACTTTAAGATGAATAAAAATGAAAACAGCATACCAAAACTAATGAAATTCAGTAAGTGGTGCAGAGGAAAATTTGCAGCTGTGTATACTACATTTATTTTAAAAAAGGTGTCAAATTAATGACCTAACTTTACATCTTAAAGCACTAGAACAAAAACAGGAAATTTGCATCCAAAGGTAGTGGAAGAAAGGAAATAATGAAGATTAGAATGGGAGATAATATAGAGAATGTAAAATTAAAAGAGAAAAATAAATAAAAAGAAAAAACAATGAACAACAAAAAAATTGTTCCTTGAAAGGACTAATAAAACTGGCAATGCTTTAGTTTAGATTTCTATGAAAATAGATGGGAGACTCAAGTTATTAAAATAAAATTTAAGATAGGAGACACTGCTGTCAATTTTTCGGAAACAAGTTTTTTCAAAGAATACTATGAACAATTCTATTTCATAAATTATATAACCCATATGAAACAAAACCATTCATGTAAATGTACAAACTGAAGATAAAGATGTTAATAAACCTATAACAAATAATAAGATTGAAACACTCTTTAAAAATCTCCACAAAGAAGAATATTCAGGAACAGATCTTTTCACAGGTGAATTCTTCGAGACTAGTTAATGTCCATTCCTCTCCATCTCTTACAAACATAAGGTAATGAGAGGATTCTTTCTAATACATTCCACAACGTCAGCATTTCTTTATACCAAAGTCAGAGAAAGCTACAAATATGACAGAAACCTACTTACCAATATATATCATGAATCTAATTGCAGAAAATCTCAATAAAATACTAGAAAAACCAATCTTATAGCAAAATAAAATGATTATTATACACAATGACCAATTGGAGATTATCCCCAGAACAAAAGATTGACTGAACAAATTAAAATCAATATATTTAATATACCAAAGTAATGAATCAAAAGAAGAAAATTACAAGGTCATTCAATAGATGCATAAATAGCACTTGACAAAATTTGACACCCTTTTAAATAATAGCACTCTTTAAACTTGAATAGTAAGTAGTTCTCTTCATATAATAAACACAAAAATCACACAGATAACAAAATATTTAAAAGTGAACAACTGAAAATTCTCCTAATAAAATCATGAGGAAGATAAAAATACTCACATTTACCATAGCAATTCATCATTGTACTAGAAATTCTAGGTAAAACAATTAGGTAAGTAAAGGAAATAACATTCATCCAAATTGGAAAAAAAGAAATTAAACCATCTGTACTTACAGATGATTATCCAAGGAGATCCCAAAGAATCCTCCCCCAAAGTGCTATGGTTAATAAAATGATTCAGGTGCATTTTGGAGTACAATATCAGTTCTGTTTGTGTATACTAGCAATGGATAATCTGAGAAGGAAATAGAAGTAATCTATTTGCACTGGCATCCAATAGAAAAAGATACCAGGCAAAAATTAAGGAAATGCAACATCTATAAAACATATATTCTGAAACTTCGAAACATTGCTGCAATGAACTAAGACCTAAACAAGTAGAAAGATATACTGTAATAATAAAAAGATTTAATATTGTTAAGACATTAATACTAACTAAAGGAATCTACAGACTCAATTCAATCTCTATCAAAATTCCAACAGATTGTTTTTTTTGCAACAATGAAAAGAATGTTCCTCAAATTTATGTGGAATTAGAAGGGATCATAAAAGCCAAAACTATATTTAAAGTAAGAACAAATTAAAGACCCACTTTTTTCTAATTTTAGAATCTAAATTCAAAGATACAATATTGAGAAAAGCGTGGTATGACATTATAGATACAAAGATCATGGAATAAAAAGAGTCCAGAAATAAATATGAACATCTAAACTCAATGAAACTTGAAAAGGATGCTGAGGTCATTTGAAAAATATAGTCCCTTCAAGATATGGCACTGGAAAAACTAGAAAAAAACATGGAAAAGAATGAAGTTAGATCCTACGGTACTTCATGTATAAAAATCAACTCAAACTGGGTTATCAGCTAAAATATATAAAATAAAAAAAAAAACATTAAACTCTTGGAAGAAAACAGGGTTAAATCTTCCTGACCTCAGATTTGGCATAGATTCTTAGATTTGACTTCAAAAAGCATAAACAACAAAAGGAAAAACTGAATTTTATTTCATAAAACTTTATTTTGTGCATCAAAAGATATTATTTTTTTAAAAATAAATGGACTGGGATGTGGCTCAGTAATTGAGTACTACTGGATTCAATCCCCACTACCAAAGGAGAGGGAGACATACAATAAAATCAAAAGATAACATTCTAATTGGGAAAAATTGTGCAAATCGTCTAAGGATTTAGTAACAAGGATCTCTTACCTTCAATCAAAAAACTCAACAGCTCAGTTAAAAAGTAGGCAAATGATTTGAATGAACATTTCTCTAAGTAGGAAAGAAATGGCCAATGGTCACATAAAAAGACGTTCAATATCAAACATTTCATATACACTCAGGGTGGAAATAATCAAAACAGCAATTGTGGAAAACAGTTTGATGGTTTCTAAAAAAAGTTAGATAGCATGACCATGTCTTCCAACAGTGACAGAAATTGAACATGAATGATCAGTGTATCATATTCATAGTAACCTAAAATGATTATATTCATTTTTTTTTTAAACTTAAATTTGTCCTAAATACATGCCTTCATTTTCATGAACTATTTTTTTTCAAGTTTTTACTCTTTTCTCCAAATTTTTTCTTTTACTTTTGCACTTTTGATTTATTTCCCTGTTCATATACTGAGTATTTAGTACCTATACTTAAAACTACAATGCACTGTCATATTTTCCCTTGGTCAAAATAATTGTTAAATAAGAAATGCATTTGTGGCCCGGAGCAGTACTGCATGCCTGTAATCCCAGCAGCTCTGGAGGCTGAGGCAGAAGGATCACCTGTTCAAAGTCAGCCTTAGCAAAAGCAAGGTGCTACACAACTCAGTGAGACCTTGTCTATAAATAAAATACTAAATGGGCTGGATATGTGGATCAGTGGTCAAGTGACCCTGAATTCAATCCCTGGTACCACCCCCCCCCCAAAAAATGCATTTGTCTCCAATATGTGTATCTATCTAATATTTCAAATAGAAAGTTTTAAATTATTTAATATTGTATTGCATTTTCTTTAGAGATACTGATAGCTTTTATAATAGCATTTTAATATATTAAAAATTAATTATCTTTACCTGTTGGTTCAAAATATCTTCTTGGTCAATTTTGAAAAAAGTCTAGTGTGCCCTTGAAAAAAAAAAGACATATTCTCTATTATGAGCATCCAGTATATAATAAATATGCTTGTCAGGGTTTGAGAACATGTGCATTTATGCATAAATTTATTATATTTACCTTATGTTGTTTATGTTCTCTGTATCTTTAATTATTTAGAATTGATGTCTGTTACTGTATTCATATATGTCTTTTTTGTCTGTTTTTACCTGTAATTTATGGTACATGAAATTTGTAGCCTAGCTGTTTCAAGAATCTATGTTGCTACCATGATCTTGGCTGGAGATATTTTTGTATTGATTTTTGTGTTTGAGGAGAAGTAGTGTACATCTTTTTTCTCTTTCTCTATTTACAACCAAACATTTTAAGCTCTGTTGTATTGAAAATTTCATCTTTTTCTTTTTCCATATATCAAATTCCCATGTATGTATAAGTCAGCCTCAAAGTTCTCTTTTGTATTTAATTGTTCCATATATCTGTTCTGCCAAAATCCACAATATTAAATATAACTGTACAACAATTCATTTGCTAGTTTATTACAGATATCTTCTCTCTGTGGTTTATCTTGTACTTTTTCTACAGAAACATAACATGGATTTGCAGTTCCTTTCTTCCACAAGTAAAGGTGATTTTGCTACTTCGCGAATCTTAACAGTTTGTGGCTTGCATTGACCATAATTACATGGTGGAATCAACATTTTGACAGCGTGCATCTCTCTTGGAATATTGCCACTTAAGTACTAGCTATCCATGCTGACCTTCTTGACAATTTGGGACACATGTTCAGGCAACACTGTTGCTCCTGTAGGTACTCACCTAACTCCCTGTTTGATCCATTGACAACAGATAATAGGAACAATCTCAGCTCAGTACATCTAAGCATCACTACATCAGTAAAATTTCCTAGTAGACATAAACCTATGAGTAATAATACATATTTGTTGTTTTTACCCACTCAGTGTTGAAAATAATTTTATTCAGCAATAGTGAAACATCATAAATGTGTCATACTTTCTAAAAGTTTTGATATTTTCCCTTCTCATTTAGGATTAAATCAATGTCAATTGATTTTATGTAATATTTGAGATAGTGTATTAAATAAATGTGTACCCCATAGGGAGAGTTGAATGCACAAGCCAAATTTATTGTTGATTTCTTCACTTATGTATATATTCATAATACCTTATTTGAAGGGTTATGTCCCAAGAACCCCAGTGGTTGCCTGAAACTTCAGATTATACTCGACCCTACACATATTATTTTTCTTGTGCATAAATGTCTCTGATATAATTTATAAATTAGTTACAATGAAATACTAACAACAATAATTTTAAAAAGGATAGTTTTAATAATGTATTCCTGTTTAAATTTTTATTTTAATTTGCTATATATGACAACAGAATGCATTACAATTCATATTACACATATAGAGCACAATTTTTTCATATCTCTGTACACAAAGTAGAGTCACATCCTTCGTGTCTTCATACATGTACTTAGGGTAATGATGACCATTGCATTCCACCATCTTTCCTACCCCTATGCCCCTTCCCTTCACCTTCCTTCACTTTTCCCCTTTGTCCTATCTAGAGTTCACTTACTTCTCCCCACCCCTGCAGCATATTATGGATCAGCATCCTCAGAGAAATCATTTGGCATGTGTTTTTTGGGGATTGTCTAATTTCACTTAGTATTATATTCTCCAGCTTCATCCATTTACCTGAAAATGCCATGATTTTATTCTCTTCTAATGCTGAATAATATTCCATTGTGTATATATATCACATTTTGCTTATCCATTCATCTACTGAAGGAAATCAAGATTGGTTCCACAGTTCAGCTGTTGTGAATTGTGCTGCTGTAAACATCGACCTGGCTGTGTCCCTGTAGTATGTTGTTTTTAAGTTCTTTGGGTATAGACCAAGGTGTGGGATAGCTGGGTCAAATGGTGGTTCCATTCCCAGTTTTTAAGGATTCTCCATACTATTTTCCATATTGATTGTACCAATTTGCTGTCCCACCAGCAATGTATGAGAGTGCCTTTCCCCCCACATCCTCACCAACACTTATTGTTGTTTGTATTCTTAATAACTGCCATTCTGGCCAGAGTGAGATGAAATCTTAGTTTTCAAACTAAAAATCTTCTTCCAAACAAAAGAAACAATCAGTTAGATGAATAGAGAGCCTACTAATTGGGAAGAAATTCTTACCACACACAAGTCAGATAGAGAACTAATCTCTAGAATATATAAAGAACTCAAAAATCTTAACACCAAAACAAAACAACAACAACAACAAAAAAAAAAACAACAAATAACCCAATCAATAAATGGGCCAACTAACTGAGAAGAGACTTCTCAGAGATGTTCAACATCTCTAGCAATTAACGTATTCTAACAAAAACCATGTGAATATAGTATCTCTCTCTTGCAAAATATCTTATGTTAATATACTCAAGCTTATTCACAGTTCACAGTTGATTGCAGGTAATTAAAACTAAGCATTAAATCCTGGTTTAGGGCTTGCAATAAACACCTCTTTGCTGCTTACAAAAGAAAAAATCCTGGGTTAGGGATTCACTGTAATGTTACCTACTTCATACATGGCAGTAAGCTTTGGGCTCTTTGAATTAGTCTAATACATCTGGTCCTCTATTTCATTGTAATGATAACATGCCTGCCGCTATCCTGTTGCTTTTATTTTTGAGTATGTATTTATTTTTACCATTTTGACTTATACATGAATAATAGATTATCAAATTCTCAAAGAAATACTGTTCTCATACTGACTGATATTGCATTTAATGTAGAAATATCTTTACATATGAATTCCTCTTTCATATCCCAAAACAGAGTATATGTTTGTACTTGTTTTATGGTCTATTTTAATTTTTTTCTTGTTAGTATTCCATGTATGTTTAAATTATATTCTGAAGCATTTTTTTCATTTGTTATTAATCAGAATAATTTTAGTTTTTCCAAAATAAAATCTAATCATATATTCTGAGGAGCATTTTAATTGTCCATATTTTATCTATATATTATTTACTTAAGGATCTTGGTGCTGACAATTTGTCAGCACTTTTTTTTTTTCCATATCCCTTCTTAATTTTTCCCCTGCTTTTGGTCTGCATTTTAGAGACATGTGATTCAAAGGAGACCTTAGCAATGCCCTTCCAAGTAGATTCAGCCAACAAAAGGAGAGAAGTAGTATTTTTTCCCTCCTTTATTCTGCCACAGACAATGACTCTGCATGGACCTGCCTCTTCCTTTTGTAACTCTAGTAGTTTTCCTCCATGTTCCAGATACATTCCCCAACTGTGTTTCTAGATTTTTCCAGGAAAACCCAGATTCTGATTTCTATTAACATCTTCTTCATTCGTGTTTTTCCAGCCCTGCTTACCTCACTGATATTATTTAGCCACTTAGTTTGTTAAACAACAGAATAACTGAGGCTTTGAAAGATCTGATTTCGGTGTTTTATTTTTTTGAATGCTTTTATCATACTTCAGATGTACCACTCACATCTTAGTCAATAGTTAGAACTCAACCCCACACTGGTCTCAGCTGATTGATAGAAAGTACCTCCCTCATCTAGATATTTCCCCAAACTGACACCTAGAATGCTATGTTCCTCATAATTAATTATGCAAGAATATTTTAAATTCCTTAGAATGTCAAATAAGTCATTCTAAGTATATCAATGGTAAACTTGTGCAGTATTATTCTTCACTTCTTCAACATCCTGTATGAATTCATGATCCACACAACCTCCCTGTTTTCCCAGCTCACTCTTGGTAATCTGGTTATTCTGAATCTTTACTCCTGCTTTATGATTGCACTTTCTTCTTTTATCTTCCAATAATATTCTTTACAGTGATATCATCTTTCCCTAATTAGGCTTTTCGTTTGCTAGTCTACTTTAATAATAATGTAACAAATCAAGTGTTATTTTTAGTAATATTTAGGAAATTATTTTTTCTCTCCTACGTTCAATTTTCCTCTGTACTAATATTTTGGTTTTACATTTCAAAATTTGCATTTGTCTGAATTTGTTAAATTATAATATATTATCTTCTCATGTCCATTTTGTTGTTTATCTGATGTTTGCTTCATTTTCTTTTTTATCCTGACATATAAAAGTTATCAAATTTTCATCATTCTCTAACCACTATTGGTAATTATGTATTTAATGTTTAATATAGAGAATGTTTTTCTTAAATATTTGACTTACACGTTTGACCTTGCATGTTCATAGTTAATTTTCTGTTTTTACACTGAAATACCTGTGTGTGTATGTATGTATGTGTGTGTGTATATATAAATATATATATATATATATATATATATATATATGTATATATATATATATATATACTCATGAAGCTTATGAAAGAAACTCTTTGTAAATGAATTTCTAACATTTAAATTGTAGTTGTGTGCTGATACAAAATCAACACCTGAAAATGACCCTGTAAAGAATTAAAACCTCCTCTAGATTTTGTTTAAATTAGTGATTTCTATAATAGTGCATATGTATCTAACAATTAAATATTTTTAACAATTGAATTATTATTTTTTCTTCTTCAATGATCTGATTCCCTTAGGAAGTTTGATTTACATCATTTTCATAGAAGGAAATTGACTAATGTTTTTAGCTTCCTGTATATAAAATGCTCCACATGGAGGACTTTTCTATAGTTTAAAAAGTAAATGAAAAACAGGGTGCAATAAAGACCACAATAAGAGCAATAAATAGCAGATGTTTCTCACTGTTCTCTCTGAAATTAATAGTCAATAGTTGTTTGATTTGAAAATAGTGTTTAAGCCATAAGGTTTTAGTGATCTGACGTTTTCAACAAGAGTAAAATTGCTTCTAAAAGGCACCCAATGTTTTGAACATTTACTACAAATATTGAGAACTTTTGGCTTACTAAAATATAATTTTAATAGTTCAAGGAATTATTTAATCTTTGACCAGTGAAGAGTAAACTCATTGGAGACTCCCCTTTCAGTATAAGAGCGTTTCAATACAAAATAAGTCCTTCAAATATTGCTTCCTGATAAACAATTCTTTGGAACTGGTTAGGAAGAGGGATGGGTTGACCTCGATTTTAATGTCTCAGGAACCATGTGATTTGGTAAAGTTCATGCCAGGAACTAGAATATTAACTGGAAAAACTGAAGTCAGAAGCTAGTGAACTATGTTTAGATGCTGTAATTGAAAAGTGTTAGAGTAAAACTTTATTCGTTAAAAATGTCCTATGAAGTCAGGCATGATAGCACACAGTGGCTAGGGAGGATGAGGCAGGAAGATTGCAAGTTCAAAGCTAGCCTCAGCAACTTAGCAAGGGCCTAAGCAACTTGGTGATACCCTGTTTCAAAATTTTAAAAATAAATAAATAAAAATTTTAAAGAGGTAGGGATGTGTTTCAGTAATTAACTGCCTTTGGTTTCAATCCACAGAAGCATAGACAGAAGAAAAAAATATAATATGAGCCATATAGAAGTAGCTGCTAATGTCAACCCCATGCTCTAATTTCCTGCTATTCCACCATAAGCAAGAAAGTCATGGTCGACTTTCTTGGGTGGTGGTGGACATGCCAGTAAAAATAGAGCATGTTTATCAGTTTCCATATTGAAGTAAAGTTAATGTATCCACAAGCATGCTTTAAATTCATACAATATTGAATTTTTAGCAGTTATGAAATTTTTCTCTCCTTTCTTTTTTCATTTAAAACTGTTTTTCTGCCTTTTTAATTGATTCTTTTTTGTTATCCATAAAAATTGGATTCACTTTGACATAGTTATAAAAGCATTGAATATACTTTGTTCTAATTCAGTCTCTACTACTTCCACTTTTCCTCCCTGCCTCTCCCCAGGTTCCCTTCCTTCTACTCTACCAATATTTCTGCTATTTAGTTACATGTATTTTTAAATTAGTGTTATGTGGAAGCACATGATGGGGAGAGTCACTATGGAATATTCACATAAACATATGAAACTGAGCTCAGATTCATTCCACTGTCTTTCCCTATCCCATCATTCCTCCCTTCTCTTCACTTCAATCTCCTTTGTCTATTCCACTGATATTTCTTCTATTACTTTTTTTTAAATCCCTGCTCCCCTTATTTTGGATTAGTTTCCATATACCAGAGAACAAATTTGATCTTTGACTTTGTGGGACTAGCTTAATTCACTTAGCAAGCTAGCCTCCAGTTCCATCCATTTACCAGCAAACGAAATAAAAATCATTCTTCTTTATGGATGAACAATAGTCCATTATGTTGAAAAGCCACATAGCATATTTTATTTATCCATTTATTATTTGAAGGGGCTCCTACTTTGGCCCTTTTGACTTTTGCTGCTAGGAACATTGATGTGTCTGTGTTACTGTAGTATGCTGATTTTAAATCTTTTGGATATATACTGAGGAGTCAGATAGCTGGTAGTTCCATTCTTAGATATTTGAGGAATCTCCATACTCCTTTCTAAAGTGCTTGCACTAATTTGAAGTCCAACCAACAATGTATGAATAAACCTTTCCCAGATGTTCTTGTCAAGGTTTATTATTACTTGTGTTCTTGATAATTGCCATGCTGACTAGAGTGAGATGAAATCTGAGGTTTAAAATGAATTTCTCCAATTGATAGAGAAGTTGAACATTTTTTCATATATTTGTTGACAATTTCTCTTTCTTCTTGTGAGAAATTTCTTTGCCCATTAATTATTTGGATTACGTGTGTGTGTGTGTGTGTGTGTGTGTGTGTGTGTGTGTGTGTGTGAAGATTTTTGCATCCCTAGGATGACTATAATGAACTACTTTTCAAATGTGTTTTTCTGTGTGGATTCTCAACATTGTATGAAGAATTTTTGCATCTATGTTCATCAAGAATATTGGTCTGAAGTTTTTCTTTTTTCTTTATGTGTCTTTGGTTTTGATATCTATGATACTGGCCTCATAGAATGAGTTTGGCACTGTTCCCACATTCTTTATTTAAAAGAATAATTTGAGTAGGATTGGCATTATTTGTTCTTTAAAAGTCTGGTAGAACTTGGCTGAAAATCCATCTGGACTTGGAATTTTTGTTTTTGGAAGGCTTTTGATGACTACTTCAATTTCATTACTTGAAACCAATCAATTTAATTTCTTTATATTCTCCAGGTTCAATTTGGGTAGGTATATGTCTCTAGGAATTTTTCAATATGTTTAAGATTTTCTAGCTTATTGGAGTATAAATTTTCAAAATAGTTTCTCATGATCTTCTGGATTTCAGGAGTGTCTGCAGTGATATTTCCTTATTTTATCTCAGATTTTAATAATTTGAGTTTTTTTCTCTTCCTTTTGTTTAGGTTGATAAGGGCATATCAATTTTGTTTATTCTTTCAGAAAACCAACCCTTCGTTTTGTTGATCATCTCTATTTTTTTCAATCTCAATTTTATTGATTTGGGCTCTGATTTTTATCATTTTATCATTTTCTGCCTTCTACTGATTTTATTGTTGGTTTGTTCTTTATCTATGGCCTTAGCAATTCTTGTAGTAGTTCTTTTGTCTGTATTCCTAAAGATCCCACTCCAGAGGACTTCTCTCTGGTTTAATCTAAGAAGATGCTGTGACTTAAGGGGTGACTTGTCCAATATATAGGCCTCAACGGATGGCTATGAAGCCCCTGTTCATTTTCTTGGTTTTTTAAAATTTTTAAATTTGTTTTAATTAGTTACACATGACAGTACAGTCCTTTTCTAGTCCTTATTCTTGAGAGGTTTTGCCATGAATCACTGTTGGATTTTGTCAAATGTTGTTTCTGCATCACTTGATGATGATGATGCTATAATTTTTTTCTGTAGAATGTTGCTAAGGCTGATTTTCAAATGTGGACTCATTCTCATATAACTGAAGTGAATCCCATTTGATTATGGGTTTTTCATGTACTATTCAATTCACTTGGCTCATATTTTGTTGAAGATGTTTGTATCTTTGTTCATGAGAGATTTGAAAACAGAAATAAGGTTTATAACCGAAATCTCCAAAACTGTGAGTCAAAATAAACCTTTATTATCTGTAAATTAATTATCTCAGGTATTTGTAACAGATGGTCCTGAAATAATTGCTATGCTATGAAATAAATTATAGTTACTTATCAATTTGTCATATATAAAGCATGTCTGAATAGTGTTCATGTTTTTCAACAAGAAAGGACAATTTGTTTCTTTCCTTCAGCACATTTTTCTTTGGCAACCATTACCACTTATCAGTATTTATACTATGACTTTCATTATGTCATGAATTTTGTTAGTAATATTCATTCATGTATTAGGTGACTGATTTCAGCAGAGCTGGTCATTTTAAAAGCACTAACCCACTCCAGGGCATGTTTTATGCCTTATTATTGTTTCTGGTGGTGCTCTAGAAAACACTCTGACTTTAACTTTAGTGAGATTGGGTCCATTATGTTATAATATGCTCCCTGAAGGGCATTAGACTGCAGTTAAAGTTTGCCTTTCTTTAGCACAGGGCACCGGATAGTGTCCGCAAGTGAGGCACCTACCAGGGGAGCTTAGTCTTGGCACTCTAACTAGATTGCATTTCATTCTGCAGCTTTGTGTTTAATTTCTGGAGCTAGATCCAATCCATATTTATACTTGTGTTTCCTAATTAGTCAATCATTCCACTATCATGCAATAGGCAGCTTTATTGTGATTGGATATTAGTCACTTCCAATTCATTGTTTTTATAAGAGGAAGCTATGACCATATTATCTTTAGTTGGAAACTTTAAACACAACTTCTGGAAAGCCAAGTAGTATCAGGTAGTTATGGAAAAATGAACTAGCAGCTTGGCTTTCAGATAGAGATGCCTCAGAGTGGACATACATAAGATTCCAAAATGAGCTTCAAAAATAGAGCTGAGTGATAAAACTATTCTAGAGTTGCTCAGTTAACTTCACATTTTTAAGTAGTCTTCTCTTTGGATTGATATGGTTTGAACAAAGGAGAAGTTCCTCCACATTTAAAGTTTTTTTTCCTTTCAGTTACTGAAAGAAAATTTATTGAAATAGTAAGAGTATGACTTAAATGAAATAAATTGCTTTTATCAATAGTGCATAAATTTTAGAGAAGAAATCATGCAAAATGGAATAAGTGTAACTGCAAAACTATAAGCAGGAAGTCATGAAACTCACTGTCCAGCATAGATGCCAAAATGCCACACACTCACTTTCTAGAATTTTTTTAAATTGTACAGATATATTAATAATGCCTTGACAATACTGGATTCAATGACTCCTGAGGGAACAATGAAAATATTTTTCTTTCTTGTAAAAATAATGATAAAATAAGATAGGAGTAAATGCTCCTATTATTTTCCTAGATATTGAAAAGTCTATATGTGATGCCAGAAACTGGAACATTTGTTTTATATCCTGAGGGAGCACATCTTAAAAACAAAATATTTAGCAGAGTAGGATGTTGGGATCCTGGAAAGAACCAGGTCATTAATTAGAAACATAGAGCATTGGTACCAAACCAGGCACACCTGCCCAATATTCTTGTTATTCAATATAATGAACTGTAGTCATTTCAAGTCAGCTTTAGTTGATTACTTAATTATTAAAGCCATAAAAATATCTGAAATCCTATATTTTCCATTTCATTCTGAAGTTGCAAATTATTGTCATCTGTTTGCATTTGAATTTCCTTAGAAGAAGAACCTTCTTTATCTTCCTAGGCATGAGGTAGATAAAGCACAAGTAAGTTCCTAATTTTATTTCAGATTCTATAGCTCTCTGAATATTCCAGTAAATGTTATTTTATTTACTATATTAGACAGAAATGCTTCTTGTTCTTAGGAGATGAAGTAATGGAGTTCTCTCAACAATTTATTTCTAATTATCCTCATTCATAATAACAAATTTCAAAAAGTCTCTGCTATGATTCTGAGTTCTTTTTAATCCCTTTCTAAATATTTTCAAATACTCTACTACTTTTAATTCGTATGGTTGACAAACTATTATTCTGATTTATCTGAGTTTTGATCACAGAATTTATATTAATTTTATGAGTGTTCTGTGTCTTAGTTTTTGCTACTATAACAGAGTACTTGAGATTGGGCAATTTGTAATTATTAGATTTTTATTTGACTCCTTTGGGAGGCAGGGAAGACCCTGATGTATCTGCTGAGGGTCTTTTTGTTTTGGTGTGGCATGGTGAAAGGCATCATTTGGTGAAAGCTAAAGACAGGATAAGAGACAAGGGGAAAGAGAGAGAGAGGGAGAGGGAGAGGGAGAGAGAGGGATACACCAAACTCATCCTTTATAAAGGACCTGCTCCTGAAATAACAACATTAACCTGTCAAGAGGGCTCAGCCCATAGTACTTAAACACATCTTTAAGGTTCCAATTTCAAATACCTCCATGTTGTTGAGCAAGATTTCATCACATAAACCCTTAGGGACATATTGGAACCAACCATGGCACTCCAGACAGTCTTCCAGATGCCTGCATCCTTATTTATAAATTTAAACAATAAAAGCACTACCAGAAACCAGGTGTTATTTTGGATACTTGGCCTACAAAATGTAAAAGCCATAATCCCTTTTATCAAATAATTTACCATTTTGGATTGAGACACTATATACAAAGATCAAAGTATAATGAAATAAAATGTTATGCAATGCTAAATTGATCAATAATATGAGAGAAAAACTTTACTACTCCCGGGGCAGTTGAAGGGAAGGCTACAACTTATACATATTTAAGCTGATTCTGAAAGGGCAAATAAGAATTTTCTGGTTTTAACAGTTATGGCTGAAGAAGTAGTATTATGTATGTGCATGTGTTAATGACAGCACTTAAGTATTTTAGAAAACAAATGTGATTTTTATGATGATAGAATATAGGATACTCCAGAAAATTCTGGAAAGATAAATTCTGGACAACTAAAAATGTCGTTGCACCTCCTTCATAAAGGAGTTTGGAATATATTCCAAAAGTAATGGAGACCACACAGGTAGGTGGTCTTTCAGAGCTTGGGAGAGAGTAGTAGTAATGGTTTTATTTGTATTTTCAGAAAACAACATAGGTAAAATATCCAAATGTAATCCACAGACATATTGTTGGCAGGAGATAATATGTTCACTTGTAGAAGAAATGATTGTGCAAATATGCAAGTAATAATGAGACTTATTATTTAACTGGAGATGGTAGCACTGAATTATTTGAAGGCCAATGTTAGATGAATTAGGGCCTAAAATAGGCAAGTTCACAGAGGAAGTATTACCTTGTCTATTTCTCAGTCATGCTATATTCAGGCTGGTCCCTATTAGCAGGGCAGCTGTGTACCATGAAGTTTCCAGAGAATCAGCTTGCTTCCATCATGCTGCTCCACCATTCTCTGTGGTGTAGACATCATCATCCGCATGACTGAAACTAAGCTCCTCACATGTCTCCATTCTAGCCTGAAGAAAGCAGGGAAAGGGAACTGTGCAAAAAAAAAAAAAAACAGAACTATGCACACAGGGCAGCCATCACTGTGTCCATCCCTGGCATTGTAAGTCACTACTGGTCACATCTCAATACTGAGAATGTAGTTACTTGGGGTGAGCTTCAAAGAAGGCTGAAGTGTGTATAATTTTTAGCTGGGTGGAGAGAATTTGGGACATAACTATATTACTATGAAAGGATCAAAGAATGGATTTTAAGGACAACTTTCCATGTGTCAAATAAGTCAAGCATGCATTAACGATCTGGGGGTTTGATCTGGGCAGCTGATGGGGTGGTGATGCTATTCCTCAAAGACGAAATATTTTAGAAAGAGCAGTCTCTGATATTACAATTGTGGGGGAATGTGAAAAAGTTAAAAGGTCATATTGTCAACTTACTGAATTTGAAGAATCTGTGGGATCTGTGAGTGAAGCTATCCAGAATAAATTTATGACATTCAGATATATATTTCAATGACTGGCATGATCAGGACTTAAATCCATGACAGTAGATGAGTTCATCACAGGGCAGTGGATAGGATAATAAGAGAAAGGTTGTTACAGTAAAGAAAATATTTTGCAATGAAAGGAAGAAATTTGTCATGTTTTAGAAATTTTAAAGACATAATGGATCAATAATTGTATTACTTATGCATATAATACAAACAATTTCATACACAGGATTCTTAAAATAATAACATTGTGATGGGTTAAATAGCAAGAATTACATTTCCATGGAGATATTCATCATTTTCCTAGATGTTTATATGAGAAATGGCCTGGTCTCAGAGGAATTTCTAGAATACCACAATTTGTGACTAATGTAGTAATCAGTTACTTGAAGATAACCCTCCCAAGTGCCATCCTTAATTTCCCTCAATTTCAACATTTTGGACATTTTTTTAAATCTCTACCCATTGCCTCCACAATCAATGGCATCATTTTATTCATCCTGGTTTATAACTAAAATTAGAAAATATTTTTGATCATCCTTTACTCTTCTACTTAGCTTATCTCTTTTTATTGGGTGAGAGTCAATCATTTAATAAGTTCATTTCTTTGTATCTGGACTCTCATATCTCCCTTTCTCCCTCTTCCAATGATAGAGATTGAACTCAGGGGTTTTCTTCTACTAACTGACATCTCCACCTCTTTGAAATTATTACTTTGTGTGTGTGTGTGTGTGTGTGTGTGTGTGTGTGTGTGTGTGTGTGTGTCAGGGTCTTGATAAATTGATTAGGTTGGCCTAGTGATTTACAATCCTCTTGCCTCAGCTTCTTAGTTGCTGGGATTATAGGCCACCATGCTGAGCTTCTAATAACTCTTTAAAGAGCAGCAGAATTATTTTCAAATTAAGAGAAATGTGTTGAAGACAAAGTGATATGACTTTAAACATAGTTATAGTCTATTTTGATATCCATTTGCTTTAATCTCATAGATATTGTGGTGATAATTTTCATTAGTTAGGAGAAGATAACTAGAGTCAAAACATGGGATGATCAGCATTGTTGTATATCTTACTTCAGAGTTCATAAATCTTAGAAAAATCATTGTCTCACTCTCCCAAGATCCTAAGTATATTCTAAAAATGAATTTGGGTGCAGCTTGCATGGAACAATTGGATAACCACTCAACTCTTTTATGATCTGAGCAGCTGATGTTTGTGTCCCTTCTTGATTCATACATTGATGACTCAACCCACAGTGATGGTATTGAGAAGTAGGGTCTTGGGCAGATGATCAGTAACCTTCCAAGAGAGGATTGATAGAGACCTCTTACATTTCTACCACATGATAATACATAGAAGGCGTCATAGCCATCTGTGAGGAATGGGCCCTACCCAGCCGCCACCAGAATTGTGAGCAATAAATTTTTATTGATTATAAATTACCAAGTCTAAGATATGTTGATATAATAGTCCAAATGGAGAAAGTAACCTTATATAGCCAGTTAATTTCCCTGTTTTGCTATCTGACCCCCAAATCATCTTTACCTCTTAATCCCAGTGTCCTAAAACCTGTTAGAAGTCATTTTGGGAATTGTATAAAATGAGAAATCCATTGACTTGTAGTTAGGTAGGGTTTTGACAGCATTTAATCAGATGTTGAGAGTTTATTTGGTGTCTTTTTAAATTTTTTATACCAGAAGAGCTTATATTTGTTTTATAACTGTGTACATATACCTTTCATCCTTGGACATATTTTAGTTTCTCCCTCTTCAGGGTACTAAGTCAGTTTGTAGTTCAGAATCCTGAAACAGGTATGGAAGCTTGAAATAAAAATAAAAAGCTTTAATTACAACTAGTTGTTCTAAACTTCCTTGGAATTCTTATTGAATGATCTTTGTTTCTTTTGAGGCAGAGAATTGAAAATAGTTTTATGTGAATACTGAATCAATGAGGAAGTTGGAATATCCTTTAGGACCTATTTATAGAAGTAGAAATGAACAATAGTAAATGAAGTCTTTTTTAGAAAAATACCTTATAATTGATTGATAGAGGAACAAAAAAAATTTTTTTCCATAATGCTAACTTTGCTAATATCTCAGCACTGAGAAAGACAAAACAATTTTAGAAGCATAATCATCATAGATAACACTTTATAAATGATGCTGTATTTTCACTCAAATGACAAAGAAATATTTAAATAATTATACAAATTTGTTTATTCACATGGCAGATGATTTGATAAAATCAGTACTACAGTGATTCCATTATGAATTTAGGTCCCATAAACCATTGTTTGTCATTTTGCTGGAACCATTTGGGTAGCATAACATCTTTCTGATTAACAGTCTTTCTGGGGGTTAACTATTGTAACTATAACAGAAGATAATATTTATAATGTTTCAACATATAAACATTGTGAGTAATGTAAGGCAATGGTAAGAAATACAAGGTTTTAAAATGCATATGTCTTACATTTGACTATAATTTAAAAAGAAAACAGAAAAACAAGTGTTTTTAAGGATGTGAAGATACTGGAACCTTTGTGCATTACTGGAAGCAATGTAAAATGGTGCAGCTGTTGTGGGAAACAGTTTGGCTATTCCTCAAATTCTTAACTAGAGAATTATCACATTATCTACACTATCCAGCAATTCCATAAATATATCTATCTATCTATATCTATCTATCTATCTATCTATATAAATATACATATATTTGTGTGTGTGTGTGTGTGTGTGTGTGTGTGTGTGTAAAAATAATTGAAAGCAGAGCTTCAGATTTAGAAGCACTATTCACATTGGTGAAAAGGTGAAGACAACAAAGCATCCATCAAGAGATAGTAAATAACAAAATATACATGCAATGTTCTTAGAGTATTCAACCATGAAAAGGAAAGTATGACATTCTGATATATGTCATAATGTGAAGGAGCAACATCATGTATGTATAAAATGATGCTAAATTGTACACTTTTCAACCATTAAAAATACTAAATTTTATGTATATTTTATTACAATAAAAACTAAAAGTGCATATATTTTAATGATATTTAATAAAATAAAAATAAAATGAGGAATACAGTAATGATTTGTCATCACATACATCAGTTGAAAATTTTACCATGTATTGTTACTAAACATTATCTTTAAGTTCAAAAATACACTGTACACCTTAACACATGGATCTTTGTACTAAATCTTGAGATTTAAATGCATGTTCATTTCCATAAAAAGGTCCAGACACAAATTATAAAATTCATCTATGGCACTTTTCAGGAAATCCTTATTGATTTTGATTAAATAAAAATATATTTTTCCTAGATATTTTTAAATATTTTTATATTTAATTTTCAAACTTCTCTGTCAGTTTATGGTATTTCCTTCTAAGTACTACTTGTCCCAGTTTAATGACATGTTGGTGAATTTTAACACCAAGAATTAACTTCCCAAAGAATGCTTTTTATGCTTTTTATAATCTGCATCACTGTGCCCATCTGGGTCACACCACCAGCTGGTAATTGACAGCCTAGAACACAGCATCACCATGCTTCTATTGTCTGACTGGTTCTGGTGATTACTGTCCTAGACAAACCATTTTCTTCCTTTTCAGGATTGTCTGCATAAAGGATTATGACCACAGAGAGGATAAAACACATGTTCAATTATGGTAACTAAAGGGCTTCTGAAGGGAGCCCTGAAGTGGTCTGTTGAGAGGATCGATCATTTGGAATAATAAATGATACACAAAACTGCAGATGAAACAAATTATTGACTGACAAATGTTTTAAGACAGACTTACCATCAAGACACTCAACTGGAAGTTCTTTTGGAAGAAAAAGACAAGACCGTCAAAAGTGGCCCTTGACTTAGTATGATTTAGAAGTGATGATTGTGATGTGAGGCTGGATGAAGTGGTGGCTTAACTTTCTTCTCAGGACCAGGACAGTGATAGTCCCTTGTACCAGCCACTAAGTTCACTACTGGTGGCAAAGCTGCATCCCTGGTCACTGGTCACTAAAGCTAAATGGTTGCACATAGAAAAAAACTGTACATTTAGGTCTAGGAATACCATCCTAATGAAATTATTCCAAGGACATTATGTGAGACAAGGAAACCAAAGCATTGTCTAAAGTTATATTCACAGCAGCATCACAAATAAAAACAATAAAATAAAGTGAGTAATATTATATTGAATTTTGTAAGCTCAACAATATGGGGGACATTGTGTATTATATGATAATTAGAAAAAAATCATATTTATAAGCTAAGGACTTTTTTCTATGATTTGTAATTTGTTACCTTGCTCTTATAATTTTCATCGCTAAAACAATTTACAAACCTAATTAGAGCAAAAGAAAGGGATTTGTTAAAAGCATATGGCTGGTTCTCAGCCACCATTGCTGTGGTAGAACAAATGGAGCTGACCATATTATGGCCTTGAATAAAATAATGCAAGTTCTCCTTCTTGACCTGGGAGAAGAGATTCCCTTGTTTTATAGACAGGCTCCGTTTGATACGTTCTGGACAATTTTTCTTACCAAGTATATATGACAGCATCCGAGGAACAAAGACATCTCCAGTTTTCAATGATCTGTTTTCCAAGGAGCTTCTGAAGTAGAAAAGAAAGTGTGTACCTGAATTGCTAACACCACCACAAAATGTCACTTTTAATTGGATAGGAATTATGCAGTCAGGTGTGACAAGGAAGAAGGGGTTATCATGAGCTAATAATTTGACAGAAATGCAGCCTCATGCTTCTAATCCCTCCAGAGTGTTATCTCATGATTACCAAACACTCTGCTTAGATATGCCTTATTAGTTTCTCTTTTGGATATCTTCATTCTTAGGAAAACCATACTTCTGTGTGCCAGAATATGATGATGTTAGCGGTTTAAAATATGAGCAGCTGCTTCAGCTAAACTAGTAGTTCAAATAAAATTAATCTACCCTTTACATTAATCTGTGGGCCAATCAAAATGTGTCTTTAATCCAAACAGTTTTATAATGCAGTCTAAATCATTCTGGGCCAGGTGCCTGTGCTGCTTAAAGGAAAAGTAACAAGAAAATTTAATCTGAAGATTATTAAATATTTTGGACTGGTACTTGCTTGTATCACCTAGCAACTATAGAACATACGGAGTGAATGGAACACATGGCAACTCATCCATCCTGTCACTACAGATCATATAATTAGGAGAGAGTAAGTACACTTGTTGTTGGCAGTAGAAAGATAAGGACAGGACACAGGAATTTTAAAAAGACAAAACGTTGTTTAAGATAACAGCTCCTGGCAACAACCACTATCAGGATGATGATTAGCTGAATAACATTTATAAAAGCAGGAGTTCAAAAGATGTGGGTCTCTGATACAGATGCACAGTTACAGAAACTGAAGAAATTTTGGTTAAGCCAGAAACGATTGAACTCAAGTTAAATGATCTATTGTCAAGGCATTGTATTTAGAGTTGTAGGCAACAAAGCAAAGAGTTTAAACTTTTTACCAGGAAAAAAGTCATGGGTGTGTTACCTATATATCTTACTGTCATTACATTATGGTAGATGTTGGTTTGTGCAAGTTTGTGTTTGTAAGGCTAATCATAATCAGAATATTCCTTTTGTGTTGTGAGTGGAGGAAAGAATTGGGTCTGAAAAAGAAAACTCCACTGAACAATCAGACTCAATCCTCCAACATTATTCTAAATTGTAAACATTCAAAGAAAAGAATAGTTTATCTTCAAATATAAAGCTTGAGTCTTCTCTGCTTCTAGTCATGAAAGTGTAAGTGGTAACACACTTATCCTCACAGTTGTCAATTCTTTCAAGTTGGACAGAATACGTTAGGAAATAATAACAAAGTAGCAGTAAGCAACACATGACTGGAATTTGGGGATGGAAACACAAAAAGTGAGTCCCATCATCATCCCCACAATATGCAAATATGTCTGCTGAGAGCACTTTTCTGACAAGGAACAGGGAAGTTGATGATACTCAGAGCACTGATCTCAATCAGTTGAGAGGCCAGAGACAGGGAATCTGACCTGGTGACATGGTCAGAATTTGTGTTGGGAAATAATTGAGAAGAGGAAGCTAAAGAATGGTAGGTGACACAAGTTCTTTGTAAGCATCCAGCATGGGTTCCTTGCAAAGGGATGCAAGACTCTTGTGTAGATTAAATGCAGAGGGCCTAGGCAGAGATCACCTATTGAAAAAAAAATACGTGTTTAATGTTAACCTTTTCCTCCTGCTCTTCCTCCCTGCTTTGTTCTTAGTTGCTCTCATTATATCAAAGAAGACATTTGGCATTTGTTTTTTAGGGATTGGCTGGCTTCACTTAGCATAATCTGCTCTAATGCCATCCATTTCCCTGAGGTGGGAGGGAAAGGGAGAGAAAAGGGAAATTGCATGGAAATGGAGGGAGACCCTCATTGTTATACAAAATTACATATAAGAGGTTGTGAGGGGAATGGGAAAAAAAACAAGGAGAGAAATGAATTACAGTAGATGGGGTAGAGAGAGAAGATGGGAGGGGAGGGGAGGGGGGATAGTAGAGGATAGGAAAGGTAGCAGAATACAACAGTTACTAATATGGCATTATGTAAAAATGTGGATGTGATTCTGTAATCTGTATTTGGGGTAAATTTGGGATTTCATAATCCACTTGAATCTAATGTATGAAATATGATATGTCAAGAGCTTTGTAATGTTTTGAACAAGCAATTAAAAAAAATAAAAATTAAAAAAAAAATACGTGAAATTGGGAGACCTTGAAGGGAAAACTGACAATCAGAATGGAGAGCTCTTACTCAAAGACTCAGACTTTCATCTGAGACCCTACCTGAAAGATCAGGAAGAGTTAGGGTACACTCTATTCCTAAATTCCAGGTCAAAATAGAGACAAACTATCAGAGAATCAAATTAAGCCAAGACACACCAGAAACACGTCCAATTCAACTGCCTGACAGAGGGAAGTAGAATACCTTTTTAAAGGACATGATGTAAATCATCTGTGATATAGAAAGTATAGTAACAAAGTATTAGACATGTTTAAAACTTTACCTAAAATTTAAAAAAGATAATTTAATAGAAACTGATATGATGTCTAGATTTTGTAATTAGCAGTAAAGGTGTTTAAACAGACATTGTAAATTTGGTCAAGGACATAAAGGAAAATAAGTCAGAAATGAATGAATACACAGGAAATTCCAAATAAACAAATTCTACCTCTTGATGAGAAACTGGGAATTTTTAAACACTTAAGTTTGACATGGGTTCAGCATATAGTATGTAATTTTTTGTGGTCTATTTGAATTATTTTTTTCCTTAGCTAATATTTTTAATAATTTGACAAGGATGTTCTTGAAAGGGGGATTCTTTGCATTTATTTTCCCATTTTTAGTCTTAACCAATGATAAAAATATTTTGTTTCTATTTTCCCATTTGGTTTTTTAATACCTTTATGATAGGTATTCTCTTGTTCTTTAATGTTTAAATTTTATGATAATATGCCCTTGTTTGGAACATTTTTAGCTATCATTCGGAGAGCTTGTTGAACCCTTTAAATATATAAATTCTTAGGTTTGCATCTGGAGAAAAAATATGGAATTATTTATCTCCTTTTCCTTTTGTATTCTCATTCTTTATTTTCTACTATGCATATTTTATATTTGAAATATTTTTGGTGCTTTTAATCTGCTTTCTGAGAAAACTCAACTTTTCAATTATTAATATTCCAGTGATTTTAAAATTTATGTTAACACAATTTAAAAGCATGTTTTTCTTCTCAATGTATCTTCTTAGAGATAAGTCTTCTTGTTTTATAGTTGCAACCTGTTGATGAGCTCGACCATGGGTTAAAATGATTGTATCATGAATTGCATGTCCTCAGCTATCCTCAGTATCTTTTTATATTGGCCAAATAAAATTCTTCTCAACCTTCCTGGAGGGCAAATTATGTGACTAGTCCGATAAAACAGTTAGAGGAAATACAGGAAATACAGAAAGTACAGGGATTCTTCTTACCACTAACTTCTTTCAGAAAATTACCATTGCTTTCAACTATTTTCTGGACTTTTTAGTTTTGTTTTTTGGTGGTACAAACTTTTGGGATGATAATCTCATTTTATTTCAAAGTGAGAGAAGTCACTGTTTTTGCTGCATAGAATGATATCTTATTCTGTTGAGCTGCTGTAACACAGTGTCAAAGACTGGATGATTTATAAAAACAACAGAAATCAATTTTTCACAGTAATGCAGTCAGAGATCAGTACATCATCATGACTCTTTGAGGCAAGGGGTCTCTCTTATGGCCATGGACTGCGAATTCTTTTATCTTCATACAAGAAAAAGAGCAAATAACTATCAAAGATCTCTTTTATAGGTACACCAAAACCATCAATGAAGTCTCCATCCTCATGACTTAATCACTTTCTAAAGACCCCCCACCTCCTAATACCATCACTTTAGGGATTAGGATTTCAATATATGAGTTATGGTGAGGCATAAACTTTCAGTCAATAACAGATGGTATAGTACGACTTGGGGTTTCAGTGTATCCTGCACCAATTGTCAAATAAAACTCTTAAATGCACGTGAAAGTGCATACCAAATTTCAGAGTTCCTTGTCTTTACCATTTTCTGATCATTACAGTCATGCTCAGGTCTAAACTGAGCTCTTTCTCAGCTTCTTTCACTCTGACTTTGGTTCAGTTTCATAAGTCTGTGGAAGTTTCACCAGGAGAAGCAAACTATGGCTTGCCTAATCCACGCCTGTTATAGTAAATACAGTTATTAGCATATGCTGTGCCCATTAATTATTCTATTGTCCATGGCTGCTTTCATGCTCCAACGGCAGTGAGTGGTTATGGCAGACACTTCTTGTAAAACAAGCCAAAAATATTTGAAGTCTGAATCTTTACATAAAACATTTGCCAATCTTGGGTCTAGAGTATTATTTAAAATACATGCATCTGATATTAGCTTCCACAATTTCATGTCCATTCTTTCCTCTCTCCTGCTATTTCTGTTTTTGTGGATTTATTCTTGTTGTCCCTTCAAAATGGTTTGTTCAGATCTCAGTTTGGCACAGAGTTAACCATGAATATTCAGCCTATCTATTGTAACTGAAGGTTCCAACCACTTGTCTTTGTTATCACCACCTACACTACTTTATTGGAATATTTATTTATTTGTTTGTTTCTATCACTGAATATTATTTACCTATTAATCTCTTAGGCATGCAACTTTTTCATTTTACCATTTCTAAAATAAAGCAACATGCAATGTTAGAAAATGTTGCTTATATTAATTTAATTTTACATGCTTTCTTCCTTTAAATGTTTATGGAACACCAAATGTGCTGGTGTTATTGTGTTCGATGCTTACAATCCTAAGAATAGCAATAATAAGAATAAAAACTATTAAAAAGGACATGATTACTACTCTTAAATCTTTAGCCTAGTACCTTCTTAGTGTATTCCTAACAAAGAATATGGAAATGAAAATATCAAATCAGTATAACATGAGTTATTATAGAGTTAATCTTAGCACACATACATAATAAGTTTGCTTATGATAATATAAAAAAGTTTATATTAAGGAATAAATAAAATTTTCACACAATACAAGAAAGGTACTCTCTTAAGAGACCCTCTTAAAAGATAAAATATAAACAATTTATATGACAAGTGTAAAATATATCTGTAAAGTTATAAAGTCAGGCTAGTCCCAAAGCATTGTGACAATTTCCATTACCTTCCTTCTGTGCAAACTTTGGTAAGTTATTTAACCTCTTCAAGCTTTAGTTTTTGTGTAAAAGATAAAGGTAATATTAATAATTTCCTTGTAGTTTTGCCCTAGGGATTATATGAAATAATGCACTTGACAGATTTAAAAGGATTCCTGGCACATAATAAGTTATCAGAAAAAGACTGTTGTTAATGCTCTGAATTATCCAGGGGGGTAATGATTTAACTCAAATAGTAAACATACAGAAGTATTTTAAGGATAGTGCTACTGTTGGGTGGTAAGAAACATTTTGGAAAGGAGCAAAGTTCCTAATCATCCAGAAAATCCTAGGATTTAGACTAATTGTCTTTTTTATTTCTTTTGACATGATAACTAGAACAAAATTGAACATTCTTGTGTTCAAATCAGGATCACTTGAATTTATGTTCATCTAAATTATTTTCTCAACTTTTCTTAAAAATCAATAATCCAACTACTTAAATTTTTATATACACATTTCTCCTAGACATATTTTGTCTAGTAACTTGTGTAAGCATTACTTAAGGGAAGTATATCAATATTTTTTTTCAAGCTGCTACTATAACTTATGTTTCCTTTCATTTATTGAGAGGAAAATGTTAGCAATCTCATGTAGAATTGATTGTTGAAAAAATAACATTACAACATGTATTGATCTATCAAGACAAAAATATTATGTGACATAATTTGGTATACTGTTGATTTAAAAATATTTTGTATTCTGCTTCACCTTTTGGTCATAACGTGGGGTCTGTCTGGTATATGTTTAAAGTTTAAATTAATGTGATGTTTAGAAGCATGGTATGCCAAGTTTAAAAAACAATAAATCAGTGATTCTATTTGAGTCTCTTTAATAATTTAGTGCAAATATGCAGAACTATTTCCACAAGACCAACAGAAACAGACAGCAGAATTGGAATGTTTTTAATAATCCACATCATGTGTCCATTTCTTACATAGGCTCAACTTATATTTCTTAGTATTACATTTCACCTGAATATTTGTAGAAAAATTTTAAAGAGTTTTTTTTCTGCAATGTATTAGAATTGCACATTTTGATAATTTCTTTCTCAGAATTCTGGGACAAATGCTTTTCTAAGCCTCTGTTAATCTCTCAGAACATAGCACAGCATTTTACTCATATTTAAGATGAAATCACTTTCTATTTTATGTAAAAGAATTTTTAAGCCAATAGAAAGTCTCCAAGTTGAGCAGATATTTAAAGAGACTTAGTGTCAGTCATTGGGATGTAAACCACCAAAAGAAAATGTTCTTTTGGCTTCTATAAATGTCATATTAAGAGCAGAGTCTGGGGCAGAGCATGCAGGAGCTTTGGCAGCTTCAGCCCTTGAGGATAGAAGGCAGTCAGAAAAACACAGGAGCGGGCCTGGGGAAGCAGACCTAGTTTCAGAGGCTGGTCCTGTGGGAACAGGTTAGAAACCCAGAGCAGAGGGCTGATGAGCTCAGCAAATCATGCTCTGGAGAGTACTCAAGGGAAAGAGGCCATGTCCACTCAGCACTTTTGACACAACTTCAAGGAAGTCTGCAGGGTGATTGCAGCAGTGCAAAGTCATACACTAGATTCCTTCAAATGTTCTACTTTATTCAGAATGCATATTTTCTCAGGAAGTCCTGTTTCTGCTTGAGTTAGCAAGACTCATTTTTTCAATAAAAAAATGAGTCTTGCTAACTCAATGTAGCAAAGTCCAATTTTTTCATTCAAATTAATGACCTATTTATTGCTACTTCAAATTACATTTCAATCCTTGAGATGATTCTTCTACTTTACTATACCTTGGATGACTCTATTTCAACATAATCTTTCCTTGATACTGCCAAGCTAGCTGGGTAGAGTGGGTGCCTAAGTGTGTGTGTGTGTGTGTGTGTGTATGTGTGTGTGTGTGTGTGTGTACATGTTTCTGTTGGGAGTATTTTAGTCCTCACCTGACTAGCAATCCTGTAATAACTCTGGACCGTGTCTGATTCTAAATAATCCACTCTTTCAATATGGACAGTTGCTCCTGAAGGCACCCTGTACTCATGGTTTCAGCAACTCTAGTAACTCACTCAAAAAAGTATAACACCCACACCTTGACTGTTTTCATTTAAAATCAGTCTTTGCATGGAATTGTGGATTACACTGGGTCACCTTTTTCCTGTTTGGAATTACATGAACCAAAATACCCTTCCTTCTTGAGTGTTGGATTATAATTGACCACAAGAGAAACCTATGTAAGGTTTGGAAGACTGAAGTGAATTAGTAAGCACTGCTTCTAAAGGTGTCTTTTTCTCACCAAAAGTATTAAAGAAAGATTCATAATCAGTAGGTTTCAGATTGTCTTCAATTTCCTATAATTCACTTTTCCTCATAATTTGTTACATGTTTTGAAATTTTATTCATAAGAATGCTTCAAAAATATCTTAGTTCATCCTACTGTCTTATGTCTGTGTCTTGAGCTACAGGCTTTGGTGAACACATTTCCCTAAACCCACCTAAGTATATGAAAAAAATGGTCTGCATTGATCTCTTCCATTCTTCTTTCCAGAGCTTTTTTGGTAGGTAGTACTTTGGCAGGTAGTGTCATATTTTCTGGGCATCATAGTCATAATCTCTGTCTCTGGTGTTTAGTTATGCCCACTGAGACTGTGATAAAACAATACAAGAAAAAGTAGCTACTGAGTCTGCTTGATTGGATCATTCCCAATTTGACCATGCTGCCTGGAGTCTGCCAAATAGAAGCAAACAGGGTGATTTACTTCCTGAGCAAACCCATCTGTTCAGCAACAGAAGATATGAGTGTCAGCTCCCTAACGGAAATGTGTATCTAGGGAAGTAGCTACCAATAAATCTTAGAAGCTTTAGCTATATTATCTCATTTTCTCAGTCCATAGTTTACATACACATATGACAAAATTTGCTGCCCGTGATGTTAACAAACAAGTCAATGGCTGCATAACTTTTTCATGCTATGTCCATGAACAGAACTCTAAGCTACATGGACGAGATTCTGGCTTCTAACTCTAAGCTCACTACACTGCTAGGCATATTGATTTTGGTTATCTCTGGTCTGGATAACTCACTATTGGATTGTCAAGCAAAAATTTCACATGAGCTACTCAAGAATGAATCACAATGTTCTCCAAACGTGTCTCTGCTGGGAGACCCTTGGATTGCAGCATCCACAGGTGGACTCTCCGGGGACACAGCTCGTTTGCTGTCTCTCCCCAGTGAGAATGCAGCAAATGCCAAAATGTATAACTCTGGTCACGAGCAATTGATTTTTAAAAACCCTTCATTTGTGTTTCTACTAAATTCCTCACTTAGGATAAAGGGAAATGGATGCTCTATGATGTGAGAAAATTACTACTTAGTAGACCATGAGAAAAGAATGAGAAATATCACTTCTGATTCTCTCCTATCCTGTGATATCAGTCTCCATCACAAGCAGCTCATGCCCTTCTTGTGCTATAAAACCTTCAGTGGCATTATCAGACCAAAGGGGTTCCTTTAATTTTAAATGTAATAGGGGGATTACTTACCCCACACAATCAGATACATAATAAATGCTGAGAGGATCAGGGAAGCTTTGAAAGAATTTGTGAGCTGGACTGTTTGGGTTATATCTGTTTGTTGTATACTATTGATTTCTACAAAAAAAAGTACAATCTCTGAAAAGAAAAAGAAATAAGTGAGCAAATCCTTTAAAAGGAAAATAAGTTATAAGAAGGCATTTGATGAAATTGATTTCTCTTTCATCCTGAGGTTTTCTAAGGGATCCAATCTGCTCATAAAAAGAACAAAATTTGTTTTCAGATTTATGTATCAGTGTGCTAAATGATTGCAAATATTATATTTATTCTAACAATTTCATATGGCAGATATTATTATACTTACCTTTTTACATATAAGGGAATCATGATTCTTGGAACTTTACTAAGTGCCCATTTTCATAATGCCATTATAGATCTGACATTATTTAAAATCACATCTGTTTGATCCTAGAAACCACACCTTTAAATACTCTAAACTACAAATAGGTAAAAGGTGCACTCTGAGCACTGGCTCTTATTTCCCCTTAATTTACCTGGACTGACTCCTTCTCACCCCACTTCCTTTTCTTTACTCTTTTCTACTGTCTTGTTAAGGTGAGATTGCAATAAATCACCTAGTCGATCTTAAAGCAGGAGAAGGAAACTTTATTCATCTGTTGGCATCCGGATCCACCAGCTGGCGGGGCCAAGATGTAGGCTGCAAGTTTATACCCCATGACCCCCTCCCAGGGTTTGAGTACACCTTTTATAGTCCAAAACCATATTAAAACATAAGTGGCTGTTTCTATGACTTAAAAACCATAAAAAGTCATGAGATCTAAAATTATAAGCAGAAAAGTGAGTTGGCCAAAATGTTATGTACAAGTTAAAGAATGGTTACTAACATCTAGACAATCAATCTCTGACAGGGTACATTGTCCAAGAAAAACAGGAACCAAAGAGAGAATACTTTTACATTGTATAAGAATTGCCATTTTGTGTTGCCAAACATGCTACGCTAAGCAACTATTGATGGGTACAGAGGTGGGGCTTTCTTTGGGAGAAGCATTTCTTACATGACATAAAGTTTCAGAGCAAAATGGAGTCTGTTTGGTCATTGCCCATAACATTCTCATCTGCTTTTTCAACATCCCCGTATATAACGGTTAGTTTTATTTGTCAATTTGACAAGGCCTTAGATGTTTTTAGTCATCTTTTACTTTGCTGAGAACAAAAGACCAGACATGAACAATTAGCAGCAAAAAAAGTTTATTTTGGGATTCATGATTTTAGAAGTCTCAATTCATAGAAGGCTGGCTCGATTCCTTGGGGTTGAAGGTGAGATAGAACATCGTGGTGAAAAAGAGGTGGAGGAAAGCAGCTCAGGACATTACCAGGAAGCAGAAAGAACTTTTCTCTCTCTAAGTATTTTTAGTTGTAGATGGATAATACCTTTATTTTATTCATTTATTTTTTATGTGGGGCTGAGGATCAAACCCAGTGCCTTACATGTGCTAGGCAAGTCCTCTACCACTGAGCTACTACACCCCCAGCCCAAGTGCTTCACACTTAGGGACAAAATATAAACCTTATTAAAGACACATCCTCAATGATATCTCCTCTAGCTATGTACTACTTGCCTATAGTTATCACCTCGCTTAATCCTTATCAGGGAATTTATACACTGATTAGATTAAATCTTCTCTAAACCTTCTTACATTAACCAACACATGAACTTTTGGGAAGCAACTAATATTTTGTTGGCAGCAGGTCCACCCTGGCCCCTGGAGCCCAGCCTCCACTTGTTTGTTCTGCATGCCAGCGTGGCCAGCTCACAAGGCCATGGCGCAGACTTGCGGTTTTCCTGTTTATCCTCCTGAGACATATGTGCTCCACGGGAACGTCTTGACCTTTTCTGCTCTGGTGGACTTCCTGATAAGGGAAGTTTCAGTATCTAACAATGGCAGATGTCGCAACTGAATTTCTCCCCTCTCCCTCCCTCTTTTGGGTAACTTTCCACTTCTGCTGCTTGGGGTATAAAAGGAGATGATGTTAGTAATAAAGTGTGACTGCTGGATGAAGAACCTTGGTGTCCTGTGAACTTCTTAACCTCACTGTCCCTCGCCAGACTCGGCTTCGTTAGCCGGACGCGGCAATATTTAAAACATAACATTCTTCCCTTGGTTCCCAAAAGCTTATTTCCATCTTACAATGCAAAATGTAACTAGTACATTTCCAAAAATGCCCATAGTTCAACAATTCCAACATGGCCCAAAAGTTTAAGTCCAAAGTCTCTTCTGAAACTCTAGGAAAACTCAGAATGCGCCCCTGAGTAGCTCTGCCCCTTGGGCTTTGCTGATTGCAACCCAGATGGCCCCTCTCTTGGTTGTCAGTGCTGACTTCTGCAGCTTTTCTTGATAGACTTGCCACTTTCCTGGCATTTCTTTTTCTTGGATGTTAGAGTCTGTAAACAAGTCTGGATGGCGCCTGGCAAAATGCCAGAGGGAGTGGTTTGTAAAGTAACAAAAGCGAGCCATTAATTGTGGAGATTCCTGATTGGTTGACTGCTGTATCTAGTTTATGCTAATTAAGATAAGCTGTGCAAAATGTATAAATACCTCTGTTATCCTACAATAAACGGCTCCTATTCCTGCTGCATCAACATACACAAGTTATTCGTCACCCCCCGGATATTCTGCTGCAGCTGGACTGTGGCACTTGGGCATCGACCTCTCCGGGGTAGCCTCCAGGGACTCCAACTCACCTGCACTTTGTCTGGTCTCCCAGGCATTCCTTTGAAATATTGATAGAAGCCTCCATGAACTCCTAACTCCAGCATATTGTATTCCTGAAGAACCAGCACCATATGGTTAATGCCAAAGTCAGCGACCACTTCCAGCAGTAGTCAGGCTTCCAGGGACCATAGCTGCAGCAGCCTGAGTGGCTGAGCATGGTAAAAACACTTCCTAGGCTGCCCTGTGCAAGCAAGGTGTGCCACTGGTCTCTTCTCAAGAGAATTTTTACTTTTACACCTTTGAGCCTGAGATGGGTATGATCTTGCCAATTCCTGAGATGCCCTCAAACCAACTTTCTTATTGTCTCTGGGCAAAGTGTTTAGTATTTCTTTAGTGGCTGTAATGTCTTTAACAACCACAAATACCTTAGCCCCAGTTTTACTGGCTCTTTTCTGATGGAACTTCATGTTTTTCAGATCTTTCTTCTTTGATTGCCTCTCCTGATTGTCACATTAACCATGCCATCACCTGAATCCTATGCTGCCTACCTCCTCCAGATTGAGAAGTCCATTATCTTTAAATTCAGCATCACAGGAAATATAAAGATACAGGCAAAATCCAGACAACTTCTTAACGAGAACATAACACAGATGACCTCTATTCCACTTTCCAATAGTGTCCTCCTTCTCCTCTGAAATCTCATGACCCCAATCTTTGCTGTCCACAGTCTTACTGGCAGTTTGGTCTTTTAAAATCCCACCAGAATTGCCCATTAAAGTCCACTTGTAACATTTTAAAGCTTTTCCGGCATGCATCACTAAACTTTCCAAAATTCTTCCCACAAAAATCCAAAAGGCTCCAAAAGTTTTTAAATTTCATTGTCAGGTTAGTCATAGCAATGACTCCACTTCTCGGAACCAATTTCTACTTTTGTCCGTTTTTTTTTTCATTGCTGCAATGGAAAGACTCAACAAGAACAATTAGAGTAAAAACCTGTTTAATATTGTGCTCATGATTTCTGAGTTCTCAGTCCATAGAAGGTTGACAGCATTTCTCGGAGCTCAAGATGAGGCAAAACATCATGTTGGAAGAGTGTGTGGAGGAAAGCAGCTCAAAACATTATTGGGAAGCAGAGAGAGAGAGAGAGAGAGAGAGTCTACTCTTCAGGGACAAAATATATACCTCAAAAGTACACCACCAGTGACTCACCTCTCCCAGTCACACCCCATTTGATTACAGTTATCACTCAGTTAATTCCCATCAGTGGATGAATGCCCTGATTAGATTAAGACTCTCCTAACCCAATTGTTTCACTTCTAAGCTTTCTTGCATTGCCTCACACGTGAGCTTTTGGGGGACACCTCATATCTAAACCATAACAACACTATACCCAAATTTTTGCTCAAACCTTATTCTGTGTGTTTACATGAGACTGGGGGGGATTAAAATTTAAATAAGTAGATTGAATAAAGCAGACTTCCCTCATACAATCAGTTGAAGGCCTAAATAGGACAAAAGGGCTAACCTTCCCCCAAGTCCAAGGAACTCCTGACTGAAGGTCTTCAACCTTTCTCCTGCCTTCGGATTCAAGCTACAACATTGGCTCCTGAGCCTCACTGGCCTTTGGATCAGAACTACATTGACTCTATTGGTTCTCATGCTGCTGTGGTTTAAATTTGTTTCCCAACTTTCATGTCTCTGAAACTAATCTCAAAGCTGTATGTTAATGTTATTCAGAGATGAGGCCTTTGGGAGCTAAGGATTTGATGAGATCATGAGGGTGGTTTCCTTTCCATGGCATTTGAGGATGAATAAGAGGAAGAGAGACCCCCCCCACACAACCCCCAGCCAGCCTGGCTGCTCTGCCTCACCATGTGATGCCCTCTGCCATATCATAATGAGCAGGAAGGCCCTGACCAGATGCTGGCATCTCTTAGACTCCCAGATTAATGGATGGCCATTCCATATAAATTACCCAGTCTCAGGTATTTACTATAAACAACAACAACAACAACAACAACAACAACAACAACAAAAACAGACTACAATGCAGGCTTCAGACTCAGACTGAAAGCTGTCCTAGTTTTCCAGCTTGCCAACTCAGCCTGAAGTCTTTGAGATTTGCCAGCCTCAATGATTATGTGAGCTGATTCCTTGCAATCCCTCTGCCTTTCTGACTTTCTCTCTCTTTCTCTATAGACGTAACTATAGAGAGTCATAAAAGCATCCAATCAGTATGCATCACTATATCACTATAATATATACAGATAGTACATATGCATATGTATATAAGAAGTGGTTGGGGAGAGAAATCTATAGGGTTCTAGAATTCATAAAGTTGGAAAACCCAGATAGTCATGATGGTTACAAATATTCATGTCATTTTGTGGTTTGATTAGTGAAGAAATGGTATCTTTGGGAATCCAACAGAACCAGAGTAGTCTCTTCCATGAATGATTTAATTCAGCACAATGGCATAAAGGTATTTTTATTTGATTACTTACACTCATTTTTCTTGTTCTAGTATTTCCTTTATATTCAAAATTTGCATATCTGCAATACACTTCTCAGTGTTAATTCATCTCCAGAGAAATGCATTTTCCTTTTCCACTCAAGTTCTTTGTCATCTTAGACTGAGCAGAGTGCCCTCAGTTCCCTAAACATTACACTCAAAAGCAAGTGGAACATTTATTTTTCACCACAAAACTTCAATTCCATAAAAAAGTCATGGGTCATGGGCTGTATTTAACATATCCATGTGAAATGTGTTCCATTCTCTCTTCCTCCAGTGTGTCTATCCCATTCTAGCTATGTAAACTTATGTCTGGTCTACTACAGTTGCCTCTTAATTTCTTTCTTCTTTTACATATTTTATGACTTATTTATCAAGGAACAGCAGAATATGTTAACACTTAATGAAAATTAATCTATTCCTTGGCTTAAAGCCTGCCTCTGGTTTGTATCAGCTTCCTATTGCTGCTGTAAGGTAGCACCACAACATCACTGCCTTATAGCAACAGAGATTTTTATCAGATAGTTCTGGAGGTCACCTGTGCTGCATTTCTTCTGGAGTCTCCAGGGAGAAAACCTTCTTATCTATTCCATCTTGAAGAGGCTGCCTGTATTCTTTGGCTCTTGGACCCTTTTCATCTTCAAAGCCTCAGTGGAGGATAAAGTGCTTCTCAAGCTACATCACTCTCACACTGGGTCTTCTACGTTCAAAGATCTCTGAGATCACATTGACACATCCTATGCTTAAAGTCAGCTGATTTGCAACCTTAATTCCCCTGGATCATATAAAATAATACATTCACAGATTTGAAGGATTAGGTCCTAGACATTCTGCCTCCTACAGGCTTCCCTAAGAAACGAAACCAAACAACAGCAACTACAAAACCCAAACCTGTTCAAAATTTAAATCTCCCTACTCCTTGTTCCCTGCTCAGCTCTCAGTCTACATTATAGATGATTCTCTCCTTTGCTCACGGGGCTCTGGGTGCACTCACCTTTATTGGATGTCTGGGCCTCCCACATTGTCTGCGCCAGGACCTTCGCATACATGCTGTGTCAAAGGTTGTTTCCCTCCACATGCCCTTGAGTGGGCTCCTGCCATTTAGTCTGCTTTTCCAGAGAGGCTTTTCTTTTTTTTTGTTTGCCACTCAAATAAGGCAGTTCCTGACGTTGCACAGGTTTAAATTATTATAGCATATTCCGTTTACAGAATTTAAGAGCAGCTGAAATTGCCACATTCATTTGTTTTCTGGTTTAATGTCTCTCTAACCCACTAGAAAGAAAGCCAAGTGCGAATATGAAATTTCTCTGTTGTCTTAACAAATTTTACCTCCAGAGTTTACAACAGCATCTTGCTGGTAAATTCTCAATGCACATTTGATGAATAAGTGATTGAACAATTTTATGAATTAATTTTAAATGACTCACCAACTAAGATGCACTTGCATTTCTTTTCTTCCAGCAGGGAAAGGATTTTCCAGTCTATTTTCTTTTCCATAAAGTTAACCATTATTTAAAAAGGAAGAAGCTTTCAATTCTTTACTCCCTCTAGGGTACCATGCATCATTCCTCTGAGGGCATTTTTAGCTCAGAAGAAAGTTGTCTTTATTCCGTAGTTTTTTAATTCATTTTTTTCTCTGATACTCTGGGAAACAAAAAAAAGTTAGCTGTTCTCAGAGGGATGCACTAGAGAATTATTTAATTTAGAAAACAAGAGTATTTACCATGTGGTCCTGTGATCTAAATGGAATGAGAAGGTCACTCTGGGTCTTCATTTAAATTGCATAGCATGATTTTCCTATCGTTCCTTGCGTTTCATGCAAAGTCTTGCTTGTGCAAGTTAGCTGCAGATGTGGGAAACACAGGCAAGGTAGGGCTGTTCCAGATAAAGCTAAAGCCAACTCCAGTGCATTAGCTCTAAGAGAGCACCCTTGCAAACTTGACCTCACTCTTTCAGGATCCATTCTGCTTTAATTTTTAAATCTTTTTATGTCTCTTGCTTGTTTTTCCTGTTACTTGAGCTTCCCAGGGCAGATAAACTTATTCCTTTTATCCAAGATTCTGGCAAACTCAGTCCCATCATTATGCAGATCCTTCAAGGTGCTCAGAGTATAAGGGGGAAAAAAAATAAATGATTTCCCTTTCTTATTTGACTACATGTATCATAGAATTGAATAATTCAGTACAGGCAAAGGCTATGTATTTCTTATTCAGCTTATGAAGCTATGTGTTTCTTATTCAGCTAGTAAGTAGCACATACTTGTGCCCAATTAATATGAGCTTGGTTAATAATTGATCCCTTTACTACCTAGGGTATTTTGGGCTTGGAACAAGGATTAATTTTGTTTGACTAAAAAGAGAAAATCCACTTGAATTGATTGCTAATCATGTATTTTATTCTAGATTATACATGAAGTATCAAATTCTAATTTTGTTGGTACCATTAACAATTGGCATACCTGCTGCCTTTTATGTTGAAGAGCAAACTTATACAGATACCTCCATTTACTTCTTGTAGTAACAGTGTGGATGTGATGCTGTGTTTTATTGGTGTGGGTTGGACCTCAGCATGACCATTTACAAACTTTCCCATAGCACTTGTATTTCATTAATTTTTATTTTGCTGGGACAGGTTCCATTACATTGGAAATTCCCAACAGAATTTGAAGCCTGGGGCAATTCTCTTCTATATACTTGAGAGCAGTATATGATATTTATATAGCCCTACTGTTCAAGGGCTCAAAGCACTTGATAAATATCATCCCATTGATCCTATCCACTTTCCCAAACAGTAAATGGCAAGAATCGGTATCACCAGTTAGCAGTGAGAAAAAAAGTTCTGAAAACTAAAATGCAAAGGGATTTGAAAGACCAGTAAGAAGGATGAAACCATGTTGATCATGGATTTTAACTAAAAGCTCTCCTCAGTCTTTAAAATTCATCTTTCTTCTCTTTGCCCTTAATTCATAAAATGACAGTTCATTTTTGTTTTATCAGCTACAGTCTTTTTTTTCTTCTTAATAAACCTGATTTTCAGTAATTTTGCTGATTACACGTCTGGAAAATATACCATTCTCCCTCCTGGTACATGGATTGTCTCTGAAATCCATATAGTTCTTCCCTCCATTCTTGTATTTAATTAAGAATCACAGTGAAGTGAGAAGTCTTTCCTACAACACCTATTGTCACTGAAAGAAAAGCCAAGTCTAAAAGACACGATTTTCCCACTGCCTCATTGATAAAACAAGAGATAGTGGAATCAAGGATTTCCAACTTGAGTGATATTTATTACTGTAAAATAATTCAGAAGCAGGAAGGAATTATATTTAAAGGTCATTGGTAAAAATATGGTAGATGAAAGATATTTCTAACTATCTCCTGTTCCAAGTGGGTTTTATTGCTACTTTTGATTTCAACTGCTGTGTTCTGCTCTACAATTATTACCTAGCATGGATCTTGAATGACTTAATGATCAATGATAAATTCTTTGTTGGGAAATGGGCACAAAGACAGATATAATAATATCTTTTATTTTTTTCTGACATACTAAAATTATGTTGTGTTTATATAGCTAGAATGGCTTCATTAATCAAAAAGAAATTTGCTGAAGCATGTTACTTGCCCCTTGAATTTCTCAAGATTATCTCAACCAATGTGTTTAATTCCCTGGTCATTACATCATTTTATCAGGTCAAACAATACTTCAACTATGTCATGAATAAGTTTTACTACAGACAAAAACAGATTGTGGCATATATCTGCAGCACTTTGAAAACAGAAAAGACGAAAGGCAGTGAACACAGTACATTCTTTTCACCTGCCAATATTACTTTGAATCACCTTCTCCCCACCTTAGAAAGAGATGCTGGAGTCAAGCAACTCATCCTGTATATTGTCCTTGAAACTGAGAGTGAAGTTCCTTCTTATGATTTATTCATTAATGTTCTTGTGATTGACAGCAACCTGACAAGATTCCTGGTGGTGGATGAGACCTGATGCTAGGACAATGTCATAAACTGCCACCTCTAGAAGGCATGCTGAGTGAGGACAATCTCCCTATCTTGCCCTTTCTCCTTTTGTACATTGAAGCATTACCAGCATCTAGAATGAAAACACTCTAATCAGAACCCTATTGCTGCCAATTCTCTTGACATGTCTTATTTCTGTGACCCACAGTGCCTTGTCAACCACAATCCCATCCATTCACCTCTCCTCTAGTGGAATCTTGTGCTTATAGGTCGGCTTTCCTAAAATGCAGAGCACGAGTCCAAGGGCAAAAATCTTGAGTATAGTGCATCGCATGATCTGTCTCACAATATGCTCATAAAATATATTTTGGCATTTTCCCCCTGAATATTTGTTTTCCCTTTGAAACTAATTTAACTTCTGCTGTGACCCACTTTGAAGGATTAGGTGACACTGATGTCTCTTTGCCAGGGCCATCTTTGGCCTCCATTTCATTCCATTCCACAGAGAACTCTTCGACATAGGCTTAAGGTGCCCTTGTCTCTACAACCCATGCCACAGTAATAAGGTCTCCAAAACCCACTTGAGCAGTACTTTCAGAAATCCAGTCTTGAAATTTAATGATTTCTAATGTCTGCAACTTTCATTTTCAGATTGTGCCATGTATATTTCCAACACGTGGAATTACTCAGTCTCTTAAATATTAAGTGAAAACATCTCAACATCACAATTCTCTGATCTGCCAATTCCAAGTTTATTTATGTCTGCATCCTAACATTTCTTTTACTTCCTTGGGGCCTCTAGTCCTTTCCTTACCTTTCATCTTAAACTGTCCAACATTCATTTCACTCACTCTCATGGCAACACCCATAATTTACTTCTTTTACATTTTCATGTTCTTTTATTCACTTAGTGAATGATGGAGGTTGGTTCTACAAATTGAGAATCTCTGAGCATAGAACATAATAATATTGGCATATGGTGCTAATTTAAATTAGATAACAAATATGTTTGTGATGCTAGATTAATTAGCTATCAGGTCCCTTTCACCTTTACTTTCACTCCTATTCTACTATGCTAAGATGTTCCCTCTGGGATCATCCTTTGGAATGGACCAGTTTTTACTTCTGCTTATATCTCCTCCCTTTTACAGGTCATTCTTCATACACTGTTTCAATAATTTCTCTTGAACAGAAATATGAACATATCATTTTCATGTTTTATAATGTAATACTTTTCTTGTTGTTAATTACATTTTAGCAATCATATGGACTAAAATGACTAAGCATCAAGTTGTACAATTAGAAATATCATCTGAAATATCTTATCAAGGCATGAAATTACACCCACATCTTTCTTTAGTCACATATTCCGTCTCATCTTCACTACTCTGTGTTTTTTTTTTACCAGAAATATGTAATTCTCTCTCCACAAAACCACCTTGCTTATCACTCCCTGCCATTCGTAGCATCTCCTCCCTGCTCTAGACATCCCTCCCAATGAGGTTTGGTGGGTGAGTTGTTACCCATTTTCCCCTCCAGTACTGTAACTCAGTGAAGCTTTATCTACATCTGAGGTCTCAATAATTTCATCATACATGCACTTTTGAATATTTTCCTTGTTGTTTAATAAGAATTCAAAAGGGACATCATATAATTTTGTGACTGTAATAGCACATTGTACGACAGTTATTTGTTTAGCTATCATTCTCCTTTATTAACATATGGCATTCTGGAATATAATGTCGGTCTCATATTAACTTCTCAAACACAAGGACATTGCACAAAGCTTAACAATTAACAAAGCCCCAGAAAATTTTTACTAAACAAATTAATAGAAATTGAATAAGAACAATTAGCACACATGACAGCAATCTCATGAACATGGGTAATCTCAGGACATTTCTTGACATGGTAATGAAGGTTTAACATCAGGTTTTTATTAAATCTAAACAAGTATAAAGTTCACAAAGACTGTGCACGGGGAAAGCCTGCACAGTGGATTCTTAACTGCTTCCTCCTCTGAGTGATCCCTTACCAGGACTGGATTATGCAAATATCAAATGAGCCTTTGCCCTGAATACTAGAGAAATTAGATACCTGTACATTATGCTTTAAATGCCCAACATCAATTTATGTTGCCAGAATGTATCAGTGAAAAACCTTCTGGTTAGTTGCCTTTACAAAAAGAAAAAATTGGGGTCTGGATTGTATTCCAGCAAGATAGGTAGAAAAGCCAACTTTCTCTTATTACTATTTTTTGCCAATACTAATAGGTTTCTTAACCACTGTTGTACATTCTAATTTAAAACCACGTGTTCTTCCCTAAAATGAGTACTGGAAAAGAAAGGCAAGCTTTAAATGTAGAATGCTTCACTCTTAGAATTACTGCTGAGTATATAGAAAAGTGAAAATGCCATTTAAAAAGTAAGAATGAAAAAGGTCAAAAATAGTTTTTCTTGATAAGCTTATATATTAAATATATTTCATAGGGAAGTAAATTGAATGGATATTCTTAAAAATAACCAAAATACATTACTCAAAATTAGTTTTTCATAATTGTCAGAGTTGCAAAATCTAACTGATGGACTTCAAATGTAACATCATTTAACGTCATTTCACAAAATTAGCAAGGCTCCTAAAGTAAGAAATATGAAACAAGAAATAAAAATAAAGACCTCCCCCTCTCCCATCTCTTTGACTCGTGTGTGTGTGTGTGTGTGTGTGTGTGTGTGTACTTGAGATCTTTTACAAATGAGCTAGAATAAAAGTAGGCTACAAAATGAAGATTCCTCTTATTTTGTCTTTGCTTTGGTTTAGGAAAATATGAGGGAAAACACATTAGTATGTTTAGCAGCTTTCAAGGAGGATGTGAATTTTGGGTTTGGTCCTTAGTGTGTCTATTTTTGGAATCTCATATGTGGAAGAAATCCAGGATATCTGCCTAAAAGACAAATGCTAAAAGCACACTTGAGGTTCCTGTTTTCTCAAGAAACATGCATATAGGTTTAAGCATGTATGCTGCATATTTCTCTGTTTTCATTCATTCATTTTATTGATTTCTTATTGTTTATTTTTGGGGTACTGGAGATTTAACCCAGGGACAATTTGCCACCGAGGCACACACCCATTTTTATTTTTTATTTGAGACAAGGTCTCAATTGTTGATTAGAGCCTCACTTAGTTGCTGAGGATAGCCCTGAATTTATGATTCTCCTGTCTCAGATTCTTGAGTTGCTGGGATTACAAGTGTGAGCCATCATACTCACATAACTTATTTATTAAAAACAACAACATGTAATGTGTCATTTCTTTGGGCCAGACCCTCCTGAACCACTAATTAATAAAAATCAGCCCCATCCACCAGAACCACTTGGTTTATTGAGAATAGATCCTTTGTATACTCTTAGGTATTACAGTAAAGTTTTGAACAAGTTCACATGGGAACATGTGGAAAAGTTATCTAAGGATTTTCACAGATGCTGCTATCAAGGGAAGAGGATCAGAAAAGTAATATTTGATGCTTAAGTTAGGCTCCTCAAGGAAAGTAAGGTCACAGAAGAATCAATATCACATGGAAAAACATGGAGTAGAGAAAGATCAGTGTGTTCAGAAAAATACTTTTTGGTCTGAAGTGACAGAACAAGAATATGATATCTATAAAACATTGATACAAATCAGAGACAGAATTGAGGCCATTTACGTAATAACTGTGATTTCACTAGAGAGCGTCCAGTCAGTGTGGAAAATGGCAGGTGAAGAAGTCCTGAGGCAGGGGGCTTGTCATGCATACCTGTGAATGTCATGACAACTTATTTCAGACTATCCTGTATGTGAATGCAATCCTTTAGGCATGGTTAACAATGGAAGGACAAGGTCAAGTTTATAGTTTCCAATATTATTCACACAGCTCTCCAGAAATTGGACTGAACAGAGAATAGCACAGTAATGGCAACTAATTTGGAAGATGTTGCACTAGTCCTGTCAGGAGATTATGAGGATTTGGATTAAAAATTGAGAGTGACAATGAATCAAATGGGACAATTTTCTCAGGCATATAAAAATTACTATACACGGAACTTGATACTTGTGTACACAAGATGAGTGAAAGGAAAGGAGTAGAAGGTATAGTTTTCTGGGCTTGTGCCTTTGGTGAATGGGAAGAAGATGGGGCAGCAAGTACAATAAAATAGGGAGTTTAAGGAAATTATAAATGCTCTTCTCTTAGTATTGTCATTTTGGATAAAGGGAAAGTTCAGTCTTTTGATACATATTTACAAGCGATCATCGTATTCATTAATGCCTCAGAGGTACTTAGAATGTTCCAAGATTGCTTTCAACATTTTTGATTGATTTTATTGTTATTTTTAAAAATCCTTAATAATTAAATAAATCTATTACTCCTACTTTCCAAATTTTGTACCTATGTCAATGAACTTAGTCTAAGGATTTCTTGACACATATGAGAAAATGGAGGAATATTAATAAAGTCTTTCAGGAAACTTTTCACTAAACACTTAACATATCTTATTCCAGTGTTGGCTGAAAATGTTTTGTGATGAGTTTTTCTCTGTTGATTATTTCTCTTAAAATGTATTAATCATTATCTCTATGGGTCAATAAATTAGCCATTAGATCATGATATTTCAATTTATAAAATGTAATCTTAAGAGACAAAACAGTGAAAATTATTTTCTAAGTCAGAGGACTGTTTTTATTTTTATTACTTTTATTTTTTAATTGTTTTTTCAGCTGCAGATGGACACAATATCTTTATTTTTATGTGGTGTCCAGCATCCAACCCAGTGTCTCATGCATGCGAGGCAAGCACTCTACCACTGAGCTACAATCCCAGCCTCCAGAGGACTGTTTTTATTTTATCATAAATTATAAATTCTTCAAGAAAATTCATAGTGATACTTGCCTGAAGCCTGAACTACATTTTCTAAAACTTATTGGTATTTGATGCTTAATTAAAAGACTTTTGGCATGACCATCACCAAGCTCCCTGCCAATATAAAACAATTGATTTCCTAACTAAAAATAGCTCACGCTAAATTGAAATTGACAGGTGATGACCCATTGGTTAGACAAGTTTATTGAATACCATGCCCCAGTTTTGATAATGAAGGTATACATCATGCTCTAGTTGATACATTATTTGTGAAGCCAGGAAAGATGCCAATTTCTATATCTGGTGCCAAGATCTATAATTTAGTTGGTAAAGAGAAGACACATGCTGGAGACATTATAATAGTGGGGAATTCTGAGTCCAGAATAATATCTAACAGTTTCTGGGTCTTCTCAGCCTCCCTACCCCATTTGATAGTAATTATATTAATTAAAATAACATTTCCAAAATACCACATGTCAAACCTATATATATGATAGAAGACAGATAGAAAAGGAACCTTTAGATGACATTTTTTTCTACTGTTTCATTCATTATTTATATATAATTTGTTTTTCACCCCATGGCTACTATTATTTATTCTGATTTAAACATGCTAACATTCCTTTGTAAAATATATATGCTAATAAAAATTCAATGATCAGTAAGTAAGAGAAAACCATATCGAGTGAAAAAAATATAAGCACTTTTTCTTTTCTACAGTAAGTCTAAGGCACGGTAGTTTCAGAGATAGTTTATGAGCTCAAAGATGACATCAAACTGAGGATTTTACATATTATTGTTCTACCATATCCAGTGTGTTAGCTTCCCTTAGAAGTTTTGTTCCCTGTGTGATAGGGTAACTATACCAGATCCAGGAACAATGATAACATTCCAAGTTATGAGACACATCACTCATTGCAATATCTAAATTTCTATTACATGAATAAAAAATAACATTTTAGCCTCATTTCAATTATATCCAAATTCAATATATATACTTAGAATTATTCATAACATTTGTAACTCTGATAAACTTTAAGCCACTTCGAAAATCCAATTAAATAACACAGTAGGCACTGAAGCAAAAATTCATAAGTCTACATCATTATTTTTAGTTGGGGAGAATTAAATGAGTAGAAAGAATATTTTACATATATAGGTAAGAAAACCTTATTTATCATCCAAAGAAACCAAATAGCATATGCTGATTCAAGCTAATAAAAGTAGGAGATACAGATACATAATCCATACTTGGAGAATAATGTAATATGTACTTAAGCAAATTGCTTTACATATACATCCAGGGGTATTAGTGGGAAAATTTATTCTTAATCCTCTATTTGTTTTAAGTACACTTATGGATATTTTGCATTATGCTTAGCCATAATATAATGTCATTTTATTATCATTATGAATATTCATTTATTGTCTGATAAAAATCAGTAAAATATGAAAGAAATATTTCATTTATACTACTAAGCATTCAATTACTGTAAAGTTATAGCTTGTCCATCTAATGTTAATTAGTGTGAACATTGACCATGACTCTTATATTACATTAATGTACAAGGAAACATTAAGCTTGTCAGTCACTATTTATGTAGATAAGAAGACCCGATAAAAACTTTGTATTGCCAAAGAAAGCTCCAGCATGGTATATCTTATCCAGGGGAGAGCATCGATCATGAATTTAAGCCCTAGGATAAAATAACTTTGAAGTGTAACAACTATGAATTCTTGGGAGATTTACTTAATTTTTCTGTGATACAGTCTCCTCTTCAGATAATTGAGAATAAGGCCTCATAATAGTTTTGGAAATATTTCAGGAGTTAATAAACATGAGATACTTAGCACAGAATCTGGCACTGGACAGGCCTATCATAATTCTTAGCCATTGGTCATTAGATTATGAGCCATACCATTTCAACACTGCCAGTGCAAAGACATTCAATTTATACACCTTCTTCTTGATCTCTGTTTCAACATGTATAATATGTAAACAAGAATTCCTATTTTTTTCCACTACACAGAATTACTTTGAAAATCAAACACAATAACAGATACTGGAGGATGTTAGGAATAGGAAAAAGAATTCAGCTTTAGAGTGAGGTAAGGGGTCTCAAACCCTTGTTATTGAATTATTTCCCAAAGAACACCATGGATGACATCATCACATTGTAAAGCTGATCTTATTATATTGTTCCTAAGATTGTTAATTCTTTTGCTATTATCTTCAGAACACAACCACTAATCTTCAGATATATTGGTAGGCACCCTTTCCTATGTTTCCCCCCAACTCAGGCCATGTTTTCTAATCACCCACTAGAATTCAGCCTGTTGACTTCCTATGATCTCCTTCTCTGCCAATATTGTCTCATATTGAAATTTAAAATTAACTAGCTTCTCTACTTGGATTATAGTTTCTCCTCACAAGGTTTCCTTATTGACTTTTGTTTATATTCAGGATCGCTTCTTAATTGTCACTCTTTCAATTACAACTTCTTTAATCTCCTAAATTGAAATGAAGCACTATCTGGATTTCTCATCGTAATATTTATTTGGCTTCATCACATGTCACAGTATGCAATTATAATTTTATGAAAGAATACTAATTTCTCTGTCACTTCTATTCACTCCAGGGGGTAAGTTGATCTAGATTGTCAACTTGACTGGACTGAGAGATGCATAAAATTAAGAAAATTCTACATGATTTGATGAGGGTGTCTCTGGAGATAATCATCATGTGCGACAGCAAGATGAGCAGAAGACCCTCTTTGCATGTAGGTAGCACAGGCCAATAGGTTGTAGTCTAGATGGAAAAAGGGTGAAATAAGTTAGGAAGCCCATGCACATACACCTCCATTTTTTTCCTCAGCAATGCTGATTTGTTGATGTGTTCACTGGGCTCCAGATCCTTCACCACTCCAAATCAGTCTGTGACCGTTTATTCTCTAGGGAATGTCCAGGTCTTTAACTCAGAAAGAGGATGCATCATAAGTCCATTTTCTTTGGAGGCTCTAGCCTTTTTGACTGCGCAGTTACTGATTTCTCCAGCTTTCTAGCCTGCAGAGAATCAGAGTGGAACTACCCATCTTCTGATACTATAAACCAATCTAATAAATTTTCTTTCTATAATCATAATTATATGTATATGATATATATATGTTTGATTACATTCTATATTATGATAATATAATAATAATGAGGAGTGTTTTGTGGTTTTGTTTTACATTCCAAAAACTAAGTATCATAATGAGCCATCACAGTGGTTCACTAGAATGATTAATTATTAAATAAGTATAGATCATTCAGAAAGACAATAGAGTATAAAAATTACCTGGGGCCCGCAAACACCAGTTATGTGTTTTTTGGTTGCTTAGTCTTAGAAAAGTGAGTTTTTATATGTATAAATATAGTCGTGCTAATGGTACCCAATTCTCAGGAATGAAGGAAGAGTTATAAAAAAATAGATCTTAGAAAATGTTTAATAATATTTCTAACATTTAATAGGTAAAAATAAATGAAAGTCCTCACTATCAGTTTTCACTCTGCTATGTAAGTTCTTAGGTATAAGTACCATTGAGATAACTGTGTGTGGGGTTTGAAAAATTAGAAGTAAAATAAAAGGGTACTGCAAAGGTCACTGAGGAAGGAGAACATATTGGGAAGAAAAAGGAAAAAGAGAGACCAGACATAGAACAAAGACGGCAGGCTTGGAATTGACTTAGTAATTGGTACTGTAGACTTTGAAAATACAGGGCTAAGCAGATGTGCTCAGTCTTTAATAAGCCAGAAATGTCTCTTCTCTGCTATTAATGCCAAGTTACTTTGTGAAAAGATTGTGAAATTGAATGATGAACTTCAGTTCATATTTTCATAAAATTTGTACTGAAATCTTGATTATACTTTTCAGATTATTTTACTGATTTGTTCTTCTCCCTGATGTGGGATGTGGGCAAAGAAAAAAACATCTACTTTTTTACTTTTGTCAAATGTGTAAGAATGAAGAAAAAATCTTTTATTCCTATTGCATAAGGTATAGTGTTCATGAAGCAATTTACTCAAATAGATCTGCAGTTTTCTAACCTCAATATTTTATTTTTATTCAATGTCAATATGATTTTTTATGATAGTTAAAGGTATCATTTCTGAAATAAGTCACTGTATGTACCATTAAGTAAATTATTTGACCTGTCTAAACATCATTGTGCTCATTAGTGATACATCTATATATCCTGCACAGGTTTTTAGTGAGGATCAAATTAAATAATGTATGTAAACTAAACTATGTGGCACTCAGTATATGTGATTGTCACTAGAATAACAAATCACACAATTATTTCTTATTTTTCACTTACTTGTTATATAATTCCTTAAATGAATATAACTCATATCTCTATTTATACAAAAGGAAATAGTTTACCTAATTCTTTCCCTTATTTGTAGGAGAAGTGAGAACTAAAAATTGATCCAGGTATAAAAATCATGATCTCATGTTTTTTTTTTCTACTTTAATATGAACTTGTAAGCAAATGTGTATATGGGAGGGGTTATGGGTGTGTGTGTGTGTGTGTGTGTGTGTGTGTGTACACGGGCTCACGCGCTCAGGGGGGTACTTTCTTTGTGTACCTAAAATAACAAATTAATGATTGGCAAGTTTGTTCATGAGAAAAAATGAAGGAAGGGAATATAACAATTATTTCTGTTCAACAAACTCTTCCTGAGTACCATGTATAGAAAAGGGAGTAAATATCCATATAATATATCTGAAAAAAATATCATTGATACAAAAATGCACTGCGGCTGCAGCAAAATAACCGGGGGGCGGGGGTGACGAGCAACTTGTGTACATTGATACAGCAGGAGTAGGAGCCCTTTATTGCAGGACAGGAGCAGTATATATACATTCCACACAGCGTATCTTAATTAACATAAACTCGATGCAGTCAACCAATAAGGAATCTCTCGCTGGCGTTACTTCACAAACCACTCCCTCTGGCAAAATGCCAGGCACCATCCTGATTTGTTTACAGACTCTAACAGTCTACTGTGGGAAACAGCCATCTGTAACATAGACTAGTAACCACAGTATGTGTACACCAGTCAAATTAGAAATTTGAAATGACACTTTGACTCTATTGGGGTTGGGTGGTTGTTAAGATGGAACATGTGGTAACTCATGAATAATCACATATTTTAAAGAATGGTCAGAGTTTCCCACATGAAACCAAATCGCCCAAGGTGGGGGAAAAAATAGAGGTGGAAATAATATGGAGATTTGGAAAGAGTAAGAAGTTCAGTATTACTAGAACCAAAACTTAGACATTTGACAGAAGTGGTGAGAAGGAATAAGACTAGTAAATACAAACAGGGACCAAAACATACAAAGATCTTTTCTTGATGTACAAATGAGGACCACTGTGAGATTGTAAATATTCCCAGCACTTTTTTTTTCTTTTCTCTGCCTCAGATATTTTGAAACAATGAAGAAATCCTCATCATGTTTTCAAGTCACTATGTCACTGATGTTGGGCATTCCAGCAGTATAAGACCACATCTCATGATCAGAAAGCCTGACACTCTGATTTCCTTTGATCTGCAAAGGAAAATCTACCTAGTATTATCTCTTGAGCACCATTCAGGAAATTCATGGTGTAATGCCAGGCATCTGGATGCTCACGACACAGAAACACCCAACCTGAAATTGTGTTCTCATCAATAGAGTTAAAGGGAATGTTTATGGCCTCATTTGTAACTAGCACAATCCTGGGAGTTTGTGAAATCCCTTTTAGGGCCTGGATTTAATAGAAGGTATCTAATTAAAAACACACTAAATAATACTTGTTGTAGCTAATTCTTTAGCTTAATTGAATGTATACCATTTACTTTTCAAGGACTTTTAACTACTGCCCCAGCAGAGACTTTAAAAAAGCAGCAGTAATTGTGACACAATCTGGTATGAGATCAAGAGTGTTTCAGTTTATGGAGGAAATTAAGCATGCAGGTGACTTAAAAATAAAGGCTTATGGCTGTACTGAAACCAACTATCATGTAATGCTTCATAAAAACATTAAAAACTAAACAAAGTTTTGAGATTCACAGTCAATCAGTCACTTGGGATTTTTAATCTGACAGAATGCCTTTTGGATCCAGTGTTGCAAATGTATCCTTTAATATAATTCTTTGTTTACACAGAGACTCCTGGTATTACAAAAAATCTCATTATTTCCAGAAATATGTGTATGTGGAAATTAAATTTGAACTTGTCTGTGATAAAGAAATGGATGCACCAAAAAAAGATGAAGGAAAGACAAGTTCACATTCATGAAACAACCAACCTGATATCTGATTGCAAGGATTATCATTACCATGGGATGATACCAATACCTGTACTAAATATACAGGTAATTAACTAAAAATCATTCATAATATGCATTTTTATAACATTGAATATAAAAAAATTATTCAGTCATAGAAAATTAATTTGGTAGAACACATGAAGGATTATTGTTCTAATACCTTTTGTTCTATGGAAAGTTTGTAGGAAAATGGTTGAAATTAAAAACATAATGTTCATTTGATTGACTTGGAAAATTTCCCTGAATATAACAGATCATTTAATGAAAAATCATTATACATACACAAGAACATATTTTGTGAGTTTTATCTCTCAGGCTTGGTTATTTTCTTGGCTTATCATCAAATTACTCTTGTACCCAACTGTGCCATTAGGCATTCAGCACACAGACACAACAGATACAAACACCATTCAAAGGCTAATCATCTAAGACACATAATGACATGGGTTAAAACATTAGCAGCATTACAGAAAATTTTGTCCCCTGTCTCAAGTTTCAGTGTACATTCTCAAGTCTTCATTCAATATATCTCTATTTCCGTTTCAGTTTTGGAGTCTGATAATTTTTTTCCTCTATCTTCCTGGAACTCTGTTCATGCATTTTTAAAATGTGGCATAAACATTCTTTATCAGTTTGCTCCTGCATTTTGTTGTTTATTTTATTTAGTAGGCTTTTTACAGTGTATGCAATCCTCATGTATTCGTGAATTGAATAATCACCTACTTTTAGTATATAAATAAATTTTGGGGACTCAAAACATAATCTTGGAAACCATTTTAATTATAGATAGTTTTCAGTCATAAAAATGAAAATATCATAAGCTCACATGTAAGCTTCTAATGTAAAACCTTGAAAAGTCAGCACAATATAGCACTTAAATAATTACAGTAAGTAATAATGTAATCTACATTGCTTTTATCTGACCTACTGGATGTATAATTATTAGAAGATATTTTAAGTATCACAAAAAGACTGTGGGGAATTGAGAAATTTCTTTAGTGAAATGAAGAGAACTTCTATTATAAACAAAAATAAAAAAGAAGTGTTTAAAGAAATGATTTATAAATCATAAAAATAAAATAATGTATATGAATTACTATGTAAGCAAGAACTGTCTGAAAATTGTTAAACGTCAAGGAGATGCATTAGAGAATTGAATAAATTTATTGATGTAACACATATGGATAGGAAGACTCAATATTGTAAATGTGTCAAGTCTCTTCAAATTGATTTATAGTTTTAATATAACCCCAATCCAATTGCCATGCACATATTTTTTCTTTTCTGGAGAAAGCTTATTCTAAAATCTGCCAAATCAATTGAAAAGAGTTAACCATTGTCAAGGTCTTCTTCAAGGGGAACAATATAGATAGATGTAGGACTTGTTCAACAAAATAATATTTTTTTTAAAAAAAATTAGATTGTATGCATTCTGACAAATCAGTACTTTTTGCAGGATAGGCAATAGAGATCTTGAAAATAAGGCACACATATAGAGTTAATTCATATATGACAACTGTCACTAAAAAGCCATTAGGTAAACAGAAACTTCTAAATAATTGTTGCTATAATATTTCAACATCCAGAAGGAGAAAGAAAGGAAATTTGAATATTTACTCTACTTCATTCTAGGTAGACTGAACACCTAATTAAGAAACCCGAAACAAAAATTTTAGAAGATAAGAATATTTTTTTTAAACTAAAGTCTGGGGAGAATTTTCTTAAAACACAAAACATGTTACCAATAAATTATATGATTAACAAAAAAAAATGAGAATGTCTATTTATTAAAAGAAGGCGTATTTTGTTTATTTTTTAAAAACTGTCATCTAGAAGAACATGTCAATGTTTCTAAGACATTACAACATCAGTCAATAGGAAGTATGTAAAACATTCAAACAAAAAATATTGGACAAACTATTTTTAAAGTTCCTTCACAAAGGCAGATATCCAAATGGCAAATTGATGCATGAAAAGATATAAAACTCATTTCAAAGTGGGGGAAAAGCCTCTTTAAATAGACAAAAGATTGGAAAAAATAAAATATGTAAAAAGTCACTTAAATATCAATTGGTAGTAATATTGAGAAATGAATTATCAAATATTCATGCAATTGAATATTATAATGAAAATGAGTGAAAGGTATTAATCAATACAGACAAAAATTATCCTCTAAAATGTGTTGAGAAAAATTTCAGTCATGAAGAATACAGAAAATTAGAATCCAGCTATATAGAATTTAAAAATATACTTTACCAAAGTGTTTTCTTTTTAAACAAAGAAATGAATTATAAATATTAAATTCAAGGTAAGTCTGAGAAAGGGAAGATTCTAAAACTGATGAGATACCCAAGATGTTTCAATTATTAATTTTCTTAAAGTTTATGCAAATATTTGTATTTGCTCTGTTCATTTTTTATATCTTATTATATTTATCCAATATCTATTTGTTCTCTAGCCTCAGTTACTTGGGAAGTTATTGGACGGGGATTGTGAGTTCAAGGCCAGCCTAGACAACAGAGATATACCCTGTCTCTTATATTAAATAAAAAGAAAACAACTCTTAAATACATACTCATTTTATGATAGAAATCTCAAAAATTATTTTTCAAAAGTGTATTTTAGAGAGCAGGCAATACAATGGTATTTTTTAATAGAAAAATTATAATTTTAAAGCTAATAAAATTAGTATTTCAATAATATATCCCCTAATGGATAGATTTTAGTTATTTAGAAGGGCTAGACCCTGAGGCTATTGTTTTGCCATTGTTGTTTTGTTTTCCATCATAGTCTACATTTCACAAAAACAGTTTGGATTTCTGACATCCAAACTTTTTTTGGTCTTATTTTTCCCGTAACATCTCCTTCTATTTTTTTAGAAAATTTATGCATTCCAAGGAAATTCCCCACTGCATTTTTTTAAGTCAAAATTGAATGCCCTTCAGAAGAGTTATACTTTGCCCTTCCCTTTGTGAATAAATACATCATGCTTTTCTTATTCCCTCAGAGATGCAGTTATCTTTGGCAAACAAACCTCTACCTCAGATCCTTGGGGGGAGGGGAAATATTGCTCAATTCTTTTTCTTTGGGTTTTGTGAACAATATTGAGCTTGTGGTTGCAGCAATTTAAGAATTAATTTAATTTAAAAATGTTTTCATAGTAATTTATGCCAAGAATACCTTCCAAGATACTTTTTGGTTTTTAAAAAGATCTGTGTTTTTTTTCCATTTACTTTTAACCATCTTTGTTCAAAACACAGTCCTTAGGTGCACTAATATGAGCCTTAGAGACTGTGAACTTGTTTCCAACTCTGTGGTCAGAGGCTATATAATGTGCTTTTATCTACATGGCCATTTTTTTTCCCTCTGAAGATTCCTTAGAACATTATTTCTACATTTACTGTCTTCTTAATCACATTGTATTACTGGATTATTGTCAGATAACCAAAGGTGAAATTATTTTGCTAACCAGGCAATATAAAAAAAATGCTAATTTTATTGAGAATTCAAAGTTCTCAACAAAATTACTGCTGCTAACATATTTGAGACTCTTATTAAAGATGGACACTTTGAAGAATGATTAGTTATTACCTATAAAAGACTCATCAGATTTTCAAATTCAGTTTCTGACAATAAATTTTCACCTGAAGATAATTAGGAATCAGAGTGCAGGGGATGTGGAGAGGTTTGCATCTCCCTGATGGTACAGTCTCAAGGCTGGTTCTGGAATGCAGTTATCATATGAGGTAGGGACTAAATTTAGTCTTTTCATGTTGAGGAAAAGTAATCTATTTCAGTATCTTGACCTGAAGCTGGGGACTGAGTAGACCTGGAGGGCATATGAAACATTTTCCAGTGTTCTGCAAGAACAAAACATTTTAGTAATATAGTTACAATATTATTTGCAATTTTTCCCAAACATTTCATGATTGTAGAGATTTTCAGTGGATAAATAGTATATAATATTACACGGAATTAATACAGAAGCAGATTATGATAATTCAGCTCTTTTTTATTAAGTCAGACACTAAAGATATTTACAAAGAGAGAAAAGAATGCTGCTCTTTTTATTATTTTTATTTTGCAAAATATAATTATTTTCATATAAAAGAGTCAGTAGGTTAAGTAATAGGCATTTTTTGTTTGCTTATGTTAAATTGATTACCTTATATTAAATATTCTCAATTTTAGTTTCACATAGGGTAAATAGTAAGAATAACTCATGTGAATAATGTTAAATATAGTTTCTTAAATGATAAACTTATTTTTCATCTGACATTCAAATTGTTTAATTGGAAGAAAGATGTAGATACACAAAAATAAAGTCATATTTAATAAACCACTGGGACTTTTTCTTATACAGCAATTTTTCCCATCAAAATTTGTGCTAAAGAAAAAATGTCTTTCTAAATAAATAGTTTTTAATTTCAATAAATTTACATATGTATATACCTACGTAATCAACATGTAAAATAATACATGGAATATTTTCAAGAATGTCTCTTTTGTTTTTTTCTTAAGCAATGCTCCTCTTCAAATAGAATATCAGTTCTAAAATTACACTTAAGTTTTTTTCCTGTTTTTGCATTTAATATAATCAGAACCACAAAATATATACTCACTGGGACTTCTTTTGATCAATATAATGTCAGTGGCATTATCTTTGAGTGTAACAGCGGTTCTCTTTTTATTATGGAGTTAGTATATTGTACTAGTACAGTACAGTATTCTACCATTGAATAAAGCTGCATGAGTGTTGGGGCTTAGGCTCAGTGATAGAGCACTTGTCTAGTGTGTGTGAGGCCCTGGGTTTGATCCTCAGCACCACATAAAAATAAATGAAATAAAGGTATTGTGTCCAACTACAACCAAAAAATAAATATATATTTTTTTAAAGCTGCATGAACATTCTTGTACATAGAATTTTGTGGGCAAATGCAGTCATTTTTATCAGATGTATTACTTTGAAGTGGAAATCCTTGGTCATGTTATAGTTTTAGTAGACAGTGGCACCATACCATGTGATTATTGACAAGATAAATACCTATTTTGGGAAATGCCTGTTCAAGTATTTTACTTATTGATTTTACACTCCATATTAGATAGAGAAGTTACTTGTTTCTGTGATTTAAAAACATCATTTTCTATTCTCTGACTTTTACAAATGGAACTTTTTATTGTTTATTAGAACAAAATCATTTAATTATGCTAAGCGAAATAGCCAGTCCTAAAAATCCAAAGGCCAAATGTTCTCTCTGATATGTGGATGCTAACTCACCACAAGGGAGGGTTGTGAGGGGAAGAAGAGAAATTCATTGGATTAGACAAAGAGAACAAAGGGAAGGAAGGTGGGAGGGGAATTGGTAAAACTGTAGAATTAATTGGACATAACTTTTCTAGCCTTGTATATGAACACATGATCAGGGTAACTCCACATCATGTCCAACCACAAGAATTAGGATCCTATTAGAATAAGTTATATTCCATGTATGTGCAATATGCCAAAATGCATTCTACTGTCATGTATGTCTAAAAAGAACAAATGTTTAAAAAGAGTTTATTAGAGAATTTAAAAAAGAATAAAATAATTCATATTTATTTGCTGATCAGTGACTTTTGTATGCTTATTCAACTAGTCTAATATTATAAAAAATTACTTATTGCATTCTTTTTTTGATAGAAATATCAATGTTTTATATTTTATATTAGTTCTATGATGAGTTTCAAATTGTCTTGTATATTATGAGGAAAAAATGAGATTCATCTATTCTTCGACATGGACAGTCCATATGGACGTAATGCCATTTATTTTTAAATGTCTTTCTTCCCAGAGTGGCCCTTTTTAGGTCAATCAGTTGATCATAATCTATTATTCCTGGACAGTATATCCTGCTCCTAATGTATTTCCATTTAAAATTTTTTTTAACTAAGTATTGAACATTTTTTTCCTCATGTTGTTTATTTCTTAAAAATATTGTGTAAATTCTAATTTGGCAAAGAATGATGTCAAATAGTTCATGATACATGTGCTAATGCCTTCAGCCAACACAATCAATGAACATTGGAGCTCACTAAGCAGTATGTCAACTCAGTGAGCACTAATGCAGGGCATTATTATATGTCAAAAGTCATTCTATTGTTTTATTAAGTAGATAAAAATGTATGCAGTCCTTATTAATATTAGTAACATTTACATACACCAGAAACATATAACCATAGGGAAAGAAAGTTCAAAATATGAATAAAAAATAACACCTCTATTTTTTTTCTTTTCCTTAAGAATATGCTTGAAATTCTATAAGGTAAGGGAAAAAATACTAGACAAAGAACTTTATAGGAGTTTTAAAATGTAAATGTCACTTCCATTTTTAAAAATGGAAGTGCATAACTCACTTGAATCAAATGTATGAAAGATGAAAAAAATAAAATAAAAAAAAGAAAAGAAAGCATGAGGTCAATATGTTAAAAAAATAAAATAAAATGTAAATGTCAAATAATGAATAAATATTATTTCCCTGGGAAATTTTCATTGTTTGGAATTTTTCTGAAGGGTGCTAATTTATGATGAGTGTGAAAATTGATTTATATATTTCATTTAATTAGGTATTAGCCAAGTTTCAATTTGCTAATTGAGTTGTTTTAGTATTACATTGTTAATATAAGTAATAATTAATATGGAAATAATAGTGACTGTGATGCTCATTCACATTTCAAAGACAATTTAAGTAATAAATTTATATACCTCTCTATAAAATGTCCTGCAAAACAATGATTTAACTCTGGAAGTTTACACATTTAAAAATTAAGTGTTCTTTTTAAAGTCCTAAGTCAGTATCTATGGAGATTATATTCTGGAGTCTCTTATATTTGCCCCTCCAGAAATTCTACTCCCTTTATTTATTATTATTTTATTATGTAAAATAGATGTTATGTAAAATAAAATTAAGAACTCTTTTTTGTTATATTGTTTCTATTTTTTGTTTTAATATTAATTTGTAACAGTTATCTTTAAAATATATACCATTAGCAGAACTCTCCTTATTCACACACCTTGATTGCCCAGCACTCTCTATATGTAAATTAGACTAATGTTTTGAGTGTGATGTTCAGATATTCCATATTCTTAGAAATGTTATGTCTGCTTGATCACTTGGTAATTATGAGAAATGTGTTGATATTATATGAGATCACTGCAATTGTATTTATAAGCATTTTGTACACTTATCCATTTCTTTCCTTATTTTCTGGTAGGCACTTTGATTATGTCTTGGTGAGCTTCTCATTTGACTAGGTCTACATAGGTTCTTATAAACCTCATACATGTGAATGTCCACATTGTTTCTGAGATGGGAAAAGTTTTCTGTAACACTCTCATTAAAAATGTTATTTACGGCTTTAATTTTATCTTCACATTCTCTTCTATTCCAATGATTACAGGTTGGCTTTTGTAACGTTGTCTCAGAGTTCTTGTATATTCTTGTCATGTTATATAATTTTTCCCTTTATTGCATTCTGTGTACTAAAGATCACATATCCTGTCTTTAAGACCAGAAGTTTGTCTTCTGGGGCTGAATTTCTACGGTGTGCAATTTAATCTGTTACTGATGCTTTCAAGTGAATTTTTAATTTGATTAATTTTATCTTTCATTTCTAGGAGTTCTCCTTGGTTTCTTTTCACTGTTTCTTTTTTCTTTTTTTTTTTTTGTATTAAAATGGCTTTTCATATTCTGTATTTGCTCACTTAATTTCCTACTTAAATTTCTTCTTTATGGTTCATTGCGCATTTTAATAATTGGTTTTTTTATAATCATTCTCTAGAAATTTTTTTCACAACACTGTCAGTGGGATCCTTTGTTGGGGGATTGTGGATTTGGGGAGGAAAATTTTTTGCCTGCTTCCTTATGTTTTCAAAAGTCTTGTGCATCAATTGAAATAGATTACACACAAATAATTACACACAAAGGCCACACATTTTTTTTAATGTGTGGCCTTTGTGTGTAATTATTTGTTTTGGAATTTCTGTTTATGAGTAGATTTTTGAGTAGATGCCAAAGGATGAGACCTGAGGTTCTCTCTCTGTTCCTCCTTGGGTCTTTGGGGTTGGTTTTGAAGTTTTGTCACAATTCTTTAAGTGATATCTGGACTTAGACGGGGTAGATTGTGTGTGAAGAAAGTTGTTTGGCTGAGATGTATTTCTCTCTGCTGAAGTATCTGTGATCTTGAAGTGCCCCAGTCTCTGTCTGGCCCCTCTTGGAGAGGGGAGGCAGGTGTGAGAACAGATTTGTAGCTTTTCCTGAATATCTGGTGTTTACTTTGATCTCCCATAACATTATTTGCCACATATATTGGAATGGTGGGATCAGTATTTAATATTAGCGCCAACAATAAAATACTGTGCAATAGATGAGAAATTTAACTACTATGCTATCTAGTATATTAAAAGTCACACCAACTTGAATTGGGGATTACATAGTCTAATCATTATTTTTTTCCTCTTCTGTTCTTTGTATGAAAGTGTATTTTAAGATTGAGTGTCAATAATGTATGTTTGAAGCAAGGTGTGTTGTCCTTTCTCTATAGGTTTCTGCCACCCCACTGAATAGAGCAAAGTAAACAATGGTAACAATCATTGCAAACAATATGCAGCATTAAAGTAAATACCCAGTTTCTACTGTGACATCTTCAACATTAATTATCACCAAAAAAACAGGAAAGGTGGGATCAGAAATTGTCAACAGTAAAAATAATAACAATGAACCACATGTGGCTATAAAGGAATCAGTAGATGTCAACTAGATCATCCACAGCAGTAATGATCGTATCACCATTCATGATGGGGACAGGAGTTATATAAGCCAATTAATTCTGAAAGATGGTGAAAATACAAGTTAATTAGCAAAATAACAAAATGTGTTAGGAAGGTAGAAAAAAGTTTACAATTTCAGTAAGTGAATTGGAACATTGCAGAAGAGATGTCACAGGTGATGTTTATAAGAAAGGAGGGGAAAAAACAGGAAAAGCAAAGTATTGGGAGAGAGAAGAGAACAATAGAATACAGTATTTTCAGTTATATAATACTAGTGTCAGTTGGAGTATTTTCCATTCAGACTAGTATGGCATACTCCCAGGGTATAGCTTATGTAGAGGTCTGTGCAGGAAGATACAGAAGCTTGGGCTTAGACAAATCAGGCTCTGGGGGAATTTGGGGGGTGATTTCTGCTTTGGAGAGATTAGGTCAACCAAAACCTAGGACTTGATATTAGTGGGTCTCTGATGTAAGTCTGGATATCAGTAGCCTCCCAAAAATTTCAGTCAAGGGGCAAAGGAACCATTCCTCCACACACTGCTGCCCAAGATCATAGCTTCCCTGGGTTTAGTCCTCAAGAATATTCTCACCATCTGCTCTGATCCCAGCTCACTTCAGCTGGTAATCTGAGCCATCAGACTTTAAGGAAAAACAAGTTGGGCTCCTCCTCACACTTTTGACTCACATTCCCTTAGATATAGTACTCCTTGCACTTTATTTCACTCATGTTCTTCCAGGAATACCCTAGGCCACCCAGCCAGTGTGTGGTGGGATATTGTGGTAGTATTTGCTCTGATCTTTTGGTTCCTGTAGCTGCAGCTATGTTGAAGTCGTTCCAAGATGGCTCCAACTCAACTCTCTGTGGCATGTTCAAACACAGTGTGTGCCTTTCAAGCTCCAGTGCACAAGCACCACTGCATCAGCCAACTTTAGCCAGCTTTTTTGATCTCAGGTTTTTCTGAACCAAATCTATGTTCCTTTGTGTTCTGCCTTCCTTTGTGGTGATTCAGTGCTGTTATCCAACTGGTATGGCAGCCAGGTTGGATCTGATGTGCTCTTTCTTTCTTTCTTTGTAGTACTTAAATTTCTAAATCCCTAAGCCACTTTGAGACTATCCAATATTTAATTTTAGTGAAACTCTCTTTCACTCACCTCCCTGAGAAGCTGTACACCTGCTTGCTGCTTGAATTCCAGGCCAAAGAGTAACTTGGAGTATTCATGATAAGAAATCTTAACAAGTGATCTACACTTTCAATGTGTTTTAGAGAGTTCAGTGAAGTATCTTTATCCATAGGCAAAAAATTATGCAGCAGAGCTCTAGAACTTACTCAGCTTTTATGACCACAATTTCATAAAATCAAAACAAAACAATAAAATTATCAGTCAGGAGATAACATTATAATATATTGAAATGGAATAAAAATCTTTTAAAATCTGGCTTTCAGTATGCTCACTAACCAAGAAAGAGAATGGGAACTGATGTAGTATATTATACCCTCTAACTCTCACTTTCTTGAATCCAATTGATAAGAAAACTTGGATATAATAGACTTTGACTTACAGAAGTAGCACTGTACACACAACTTTCAGGTACCTTAATCAATCGAGCCATACTCATTATAGCTCTGCCAATTAGCCAACCAGTAAGTAGCTTGCTAAAAGGGACATAGTGGTCAAGAGGGGCACATGTGGTAATAAGAAAAAATAGGTATTTTTATTCAATGTAAATCTCCTATCCTTTATTTATTGATTAATATTCACCAAATGCATTTGACCCAATATAAACTTACAGACTTCAGAGTCTTTTATAGAAATAGTAAATTTTCAGTTTGAGAATGTCATAAATGTATATGTTCAGAAAACTATGGATAAATCTACATAAAAGACAAATGTACATCCTTTGTTGAAATTTTCCCTGGGCCATCCTAGCCCCTTATTCCCAATAATATGTTTCTATGCACATTATTTCCTAAGTTATATGCAGCTACATCAGAGTGAAATTTCTGTACCATTCTTTTATTACTGGAATGGAAAGGATACATAAAATATTTATTTAAGATGCTGTAAATTTTGATGCTCTGACCCCCAAATCTATGAACACTAAACTATACTGTAAGAAAAAAATTTCTTAATGGAAAATAGTAAAACTATATAGAAATAACAGAATTATTTAAAGCATAGAAAAAATAGAGATGCTGTCATTTTATGCAATTCACAATCATTAGTTATGGAAACAATATAGAAGCCTAAAAATGTCTTTTTTTATTACATTGAGCAAAATAAATGAACTGCAAAATTTTATGTTATGATTTTTGTTAAGTGTATATATATATATATATATATATATATATATATATATATATATATATATATGAGATTTAACAAACAATCACATAAAAATGATAGAGTTGATTCTTAAAAGAATAAGATTGTGAGTAAATATTTCTCTTAAGTATTAAAAATTGTTTTATTATATTTCCATCAAGTTTTGCACCAAAGTGTGAAAAATTCAGTTATGAATGAAATTAAGGTAGTTCAACAATTCTCCTTAAATTATATGTCTGGGATATATGATTTATCTGTCATATGTCCATCAGAGACATGATTCAAAATCTCTCACTCATATGCAAGTGAACAGTCCATTACATAAAAATATGGTTCCTTGTTTTCATTTCCATGCACTAAGAAGAGGAAAATTAAAATGACATATATATATTCTCATCCTAAATTGTGATCATTGGCATTGTGTTCTTATTTTAACATAAGCTAATCATACTGATCATAAATAGTTAAAATCATAATAGTTAAAATCAATCCACATACAGTTATCCCATGGTCACCATCTATTTCATATAAATCTTATAAAGATAGAGATGGAATGTTAACCAAAGAGGGAAGTAGTACAAAGATATAAATTTGAGGAATATAAAACTGAAACTTATGACTGAATTACATCCTATGCATAAATAAACACATCAAAATGAATTCTATTATTTTGCAAAATTATAAAACACTAACAAAATCATTGTGTGACTAAGTTCCCAAGGAGATCTTTTTAAAATTCAATTGGAATTGTGCCAGATCCAGATCCATAAACTGATATGATAATATTTAATATCTTTATAATATTATTCTTTCCATCTATGAACATGATATAAAGAGATAGACACAAACATATAGAGATACAGAGAAAAGATAATAGAGATAGAGATACAAGAAAATATTTTAAACTTTAACATATATATATATATATATATATATATATATATATATATAACAGATACAGATATAGATATAGATACAGATAAATAAATGGGAGGAATGGAGGACCTTTAGAGAGGGAAAAGTGGAGGTAGGGGAAGGGAAGGAGCAGGGAGGTAGGAAAGACAGTGGAATGAGATGGACATTATTAACCCAAGTACATGTAGGAAGACACAAATGGTGTGACTCTACTTTGTGTATAACCAGAGATGTGAAACATTGTGCTCTATATGTGTACTCTGAATTGCAATGCATTCTGTTGTCATATATAACAAATTAGAATAAATAAATGATTTTTTTAAAGAAAGATCATTGTTATATAAATGAATTCATTCCTTCCTTTTTCTACCTCTGCCTGGTTGTCATTAAGATATAGGAAGCAATGATTTTTTTATTATGTTGATTTGTATCATCTCATCTTATTAAAAGCTCTTATTAGTAATTACCAGATTTTCAGTTGATTAATTTTTTAGCATACTCTCTCTGTAAGAAAAACTGGTAAAATTTCTTCAACTCCAAATAATAATAAATGTGTCTACTTCTTTCATGTTTATTTTTAAATCAAAAATAAAATTGGAATTTAAAATTATCTAGTTAGGTAGAAACTCAAGAAAATTTATAACAATTAAAGTTCATAGGAATAAGTATAAATTTACAAACATATGAAGGAGATAATTTTCCTAAAACAAAATGCAGCAACCTATGTTTTCATATATTAAAAAACAGATTATTATATGTAAATATGTGAATGGATATTAAAACATATGGCAAACTGAAAAAGTATCAGTAAAACTACCATATCCGGTACAATGTTGTCTCAAATGATTTGTAGAATAACTCAGTATTTGAAACAGAAACATTACTTCCCTTGAAAATTATAATAATCCATTTAAGAACTAATGCCATCCTAAATGGATTATTTAATTGTCTTAGAAACCCACTTTTACTGGAGAAAACAAGTAATTTCCCCTAACTTTGAGAAAGACAAAATAAAAAAGTTATAATCTCTTGTTTAAAAGTCACCATGTTCATGTGACATACAGAACAATATGTTCAACTCACACTGGTATGAATTCATAAGATAAATTTCCAATGGAAGATAATAAAATAATCAAAATATTATGAAGCAAAAAAAAAGATTATGAAGCCTGCTGTTAACAAAAATAATGAAGGCAATTATGCACCTTTGCTGGGAAAACACAATGAGAAGTGAGTTCAAGTGCAGAGGAATCATAACTGGACAAAACTACTCTCTATATAAGAAAAAAATCAATAAAATTGAAGTTAAATTGGGAACCTCTAAAAGTATCAGCTCTCTGTCACTGGATGGGCTTTCCTGGAGCTTTCCAGGCCACCTACCAGAGAATGTGATTCCTAGTCCATATTTTCTACCTTTAATTTCTTATTTTTTTTAGCTGAGACGGATGATGCTCTACAAACCATTGGCAAATACATAACAAAATTTCAAGCACATCTCAGTGACAGGAGTCCTAGAAATGGTCCATGTTTGAGAATAGACAAAGAACACTGTCTTGGCTTGTTTGAAAGTTGTTTTATGTAATACTAATAAATGGCGAAAGGACTCTGAAAATAAAACGATCCTTGTGGGAAAATGTCCACAGCAAATGCACACTCAGACACAAATAAGTGAAACAAAGGTTTAGTTGAATAAATGTGTGAACTATTGTCAATGAGTACAAGCCTATGTCTTGTTTTGTTAAATACTGTTAAGCACTTTCAAAGCAGACATAATCTTGATAAGTATGAGGCATGTAGTTACTAACCAGATTTGCAGAAAACTTGAATTGGCGCATCTTGTCTGTATAAAAGATCAAGTCATAAGTAAAATAAAAATAAAAAGAATACATGCTAAAAAGTTACAGCTACTTTTAAGGTCAATAATTATAAACTAATAACTATGTTACTTTCTGAGTTTTGGACATTTTTCTTGGCCAGTATTAAAATCTCTATTATACTCTAATTCCTTGAAAGTTCCAATTTACGTCCTTTTAGCATTCTTCTACTAAGTATGCTTGAATGCATGCACCTTTCTGATGAGTGAATTTTAAAGTGATGTGTAATCCTAAAAATGTAAACCACAGCAAATGCACACTCAGACACTTACAAGTCAAACAAAGGTTTAGTTGAATAAATGTGTGAACGATTAGTCAATGAATATGGGTCTATATTTTGTTTTGTTAAATACCGTTAAAGATTTTCAAATAAATCATTTTGGAAAGACATATGAATCCTCTTTTCTCGTCAATGAAATACTAAAGCCAATCTAATCGACAGTTGTAAAGATTAAATTATTTATCTAAATTCGCATGTTCACAAAAATGACAAAGTTAGAACTTAACTGTGTATAATGACAGAGTGCCAGGGTGACCCTTTCTATAAAGAAGCAGTCACATATGAAGTGACATGCATGAATAGGATACCTTAAGGATGGGGATATTACCAAGTTCCCCATGAGCAAAGACAGGGAGCACTCTGCGACAATCTCTAAAAATAGTTATTATTTTGACACCATGATTTCAAAGATATATGCTACTTAGAAGAGTAATTAAATTCTATAGTAAATATTTTTAGTCAAAGTGAAACAGCTTTGCATGCTGGGTTTACTGGAGGTTAAAAAATTATGGAGAACAAAGTAAATAATGCATAATCTGGTCAGGAGAGGCAGTAGAAGAATTAATATGCTAGTCAGAATGTTAGGAAAGATCTAATTTCAAGCGCTAATAAGTTCTTACATTAATTAATTTTTTCATCACAAAAATAGTGAACAAATAAATGTTCAAGTTTAAATGATTAGGAGGTAAGTACTCCAGCAGAAAAAACAAAACAAAACAAAACAAAAAACAACTCTGCCAGAAGCTAAGCACCATCTTTGTAACTTTTTTTTTGTGGTTAGAGTTGGGGATACATTAAAAGTGAAACGAAATCTCAATTTAGGCTCACGGATAATCCAAAAAGGCCAGTGTTGAAATTATGTCTCCTGTCTTGAAGCAAGATGGAACATCAAGAGTTATGAGCAAAAATAATGAATAGGGAGAGGGTATGTTAAACTACAGCATGATTTCCATAGCCATCCAACTGCACAGGTCTTTAAAATTCTAAGTCTTTTAGGAGTTTTCTGGAGTGACACCAAATTTTAATGTCTCGTGGCTTCGGGTTGGTCCTTCAGGCTGGTCCTTCAAAATCACACTAATTGGAGTGGGGTACCTAAAACAGGCATGTTTGAATTTTTACAAGAACTTAATTATTCTAAGTATTGATGGAGAACCTGTTGCCTAGATTTTAAAATTTGGATGTAGTATTGTAAACGACAACAACAACAAGAAAACAAGGGATTCATATGATTTCAGGTTTGTTTCAAAACCTAATATGCTATTTTTCTATGAGTCTACATTTCCAGAAGTTCTCTTTTTAAAACTGCCATATTCACTGTTTGTAGTTAAATTTCCTTCCTGGAATATTAAGATTCATAGAACAATAGTCAATCAATTTTTTATTTTTTGGCTAGTATTTCAAGACCACTACTTTTTTTGTTTGTTTGTTCGCTTTTAGTACAAGTGCATGGCTTTTCAGGTATAGTTTGGGCTAACCAGGGAACTTAACTAGTAATAATGGTGCTATTTATGTGCTAATAGTTATTTAGAAATTAAAATGAGTGATTTAAAAATTACCTTGGAGGCACCACATGTTTTTTTTTTATTTTTTGGTAGGTTCACTGCAAGCTTTATTATACATTTCAGAATTATACTCCAAATTGTTGCTAATATTTGTCACTAGCATTCTGCTCTTTGCCAGAGAACATCAGAATAAATTGTAGAAAAGGTAAAATAAGAATGGAACAAGGTAGCAGCTAGACATATTAGTGGAAAGTAATGTCAAAAAATGAAATAGTATAAATTGTGTTTTAGAAAAGCTGGCAGTATTGCAGGGATTATGTGCACCTTTGTTTACCATATTGACCTCTTTTGTGTGTAACGATGATAGGATGTTGTTAAGGCATAGTCAAGTGGATGGATTAAATGCAGCTTGGATTAGTCCAAAAAAAGATTCAAAAATTAATAGTTACGTGATATTTAGGATTTGGTACATTGCAGAAGAGGACTAGTAGTTGGAAGAAAAAATTTTAAATGATCTAATGTTACATTTATAGTTGCTAATGTTCTACTTGCTCATATTTCCCTTGTGGGATAACTGAGTTGAGAGGATCTCAATTTTTTTTTTTTCACCAAAATACAAGACATTGCATTGGGAATGTTAAAATGAGTTTAAATCAACAAGGTTTTAAAATCAAATTGACTCATTTTTAAAGTGAGTTAAAATCAAAATGAATTATCATCAGAAGGAGGCTGAATTGGGTCATGTTAATAAAATGGAAAAAGCACGAAAACCTGATGAAGCTTGGCAGTTTCATCATCATAAACATTCTCTGCTGATATAATGAAATTGACAATACCTCTTCTTTTTCTTAAAATGTGATAGCACAGAATCATTGTACAAAATCTCAGAATGAGTGCAATTCTTGCTGACTATAGAATCATTCCATGGAGCCTGTGATTGATGCATTATTACAAACTGACTTCTTCATGTTCTTTAGAGGAAGGACTAGAATAAGAATAACTTGGTTCTTCTTATAATGTCTGGGTAATACTGCCAGAGATCTTAAATAATGGTGGGCGATTTGCAGAAGTTGGTTATTCAAATTCACTTACTGGAGTGTTATAATGACAGTGAAATTTTCAACTGGAAAGGTTTTCTCCAAAATGATTAGTACAGCAAGACCTCATATATTCAACTCACTGCTAAGCAGAAGTGAGGTTTGCCCAAATATTTCTGTGGTATAAATTATTTTGTACCATGTACATTCTTAGAGCCACTACCTCCCATCACCAACCCAAGAGGAATTCTTGAGGTTCTGCTCAGGAACATATTTGACAGGATCTTTTATGTTAGTTTTGACCTCAAGAAATTATTTATCTGTTCTTTTTTGTCAAGAAAACATTTAAACTTTACCTGGAATATCTATATTGAATACATAAATTATGATAGTCTCAAAGAAAGTTAATCTTATGTTTGCTATCCATTCTGCTAAAAGAAATAGTAGTTGTCCTTGCTCAAATATGGCTGCCAGGGTATTAATTGTCAAACCTTATTAAACACAAATAATTAGAGCCCTCTAGAGACTTTGAGGGAGGGGATACTATAGGATCCCAAATAATCTGTCTGCTTGTGATAATAGGTGACTGTGTTGGATGACCATGAATAATGACTACAGCCACATGTTTATATTCCTTTGTAATCTCATACAAAGCAATGGGGATTGGTTGAAAGGATGAACAGCCAATGTAGTAAGATATGCTTAATTGCCCTTCCCATGATTGGTTGAGGCAATAGCTACTTTAAACTAATCTTTTAATTAGGGCATAGAACAAAACTGACAAATGCAATTTTCTCCATTTAGTCCCTTAGGGTTGTGTTTTGTTACAGGTTGCTTTCACATTTAAAGTAATCTAAAATAGTTTGAAAGATTGCTATCTTACCCCAAAGACACACTAAAATATCTGTGAGTTAGTGTCTCCCATGCAGAAACAATGCAAAATCTCAGTCTGACGAGGAGTGCTTTGCTAAATTCCGAAATGGAAATGGGAAAAAAAGGTCTGCAACCTCAGTGTTTAAACCTCTTTATTCCCTATTATCTTTCATGTGGCTTATACCTTCTTTATTAGTTAGCTTTCTATTTCTATGACAAAATACTTGAGAAAATCCAAAAAGGATAGATTTATTTTGGCTCATGATTTTAGTGGTTTCAGTTCATGGTTACTAGGCCCCATAGCTATAGGACCTGTGGTGAGGCAATACACTGTGGCAGAAGGATGTGGTGTAACAGAACTTTACACCTGGTGGCAGCCAGGAGCGAAAGAGAACATTGCAGTAGAGTGTTAACGCAGCAGGCAATCGACTGAGAAGGAAAATGCAGGAGTTGCTGAATATCCTCTTTGCTATATTTCCTGAACAATACTTCCATTTTATGTAATTCCTTATATGGGAAGAATATTATTTTCTGATCCAAATACAAGTAAAAGCACTGCTAGTGAATTCAAGCCATGTATTCTGTCAAACAATGGGAATAGCATCTTCTGATAAATGCTTCTTTAATTATAGAGTTTTAATAGATCGGGACTGCCCATCGCTGGCCCACATCCTCTGATCAAAAGGTGGGGGTTGGGATCCAATATGATGTTGACATGATGCTGTCTTCCCGTCCCTCAGCCACAAGTGTTGGTCCAGGAAAGTCTAGGATCTATGGTAGTCTGCTCTGCTTGTAATATTCTCAGGGATTTAAATATATATATAAATATATATATATTTATATATATATCAATTGGTGGAGATGAAATTCATTCACTCTAATTATAGATTCCATCATCAACTGAACTGGAGCATTAAAAAAATGATCCCATTGTAGATAGAGGCACAGGGTTATAATGTTAAAATGTAATATTTTTGTATTAGTTATGTGCTATATTGTGACTATGCTATCCTTGCCTGGAGTTTTCAGTACATATTAACAATTTTGACTTGTCAACTTAAAGCAATGACCCTATTTAAAAGAGAATAAGAAATGGCTTACTCTGATCCAAATATGAGTGCCTATGACACAGGATTCGAGCTATCATGAATGACATGTTCTACAATGGAAGAGTTTACATGAACTTTTATAGTCCCAGAATAAAAGAAAATCATAAATAAATACATTTACCAATTGTATTGATGAGAGCACTGGACCGGTGAGCTGCAACAATTCAGGGAATCTCTTGTATGGGTTCCAGATGTGACAGCAGTAATACTAGCTTTAGGGTTAACAGAGGCTAGAGGTTTGATAAGCTTATTAACACATTCCAAGAAGTTTTTCTATTAGCTATAAGACCATTAGGTCAGATACAGAGGTTGAGAGTAAATGGCTATTAAGACAGACTAAAGATAGCCCAAGATAATTCTGACTCTCAATTTGCAACATTTTCTCTCTTCATATCACAGAGGTCTAGTTAGTGAAAACCATCTTCAGGATCTTAATATAGATGTGACTTCTTCAGAGAACTTCAGTTCACACATTATGTATTACTTTTGTCAGGCATCACTAAATGCTTTAGTTAAGGATCATAATTCCTTTTTGCCCTACTTTCTTTGAAATCTGAGTCAGAGCATTATTGTCATGCAGTATTGTTAATTTCCTCTTATTTCTTTCAAGTTGCTGGCACAGATAACTTTCTAAGACTAAAATTACTTTCATAATGTAGACATTTAAAATACTATTAATAATAGAATATTTTGTCATTTTGGGTCAGTCAGATTTACCATCTATGGCTTGCCAGTTTTATATGTAATTTATAAACATCCTACCAACAAAAAACTGTCATGTAATTTTCTGTCCCCACTGAGAAATTAAATAAATTATCCAAGGTATAACAGATAGTTCAGATAAAGCATATTAATTTCTACATTCTAAATCCTAAAATTATGTTCTCTGTCATCACAGTTCACTATTTATTGCCATGTATATATTTTCCGGATTAAATATCCCTCTTATGTCAATTTAAAGCTGAAATGAATTAAAATGTTTGCAAGTTTTTTTAGTCATACATTAATTGTAGAAAGAAAATTTCAATGTATTAAAATCATTCATATTTTGCTTCACATGATATAATTAGATCTTAGGAAGTGAGTAGAATTTTCCCAGGATGCACAAAACACTGTAAAGGAACCCTCGATTTGGATTTCAGCCCAATGCAAACACTGGTTTAAACAGATAATAAATATTAGTGATAAACATTAGAAACACACTGAGACCAGCAATAAAATCTCATAGGAAATCTAACTTTGAGTTATACTCAGATACAAAGTGTTCAAATATGTAATTAAAAGTGGGACAGATTGTGTTTTTTGAGTAAATAATGGCTTTTGCAAGAGAAATACGTTAGTATAATATGGCCATAAAAGTGATGGTATAGATTTTGCATTCCCTAAATTATTTTAAGGGTAATTGCATATTATAATTACAGATACTTAAGAGAACAACAATAAGCAAACCAGACATCTAAAGCCAGACATTCTTAAAAAGCATAGCTACCCAAAGCCATTTTGCTTCTTTTTTCTCTGTTAAACTGGCAAGAACCAAATAAATATCATTAAGAGGGAATTAAAATATATGATTTATTAGATTATGGGCAACTCCTATTTTCTTAAATTGAATATTTTGGTCTTTAGCATTTCCTTTCAAGGAAACTGAAGGAATTTGTGTATTAAAATATTGTGCTTCCCAGTAAGTTTTCTAAAGTGTAAATAGTACACCATGTTCCAGAAGACTCAAAATACACACACACACACACACCAGATACACACATACAAACCCACACAGAAAGATAGGATTTAGATTTTGTTTCTAAAGTGAGAGCTAATGGAAATGTGCATCTTTCTCAAAGGAGAAGAGATAAATGCACTAGTCATGTGGATGATTTAGGTAAATTAGAAAAGTGACCTCTGAGAGCCCGTAATAATTTTCCAAAAATAGTAGATTCTCTTTTTTTTTTTTTTTTTTTTTTAGGATACAGTTTTCCAACTGCTAGGTCAGAAATGTTTTTATAAAATGTAGCTAAAGTGCTACTAAGGGAGACACAGAGACAAGGTGCAGAGGCAGGAAAGTGGTCCCTTGTCCACGTGGCCATGTTTATTTATATCAATAGGTTACATTAGGTCATTAGTACCATAACTACATTATTGTTTAGAGTATCAGTAAGGTTGCTCATTCTGCAGTTACATTTCACAGTCAACAATATGCAATGTCAGGTGCTTTATGCAGATCTCAAAAAAGTTCCTGATCTAAAGTTACTGTTAGACTGCCAGATCCAGGAGCATGGGTGCTAGGTGAATCATAGTAGTTATCAAGCAAGCAAGTTCCTTTATTCCCAGGAATTAGGTACCTAAAATCAAAGTTGACGCTGATAAAACTCTTAACACAGAGCTTCCTCATGAGGAACATTGCTACAGTGGCCAGGCATCCTGCGTCTTTTACATGGAAATTTCCCAGCAGTCAGGCATCCTTTGCACAGAAACTTCCTAGTCACCAAGCATACCACAATCACGAAGTTTATCAGAGACCCCATCCCAAACACAGAACCCCTACACTAAAGCTTAAAAGGGAGAAAAAAATGTCTTGAAAGAGAGTAGAGTTTTTAAAGACCAGAAAGAGTTAGATAAATACAAATGCAATGGAGGTCCCAAGTAACAAAGAGCAGGAACTAGAAGAAAAAGAAAATAGAGAAGGGGCACCCAGTACTGTCATACAGTAAAGATATGAGTACAGACCAGGTCAGAAAAGTTGGACTAGAACGAAATGCACAGGGGAGGTTGGAAAAGTAACTCAACATTATCAATTAAAAAAAATATATATTGGGACTAACTTTGTGACCTGTCTTATGATCTATCCTGGAAAATTTCCCATGTGCTGATGAGAAGAATGTGTGTTATGCAGGTGTTGGATGGCAAGTTAGATCCATTTGGCCTAGGGTGAGATTCAATTCTGCTGTTTCTTCATTAATTTTCTATCCAGTTTATCAATCTATTGCTGAATGGAGGGTGTTAAAGTCTCCAACTCTTATTTCATCAGAGTTTGGATAGATAAGAATCTATCTCTCCCATTAGCTCTATTAGTCTTTGTTTTCTATGTTACAGTACACTGCTATTGGGTGCATAAATATTTGGGATCATACTTTCCTCTTGCTTAATTTACTCTTTTGTCATTGTTTAATTACCTTTCTTATCTCTTTTCTTCTGCTTTTGAGTTAAACTGTATTTTATTTGATATAGTATGGCTACTCCTGCTTTCTTTTGGATTGTGTTTGTTTGGGAATCTTTTTTAATCCCTTTACTTTCAGTTTTTCAAATCCTTAGAGGTGAAGTGAGTTTTTTGTAAACAATGTATAGTTGGGTCATTTTCTTTTTCTTTTTTTTTTCTTCTTAAATCTAATTAGTTCCTCTAGATCTTTAAAGTGCAGAATTTAATCCATGAGTATTCATTTTAATTGTCATTTGGTAAGGACTTATTACAGTCATTTTGTAAATTTATTTCTAATTTTATTGCAATTTCTTTCTTTTTTTTCTCACTGTCTTATTGTCTTCCTTTATGGTTAAGTGATTTGTTCTTATAGCATGTTTTAAATCTTTACTTATTTTGGTTTGTCTTATAGAATTCCACTTTATGGTTACCATGAGGCTTATAAAAAGTATATTTTGAAATAACAGCAATTAACATGATTTCAAAGATAAAAATAGACATGATACTGGTGTTCCAATGTAAAACCAGGAGTTAATACTGTCAATAGTAAAGAGAAGGTTTCTCTCTGAACTATGGGCTACTTGGAGTTACGGGAAGAGTGACTTGGACAATTTTATTCTCCCTGCCTTCTTCAATGAGTCTTTTTATTATACTAAAAGTTGGAACTATGGTCTCTTATATAGGTTCATTACTTCTTGTGGAGGTGGCTTTATATGTAACAGTTCAACTTGCTGCATCAATGGCCAGATCATCACTACATGATCTTATTTAGGTACCATCTTGTTCTTGCTTCAAGCACTTTAAACTGAAGCTATTTCTTCGTTTTACTTTCATATCTTAATGAAATACTCAAGTTACTATTTCTTGATTTTTTTCAGATATAGGTATTATAGATAGGTGTCCTTCTAATAAAGATGAAGCATTACCCTTATTTCCAGCCTCATATGTGTAGGTGTACCCTCCACATATGTACACTTGTGTGCTTCCCCTAATTTCACATCTCAATAATGAAAAATGCTCCATATTTTTGTAGTTTTGCCATAATGATTTAAATTAATTCATAACTGTGGCTTGAATTTCACTATTATTTCATTCTATTTCTTTCATCTTGTTTTATTTTCTATTAAGTGAATAATTACCCTGCTATTTTTTTACTTATTATTACTTACTAACCTTCTACTAGATACAGAAATACAAAAATCATTCCCTTACATATTCAAACATATCAGGTAACTTATTGTTTTTGTTTTAATTTCCTGAGTGATACCTCAATAAAAATAAACTGCTCTCCTGGGATAATTTGGACTGATTGGTTTTTTTGCCTGTAGCCCAACTTCTGTCCTAGGATCTCTCTTCAATGACTTCTAGCAACTTCCCTTTGCCTTTATTGCTCTACTGGAATTTTTTTCTTCTTAAATCCTATAGTTATCCCCTTTTCAGTTAATTCCTTATTCAAGAAGAGCAAATTCTACAGCAGTCCTCCTGAGAAACCTCTCTGAAAAAGGACTTATAGAAGGCACAGTATCTTGGGGATCTTGAATGTGCAAAATGACTGTGCACTTCACTCTTGAGAGATGGTTAAACTAAAGATATTATTCTAAGTGCTTTTATCTGTAAAGTTTTATGAAATGCTATAATGTCTACATATGCTATCATTTTTGTAAAATGTAAATTTAAAGTATTGCATGTGTATGTTAAAAAGACTCAGCAAGGAAAGAAAAAATCAATAATACTGTTTTTCTCCAGGAATGAGAGGAAGGTTTTCATTGGATTTCTTTTGTATATTTAAATTTTGAATCATATTCGGGTAGGTCCTATACAAAAAGATTATATTGCAGACTTTTGATTTTAATGAAGCCAATATGTATATGTATTATGGGAGATTTAAACGTCTGTGGCCTACTGCAACAATTCTTCATGAGTTGAGGTATATATACACTTGCAGGCCTACACACATAAAAATATTAAACATCTAAACCTTTGTCCTCAGATTTCTTCAACAGCTCTCTAGTGTTAAAATACTTAACAAAAGAGTGATGTCCAAAAGTGAAAATAGTAAGCCCCAGCCTTTCCTTCTATCCCCACTTATACCACTTAGTAATTATGTGACAGTTCCCTCTAGAAACAATGGAGGCTCATGTATCATAGACAAGCATGAAATCCGGTACATCAAAGGTGGTAAGAAACTTCACGTGATTCATCCAGTACAGCAGAATATACTAAGGAGGAAATTCCCAGTTCCTGGGATTCTCCCTATTGGGGGAAAACAAAGACTGAAACATCTATCCAATTTTCAGAATTTTTTTTTTTTTTTTTTTTTTTAGCAAGGGGGAGGGGGATACCCAAGGAACAGGTTTCTGTCTTGAAACTGGCCTGTTATTTAAGTGTTGACAGGAAAGAGCACAAAACAGAAATGCTGGGAATCAGGACAATAGCTTGGACAATAGCTTGTCTACTTGCCATGTTTCTCTTCCAACTCGGTATAGAAGGAGGAGGACAAGGAAGAGGAGGAGGAGGAGGAGGAGGGGGAGGAGGGGGAGGAGAAGGAGGGGGAGGGGAAGGAGGAGGAGAACTCCTAATTCTCTACTTCTGCAGAGAATATGGGGGAAAAAATCCCATATTTTAGTATTTTTATGAGCTGCCCAAGGAAAGAATTGTGACTCCTGAGATGAAATACTGACAGGACCTGAAATTCTTTAGAAGCCTAGGGTTACTTAGATAAGTACTTTTACTACTGCAGAGAAGCAAAACCAGCAAAGTCCTCTAACTGTCCATTTTCATGCACAAATCTCAAGATGCATCCACAAAAAAATGTTTGAGAGGCCAACAGAGTCTCTTCCTTAGCTGACTAGACAAAGACATTCCCTGTACAAAACAAGAGCAAAATGCTGGCAAATTGAATTCAACAGCACATTAAAAGGATTGTAATCCATATACGCCAGGTATTGGTCCTTGGGATGCTAGGATGTTTCAACATATACAAATCAATAAATGAAATGTACCAAATAAGCAAGAGAAAGGATAAAAAAATTCAATGATCATATCAACATATGCAGAAAAATTATCTTATAAAAAAATTTAGAGATACTTCTAAAGTAAAAACATTCAATAAACTAGAAATGCAAGAAAATTATCTCAACATAGTAGGAGACAAGCATATAAAACACAAAGCTAATAATCTACCCCAAAATGAAAAATTGAAAGCATTTCCTCTAATATCAGGACCAAGGCAAAGATGTGTTGTTCTCTTTCCACTTCTGTTAAACATGGTGCTGAAAATTTTTGTTAGAACATTTAAGCAAGAAAGATAAAAAGGCAAGTGAATCAGAAAGTAAAAAGTAAAAATATGCCTGCTCACAGATGACATGAACTTTTTTTTTTTTTGCCTCAGCCCTTTTTATTTTTTATTTGAGACATGGTCTCTCTATATAGCTTATGACCTCATTAAATTGTTGAGGCTGACCTTGAACTTGCAATTCTCTACTCTCAGCCTCCTCAGTCACTAGGATTACAGGTGTGTGCCACTGTTCCCAGCTCAACATTATCTTATAAATAGAAAACTTAAAAAATTTTGCACATACACACAAAAATAAAACAGCAACAAAAATAATTCATTGGAGTTACAAAATACAAGGTTAATGTAAAAAATCAGTAGTATGTCTACATACTGACAATAAAGAAGGAATTAGGAGAATAATCCCATTTACATTATAAAAAAATAAATTTCTTGATAATAAACTTAACCAAGTAGGTGAAGGACTTGTACACTGAAGGACACAAAAAAATTTTCTGTAATTAAAGAAGACCAATAAATAGAAAGAAATTTCATGATTATTTTTCAAGACTTCCTATTTTCAAAGTACCTACACTACTCAAAGTGATCAACAGATTTGATGCAACCCCTATTAGAATTCTGGTGGCACTTTTGCAGAAATAGAAAAAAAAACATACCAAAACAGTCTAGAAAAAGAACAAAGTCGTATAACATAGTTTCTAATTTTAAAGTAAATTTCAAAATTAAAATGATTAAAATACTATGTTAATACCATAGAAACAGATATTAATAGACCAATGGAACAGAATAGAGACCCCTGAATTATGTGAACTGCAACGGGGAAAGGATGGTCTCTTCAACGAGTGGTGTTTGCAAAACTAAATATCCACCTGCAAAATAATGAAACTGAACCCTTATCTGACCCCATACAAAAAAATTAAAATTTGTTAATGACTTAAACATAAGGTCTGATACTAAAAGTCTTGAAAGATACATAGGAAAAAGTGATCAATATTAGTAATCATCAGAAATGTGCAAATTAAAACCACAATGATATGTCACCTTATACTTATTAGAATGACCATTATCAAAAAGGCAAAATATGACAAATGTTGGCAAGAGTATGGAGAAACGAGACCCTTTGTACATCTTTGGTGAAAATGTAAATTAATGAAACCATTATGAAAAATAATATGGAAGTTATTCCAAAATGAAAAATAAATTTACCATAAGCTCCAACAATTCTACTCCTGAATATTTACACAAAGAATTTAAAAGTATTATATTGAAGAAATATCTGCACTCTCTTGTTCATTGCTATATTATCAACAACAGCCAAGGTATAAAATGGACCTAAGTATCCATCAATGGATAAAGCAAAGAAAACTCTCTCTCTCTCTCTCCCTCTCTCTCTCTCTCTCTCTCTCTCACACACACACACACACACACACACACACACACACACACACTGTGCCACCTTAAAAATAAAGGAAACACTGACATTCTATAGCAGCATGGATAGACCTAAAGAAATGCCAGGTGCAATAAGTTAGGCACAGACAGATAAATACTATATGATTTCACTTTAGTTAGAAACTTGAAAAATTGGTCTCAGAGAAGCAGAATGTAGAATGTTGGTTGACAGGGGCTCTTCAAGGGATTTGAGAAATGAGAAATGTTGCCCAAAGGTATAAAGTTTCTGTTATGAAGAATCAGTTCTAGAGACCTAAGGTATATCATGATGACTATAGTCAATAACAATGTATTCTATACTTGAAAATTGCTGGAAAAGTATATTTTAAATGTTCTCATAACACACACAAATGATAACTTTGTCAAGTAATAGGAATATTTCCTTCCGTCCTTCCTTCCTCCCTTCTTTCCTTCCTTACTTCCTTTTTTCCTTCCTTTCTATAGTTCTGGAGATTGAACCCAGGAACTTGAACATTCTAGACCAGTGGTCTATTACTGAATCACATCCTCAATCCTAACTAGCTTAAAGTTAATCATCACACAATGGGTCTATAAACATCATATAGTACACCAAAAGTGTATACAATTCTACTTATCAGCTTTTAAAAAAATAAAAAATGAAGATGCATGTATTTTAAAATTAAAGTGTATATTGCAATGAAATATTTTTCAATTTTAGGAAAGAAGGAAATTCTACAAGGATGAATTTTGAGGACTTTATGACAAGCAAAATAAGCCAGTCACTGAAGAAAGGTACATATAATGCATATTTCCATTTATGTAAGATACATAAAGTAGGCAAACTTTTAGAAATAGTATATGCACTGATAGTCAACGGAATTTGGATAGAAAGAAAATTCAGAGTTGTTTTTCAATGGGCAGAGCACTTCAGTTCACACGTGAAAAATTCCTGGAGATCTATCACATAAATTTGATAATGCTGTACTGAACACATAATGATCTGTTAAGAGGCTAAATCTCATATTGTGTGTTTTTTTACAATAATTAAAACAACTATACTGAAAACCTTAGCTCTTCAAAAGACAGTTAAAAATTAAATGATTGTGCACAGATTGATATTTTTATAAATCAAATGTCTCATAAAGGACTTGTTTGAAGATTCCATGAAGTCTTAACACTTAATGACATGAAAACGTAAATTTTATAAAAATATAGGAAAGAAGATGATCCTTTTTACTACAAAGATACACATATGGCAAATAAGCACATGGAAAGATGCTTCATTTCCTTAGTTATTAGGGGAATGCAAATTGAAACCATAATTAGATAGCACTGTAGAGCTATTAGTATGGTTAAGGTAAGTAAAAATAACCTGAAAATGCCTAGCAATAGTGAGGATATAGAGCACCTGTATTCTCATCTATTGTTGGTGGGACTGCAAATGGCTCAGACTCCTTGGGAAATACTTCCTCAGGTTCTTAAAGACAAACATACACATACCATAAGATCCAGCAATCTTCTTACTACATCTTTTCCAAAGAGAAGTGAAAATATATATTTACTTAAAACCTGTAAATAAACATTTATAGCAACTTTATTCATATTTGTCCCACAGTGGGCATAACCCAGATGCTCTTCAATAGGCAAACAGAAAAACTGTGGTACATTCATGAAATGGAATACATTCAATTATAAATAGCAAGTTATTACATAAACCACATAAATGAATCTCAAGTACATTGTGTTGAAAGGCAGAAGCCATGTCCAAAAGATTCATAGTTTTTCCTACCAATCAAATGACTTTCTGGATAAGACAAAACTATATGGTTACCTACATGTCAGTGGGTGAGGGTGAGGGGTGAGAATGGGCACAAAATGACACTATGAGGACATTTTTGGGGTGATCAAATGGTCGTATAACTTGCTGGAGTACCGTATATAAGACCGCATTTGTCAAACCTCATAGAACTAACACTGTAAAGAAAGATTTTTAGTGATATAAATTTTAAAATAAAATTTTACAATTAAAAGTTACAGGATATAAAGAGGTAGAATCTTTATAAATCAAATTTATCTTCCCCTTTTCCACTTGAGTTGCTCAGTTCCACCTCTATCCTCCATCCAAGCACATGACCGCATTTGTCATTTCAGTTTTTCAATTCAGTGGTCATTTTTATATTTCTTCTTTTTTTTTTTCTGTGAGTAAAAACATTTTATTTAACCGATTAATATACATTCTATGTACTATTTCATGTTAGCTCATCAAATGCCATCTCCCCCTTTTAAGGCCAGGTAAGATGTTGCCCCTGTAGGCTCTCTCACCCTGCATGCATCTCTCCTGTACTGCTCACTTTAGAGAATTCTTTTGTTTGTTTTTGGAAATACTCACCATCCTAAGTCCATTGATTGTCCATGCCTTACCTAAAGTCTAGGAGAGAAAGGACATTGGAGAGAATGATTTCCAATGAATAATAATTGCTGACATTATTTGATATCAGATATTACTAAAGTCTTTTTTTTCTTTTCTGAGAATATGTTACATGTTATAGACACATATTATATGTGAGCACTGAACAATTTTCCACTTTTATTTCTAGTACCTACCCCTCTGAAACACACGTTTTCTTTTTCCTATGAGGCAGGGATCAGAAGAGTATATTATCTACTCTAAGATAAACAGATTATTTTCTCATGGCTTTGGAAATGTCTAATTCAGAGATATACTTCTAAAATCCAATCAAAACTTTAACTCAATAAAGTACTTTTGAGTTTTTGGAGTTCTACCACACAATAAAGCTAGCACACAAATAACTACTTCTGCAACTTTAAATTACTTTATATATTTATTGAAAAACTTGGCAGCGTTCTTAGATAAATTTTCAATCTTCATTTTGTATATATCTGACAATGCCCCCAGACTATAGAATTGTAGCAAAAAATATTGGGTTTCCCCATATCTTGGTTGAGAGTGATGTTTTTTTAATCACTCTTACTTTTAAAACACTCATACTGGGTAACTCATGTGATAATCCAGGGTCAACATTGGAAAGGCTGCAGCATGTGCTTCACTTTCCAAGTTGTTTGTAAGTTGACCTAGTGTAGGAAAGTTTAAACCTGATGGTCAACAATCACAACTTGCCTTAGCCACAGTAAATTAATTTATGATAAGAGAAGTAATAATGAAATGTATTTTTTGATGTACTAATATTTTGGCATCATAGAATCTTAAAAGCAAAATTAAGTATTGTCTCCTTACAAAGGTGTTTGTGTGTGTGTGAGAGCATGCATGCATATTAGATGGAATGGGGGCATACATGTATAAATATGTCACAAGAAATTTGACTCCTTAACTTCAGTGAATGTGCACAAAATACTATGATTCAATCCTATGAGTATACTTGATCAAAAGTCTCATATTCTAAGCACAGTTCACCGAACTGCCATAGTTTTATTTTGGTAGTCATTATACACACTATAGTTTTAGTTTTAGTGTTTATAGTGAATTTTCTCTCCTATATTTCATGTTGTGCCATTTTGATGCTAACCTCTGAATAGAAAATACAGTTACCAAACTTATAACAATTCACACTCTTTTATTTAAAAAAAATTACACAACAATTAAATTGAGTAGAAAATCTAAAACCATATAAAGGAAATGTGTGTAAGGGAACTTCATTAGCATTTCAAGATACTGGGGATTTCAAAAACAGAAGGTAGCCTTAATACCAATTAATAAATGGAAGAGAAAATCAGCAAACTTTTCCTCATGTCTGTAGGATGATACTAGCATTGTAACATTTTAATAGTATTTCTCATACCAAAAAACAAAAACAAAAAAATTAGTATTTCTAAATGTGCAATAAGTATTGTATGAATTGCATATCTTCAAAGTGTAAATTGTAATTGTGATCACATATAGGAAAGCTATTAAATCTGATTATTAGTGTTGATTATCCTTTATCTTATCCTTGTCAATTTGAATACTCTAGCCAAAACTATCATAATGCCATATAAAGTGGGGACTTGATAATGTACTATTTCCTGTAAGTACCGTGTGCTAACCAATCGCACCACTGGAGCTCCAATAATGTACTATTTCTGTTATTTTATGTTATATACCTTTTCTGAAATTCTTTTGAATCTCTACCATATTCTAAAAATAGCAGCTGTGTATTCAAAATTACATCTTTAAAAAATTATCTAAAAACCACAGGGAAGGGGATGGATATATGTATGTATGTGTGTGTATATATACACACACATACATACATATACTTTGCCAAACCTTTATTCCTACCCAGAAGTAAAATTTCCTTAAATCTCATTGACTTTTACTAGTTCACATTCCTACCCTCATATAAATCTAAAAAAAAAGTCATTTCATACTTAATCTAAACCAGGTGGCTTTGATCAATTTTTGCTTATCACTTATATAGGACAGAGAATCCAAATTCCTTGAGAACTTTAATGCCCTCATGTTTGAATCTCTCTTCTTATATTTAAGTGTTCATGTTATCTTTATTTTTAGTATTACTTGTTCAGAATTTTTTTTCTGTTTTCTTATTATCATTTTGTCACTTCTGCTTTTAAAGTAGAACATAGCAAACACGATTGGCCCTGTAAGACATTTACGACTAATAATATAAATATATATGGATAAATAGTGAGGGAACAACAGTAGTCAGGGAAAACCTTCAGTCTATCCTGCAGTTCTGAAATTTTGAAAAAGGAAAAAGTGTGTTTTCCAAAAAGAAAAGAAGGTCAATAAAACACCATGACCCTGAATGCTCCTTTCTTTGCCCCAAAACCTAGCCAAGTTAAGGGAACAATGAGAGCAAGTCTGGGCTTGAAAATCCAGATACATATTATCTTGAAGGACATTGACTTTCTCTTAAGTATATTGGGAAATTGGGTAAATTGGTGCTATCCATTCAAAGTTACTTTCTTGCTGGGGTGGTGGCACATGCCTCTAATACCAGTGACTCTGGAGGATGAGGCAGGAGGATTGCAAGTGTGAGGTCAGCCTCAGCAACTTAGGGAGACATTGTCTCAAAATATTTTTAAAAAGAAATAAGAAGAAAGAAAACTAATTTCCAGCATCCATGCCAGATCAGTTGCTCCCTGCAAAGCTCAAGATTCAAGTCATCTAATGCTGTTGATGTCACTGCTTCTAGGGCTTAACATAAAACCCTAAGAGGGGGCAGGTGTGGAACTGAGGGCACTGTGGAAAGGATGTGTATCCCATGTCCCTCCAGTTGAATAGGGATAAACATCATGAGGGACAGGAGGATATGCTTCTCAAACCACCATGAGTCTCAGACATGCTGCCAGTTCATCCTGTGACCACTGAACTCTTCTAGGAGCTGTTCCTCGTGTCTTTTAAGCCTTCTCCCCAAAGTCATATATCTCCCATGCTGTCTTCAGGAACTTTCTTTGTCTTTCCTGCCACCTACCTCACTGCACTGGTACAGCTGTGCTGTGCCTATGACAAGAGAAAAGAAGAAACTTGTAGGAAAAGATTTAATTGGCAAATGATTCCAAAGACATCTCAATAAATCCACAGGAGTACCCCTGAGCAAAGAGTACCTGTTGCAGCAGTCCTTCATCAGGAAGTCCTGGGCAACTGTCATGCTCTCACCCACTGCTGGAGAATAAAGTGGGGGTGAGTCTGCTACTAGTGTGAGCACCAGAATAGAGCACAAAGGGCCAGGGGCTGATGGAAGTTATCAGCCCATCTTGCTCTCCCAGGAGTTTTCTTGACAGGGATCAGAACAGCCCATCTGCATGATTGCTACAATTCGCACTTTGTTTTGCATAGATCTATTTATTCACCCACATTTGGGAGCAGCTACCTCATGGTTTCATAAATAAGAAAGAAGTTAGTGAGAGGCACTATACCCACCATCACTGCAGTTATTCTTGGGAACACAGTTGTAACTCTGATTTGTTTCTCATTAACAGTCTAAAGCTTTCCAGACATTTAGTCTCCCCCTCTTCTATTATATGCCCCTCCTCTATTATATTCGTAGTTTTTTGGTTCTTGTGTGATGTTGATGGTATTTATTAAAGATATAGGAAAAAATGTGGTTGCCAGCTAAAGGTCTGCATACCAGATTCCAAGGGATGTAGAGATTTGCTCTGGGAATTAAGGTACACCTGGTAAAGGAGCTGCCAAGAGAGTCACCATTGATTAATAGACTATAATCCATTCTCATTCTCTAAGACCTATCTTCTTCCCAGACTGAATAAGTTACTTGTCTGGATATTGGGGAGAATGACCATCCTTTATCTTTTACATTTTTTCATGGCACCAATCTTTACAATTTCTCAAGGGATACAGAACCTGGTTTTGGCTTGCTATTTTTGTATATAGTAAGAGTTCTAGGGCTTCTTCATGGCCTTTTTTTAAAAATAATAATAGCTCTACTGTGTGACTCAATGCACTTGTAAAAGTGATTATTGCTGAGAAAATTTGTTCAAATTTTGCATACAGACTTGAGATAAAAATCACAAGTGGGCTTAGAGATCCAAGGATTTCATTGTGAGAATGATCTGAACAGAAAGTCTTATGGAGATTAATGATCCCCTAATCTACACTAGCCATCCAAAGTGTGAACCCCACTGATGCTATGGGTCTCCAGTAATTAGTGTCAACAATTAGTACCACATTCATAGGTACTAGGGATTTGTCTTCAACATATATTGAGCTTGAATAGTACAGAAAACACAAACACATGTAAGTTCATGAGAAACTAACTCAGTTCTCAATGTCACCTGCAATGCTGGCATAATATTCAATCCCTGCCCTGAATTATATAGCTCAAAGAGACCAACTAGCCCTTTGATACCAAGTATATTACAAAACCCCTTTGCATCTTAGAAAAGCCAATAGTTCATCCTCAGAGATATTACCACATTGTAATATATGGAATTACCTTTTTGCTAAAAGAAACTTAGCCAGTCAACTATCTGGGGGTTTACAGTATGTCTGAAACACTGATACAAAATTCCATGCTTGATTTAGCATGTGATCTTCACAATGGTCTCCATTGGTAATGTCACATACAAGAATATTCATGCTGCTAGAATGACCTACTGAGGATATAGCTGCACTATACGAAGGGAAGGATGTCAGTCTTCAGCATACATATATACATCAAATTAGAGATTTCTCTATGGTTTGATCCCCCAATGAGAAGAACATAAAGGTTCATGAATGAAGTGATAGAAACAGGAATGATCCTTACTTTTATGCCCAATGACTCACTAGAAATTTTGTGGTTCCTATTCTTCTACATCTGAAATATTTAAAATGACATTATTGATCCCACAAAAGGTATACTCTTCATGTAGACAAAGTAATAGTTTCATTAAACTATTATCTATTATCTCCATCAGATCATTTTATTCTAAAACTATCAGACAATAAGAATTCACCATTTTGAGTGAAATACTTGGCCTTGTTCAGCCAGAGGAATTAGGGCTATCTTACACCATGAAGGCATGAAGAAACCCTTGTGGCAGTTGTGTGACCCACTTGAGCCCCTTTTCATACTCTCTTACCCAACTCTTTGAATGGACACGTGAATCATCATGGCCTGCCAAGATATGATTGCCAAAGTGTCATCCTACCTAGGGAAGTAGGATCTTTGTCTTCTTTATTTTACTCTGGAATTAAAAAGAAGATAAAATAGAAAAATGAAAGGGAGATTGGTTGAATAGAAGTGGGTGACCACGAGGGAGGGTAAGGGGAGAATAAAGGGAAGGCCTGGGAAATGAAGTTGACCAAACTTTACTAGGTGTATGTATGAACATACCAATATGGATTCAAATTTATTACATAATGTTAATAACCAATTAAAATAAATAAATAAATAGAGGGAAGACTGATAGAGGAGAGTAAAGGAATCAGGGAAATGAGGAGGAATCAGGGAAATGTATTTATGAATATGTCAGAATAATATTAGATATAACTACATATTAGGTATAACTATCATGTGCTTTTTTAATTTTAAGTGTCTAATTTAGCAGTATGTTTTTGGTTTTATAAAACAAAATTAATGAATCAACTACCTATTCTATCAAATATTACTTAAGACTAATAAAAAATAAAATAATAAGTAAAATTGCAGCACTTGAAAGTTTAAAAAAAGTAGCCTTTCACATCTTACTAGGCCTTAGGAGAGACTTCATACATTACCATGAGATACCTTATTTACAAGTGACTGAGCTGGCACTAATGAACTGGGTATTATTCCATCATGAACTGAGTATTGCCTGAATGTTGAGTTCATAAATCTGAGCATGCACAGCTGCACCACATAAGAGGAAAGCAGGATGCACAATAAGCTTAAAGGAGGTTCTGAAGGACAAGTATGTGAGGAAACACTCCACATGCTCATTGCCAATGTTCCTACTGTTTCTTCTCAAATCACACATATGTGTTAAACAGTTGAATGAGGAAGAAATATCCAGACCTGGTTTCCAAATGGTTCTGCACCAAATATAAGCACCATCTATACATGGACAGTTTAAAGACTCTTGTAGGATGGTCCTGAAAAACAATGCTGATAGAAAATGCTTTCAGGGAACTAAACTTCAAGTAGTAAAACTGTTTTTTCATTTATCTGGAGGACAAATGTTCAAGGGTGTGGATCCCTACTGCTTTATGGGATGTACTTTTATGACCAACCATCTAACATAGGATTATGAAACTGCAAGTAATTTTTTAGTTATTAAAATGTAATAGAAACATTTAACATATATTATTTCCTCATGCTTATAATTTAGTTTGCTTCTATATATTTTCCTGTTATAATTTACAATTGAATATTTAAACAGGAAGTTTATTACTTAGTCTTTAGTATAATTTAAAAGAATGATTGGAAAATACTATTTTATAGCTAAATTTGAAATGGAGTTAGAGAAATTTAAGAAATAACTTAGGGTTTTGACCACTAATAAATGATGATGAGGAGGAGGAGAAGGAGGAGGAGGAGGAGAAGGAGAAGAAGAATAGGAGGAGGAGGAGGAAAGTGGAGAAAGAGGAGGAGCAGGAGGAGAATTAAAGAAGAAGAGAAGGAGAAGAGGAAAAAGAAGATGAAGAATGAAAATATTTTTAAATATTTTCAAATAGAACTTCTTTAGTGTATAAATGTGAAAATATAAGCTGTTTAGTGTATGAATGTAGAAAGATTTTGTTTGTCAGGATGATTTTAATTGTGCTGTCTTGAATTTCCTACCTACCTGAGGTTATAGCAACACCTTCTCACACCTGAGAGAGATTCCACAGTTATTTTGTTCTTCGGGGTTCTTAAATTTTAATTCAGTCCATTTTTTAATAGGATCTCTGATCCTATTGGACACTAATTTTTCCTCCTTCTTCATAGCAAGCAAATTTCATCTCAGAGTAAATTATCTCCCCTCCTGTACCTCTCTCCTCTCTTATTTTTTTATTTTCTTTTTTATTTTAGAAGACTTTGCACTAACACATAGCCTGGGAATTAAAAGTGGCACAATAGGAAAATAAAGACGAAACAGATATGATTTTCAAACATATATGAACTTCACCTATCGGTGTTTAGTTCCAACTTGCTATTCCTTTTTCACTCTATACCTATTAATGCATCAATCAATTGACCTTTCATACACCTATCTTGCATGTGTGAAAACTACGATTTTTGAATGAGGTCAATTAATTTTTACATTTATGCTATGTTAGAAAAGTTTGAAGATCCTCCTTGAGGTCACAATACTACACTTACTCTTGCATCACACTAAGTATTTAGTGTTCTATGACTATTCAAATAGCATGTGATGATTAATCCTCTTGCATTTTACTACTTGAGAGTTTGCATTGAGTATAAAAAGAAACATATTGGCAAAGCTGCAGGAGACCTCAAAGATAATTTGGTTACCCAAATTCACCATGAACTGAGAATGGAATTCTCCTCTTCTCTTTCCTACATCAATCTGTAAAATGTGAATTAGTGTGCAAATTGTAAAGAACATGGGATAGAGCTTGAATGGAATTCTCCTCTTCTCTTTCCTACATCAATCTGTAAAATGTGAATTAGTGTGCAAATTGTAAAGAACATGGGATAGAGCTTGAATGGAATTCTCCTCTTCTCTTTCCTACATCAATCTGTAAAATGTGAATTAGTGTGCAAATTGTAAAGAACATGGGATAGAGCTTGAACGGTCAATGTGATGAATATAAGAAATACAGTAAAAATTAATAAAATGCCTCCTCATGTTTGTGTCAAAGACACCTGAAAGACAAACTATCATGGAATCAGAAAGAGAATAAAGGAAACTTAATGTAACAATTTAACTTAAGATCATTAATTTTCTGAAAGGAAAGATCAAGTCTGAAAGAGAAAATATCAGAAAATACAATCAAAGGATTAAATTCCAACCCCCCTCTCTCTCCTCTCTCAAGTCCCTCTCCCTATTTGCTTTCTGTCTCATTAATTGTGACTTCATTCACATCCATTTCAGAAAGACTTCTTTATAAGACATTGATCTGTACTTAATTTCCAGATTACCACAACCAGAATAAGAAGGAATCATGAAATTGTTATGTCAAGCTTCTATACAACAAATTGGAGATAAAAAGCTCAAATAAGTTTATTTGGACTCCCACCTGTTAACTACCTCCTTTGGCTGTGATGGTGGAGTAAGACAGAAAGCTACTTTCTTTGGTCCTCCTAACTTTCCCAGGGTAATAAGGAACAGATTCTGGAAGTGGTTGAAGTTACCAGCTGGTGGTTTCTGGAAGGAAAAATCATGGCAGGCTAAATTGATACTCCTACCTGAGCTCTTGCTGCAGCAACCACCATCATTTGAGCTTACTACATTTAATTAAAATAACGTGCTGGGTACAAGAGGGTTCAGGATAATCAGTAAGCGTAGGCTTCCAACACCATAGACTTCTACTTACTTACTTCTTAGTTGCAAGAAAGAGTCAATTTCACTGAAAAGTTTTCTTCATGAAGTAGTCATTAACATTTATATTCCAAATGAAGTAAAAAAGTAATATGAAAATGCTTAGAGATTTTGGCTTTATGAAGGGTTTTAAATATTCCTGCAGAGCATAACAATACAGCTGCCAGAGACCCTTCACTCCCTGCTAGGCACAGACACATTTATTACAAGCCACGTTAGGGGGAAAATACCAACCTTGACATTAAATTGTCAAAAAGGAAAAAAGAAAAAGACACACACAGAGACAGATCAGCGCTTCTTTTTCATATTGCTGCATATTTTTAGCTTACATGTCTCTGCAAATATGTGGTCAACTTCCCTGAGAAAAGAACATTATTATTTTTGTAAATAATTAAAATATTTAACAAAATACATGGGAAAAATAGCTTTACATTCAAGGCTTGACGATAAACAGATTAGGAATTGCATAAGATATGTGTAAGCTTAAAAATCCATCAGTGATTATTATGCCCTTATTATATATAGGACTTCTGAAAAGAATTTTAACCTAATTTTATTTTGACCACCAGTTCTGATACCACTAGTTAAAGCCACCATTGTTTCTCAGTTGTATTATTGCAGTGACCTCCTTACTGGGCTTTCTTCCTGCATCCTGCCACATTGCACTTTACCTTTAACCTAGGAACTAGAATGAATTATGTTAGTTGTAAGCTCAAAACTCTCCAGGGATGACTCATTCCACTTGGAGTGAATGATAAAACTGTCCAGTGAATTAGCACATCCTACATGATCTGAATTCCCTCAGCTATGCTGCATGGCACAGATTCTACTGTGATCCCACTAGCTTCCTTGAAGCTTCTGGAACATTCCAGATGACTCCTGTTTTATTTTCTTTTCCTTTTCCCTCTGTATCCTGAGCTCCTCTGATATGTCTATGCTCACTTTCCCTCACCTCCATACTCTTATTGTTATTTTGGTTGTTGTTGTTGTGTGTGTGTATATATATATATATATATATATATATATATATATATATATATTACTTGTAGATGAACAAATACCTTTATTTTGTTTATTTATTTTAGTGTGGTGCTGAGGATTAAACCCAGTGCCTCACAAGTGCAAGGCAAGCACTCAAACACTGAGCCACTAACTTCCTCCTGTTGGGCTCTACTCACACATTGCTTTCTTTGTGAGGTTTCCCTATTGACCACACTTCAATGTGCAACTATCAACCACAGATCCATCATTTTCATTCCTTTTTGGTTATTTTCTATAGCATTTAATAATTTCTAACATTATAAATAAAAGTATAGGTAGTGTGATAGCTAATTTTATGTGTCAACTTAACTTGGTCACAGATGACTGGATATTTGTCTAAAAGTTGCTCTTTTTTTCTAGGCGAGTGTTTGTGGATCAGATTAACATTAAAATAGGTGGATTTAGCACAGCAGATTATTCTCCTGAATGTGGAGGTCTACATTAGTTGAAGGTCTCAAGAAAACAAAAGAATCAGTTTCTCCTGGTGGTGGAGGGGAGTGGTGAAGGAAAGCAGCTCAGGACAGGAAAGCAGAAAGAGTGGCCCTTCACTGCAGACAAAATGTAAGCCCTAAGGGCAAACCTCCAGGGACCCTCCTCCTCCAGCTACACTCTACTGCATATAGTCATAATCCAGTTAATCTCATTATGTAAGGTTCTCATAATCTAATCTTCATTTCTAAACTTTCTTGCTTTGATTCACACATGAGCTTTTGGGAGACATCTCAAATCCAAATCCTAAGAGAGTTCCTTGGTCTCTATCTATTCTGAGTGCATATATGAATGTATGTGAATGAAGAAATATAAATATAATCTAGATATTAGCATCTGCAAGACTATTTTAATCCATCACTGTAACAATTTTTTAAACAATCTTCAATTTCACACCATTTTCATCAAATTCCATGAAATCAGACTGTGTAGGAAAGTAAAGAGTGAGGATATATGTGTCATAAATGGTAAATTCTCTATATAGCCACATTCGTAATTTTGATCACCTTTGCCACTAATCTCCCTTACAAAATTACTTATATAACTAATTGCCTAAAGCTGGGTTTCTGAAGCAGCTGAAAAGAAATAAAATAAAATGTCATAAGCAAATCTAATGGCTCATACATTTATGGCCAAAGGGAAGCAAGGTAAAAGCAGTTGTTTATGCTTTGATGATGTAAGTAGTCAATATTTCAGACTTGAATTAATCATTTTCAGCAGCAGCATTGGCATAATTCATTAAGAATCTATTTAATTGTGTGGAGCCGCTGCAAACCATTATATCATTGTTATCCTTAAAGATTTCTCTATGACATAAACACACGTTTATACACTACTTAGAGTGAAAGCCTGTATGTGTGTCACATTGCACACCGTAGACCCTTAACAAGCTCATATTAAAACATTAATAATGTTAAGGAGAAATGTGAGCTGTGACAACAAATGTGTTAGTTGCATCTTATGTTGAAAATCCTTCAGTCTTTCTTTTTTTAAAAAAGAGAGAGAGAGAGAGAGAGAGAGAGAGAGAGAGAGAGCACGAGAGAATTTTACTATTTATTTTTTAGTTTTTGGTGGACACAACATCTTTGTTTGTATGTGGTGCTGAGGATCGAACCCAGGCTGCACGCATTAGCCCTTGTCCTCTTTTGCCCTTCCTCACTTCCATTTTATGATATATCTCCCATCATCCTCCTTTATTTTCCTAATACACCAAATAAGGCTTCTTGTTCTTGAGCATGATTCAATTTTCTGACATCCTATTCCTTTGTCCATACTGTCCATCCTACAAAAATAAATTAACAAAGTCTTTTCCGCTACTCTTGTGGAAGTCATCTCTTAATAATATGTAGCTGTATCAGAAACTATGCCCCCAATTTTTCCTTATCTTCTCAAAAAGACTGTACATGCTTCTCTTGAAATAAATCAAAGTATAAGTCATTCATAAAGCTGATTACAACACAAATGGAGGAAATAGCCATCTAATTAAGACTTCAAATTCTTAAGAATAGAATTTCCATTTTGAAACTTCAGTATTAAATTGTGCACCCAGAGTTATCTGATGAATTGGGGAGATGATACATGAATTTATCACAAGACGTCAGGACAGTTTGACAAATAATTTAAAGTAAAATTGCTTTTCTCTGGCTCTGATGTACATTTTTAAACATATATATTAGGAGATTCACAAAGAAAATCAGTGTTTACAAAATACATGAATACTAGAGAAGAATTTAAGCAGGACTTTGTGAACGTTTCTTTTCTTATGCTGGTTGAGGCCACTCAGTTTTATTCTTCCTGGTGCACAAAACATGTGACCTCCTGCATGACCAGCAGCAGTGTTCTGGAGTGGAAATCCATGGCACTGAAGATGAAGGTACTGATTTGAAATTGAAGGACAGACCAGCCAGTGAAGCCCTGGTTCCCTCAATTCATATTTGTTGTATTTTGCTCAGATACTAATTTAATTAGTTATCTTATTAGTTATTTTTATTAGCATTTTAGTTATTTTGCAGAGGCAGTAATTTTCAATGTATTCATATGTAAAATGTGTATAAAAGAAAACTCTAACTCAGAAAGTTGTTGTGAGAACTCAAAAATTTATCAGTGTTTCACACAGCAGTTAAGTAAACTTAGCTGTGAGCACAGGCTTGGATAGAAATCCCCGTGGACTACAGAGCAGATGCTATAGATTTGTATGCCAGTCCTATCATAACACGTGACATGGGGCTAGTTGCTTGACCTCAGTCAGTTATGATTTATCCTTAAACATTTGTATTATACAAAATTGTATCTTAGTGTTTCTTAAGAATAGGAATGTCCTTAAAATAATTCTACCTTGGCTCTTCTATTTAAAAATTGGAATTTGAGCTTTAATTTTATATATACTGTTGAATCTATTTCACTAAGTCCCTTTTATTTTTATCTGTGCCTTCCTATTTGTGCCCACATTCTGAAATATTAGTATCTTCGTACCATTGTCTTATTTCATTCTCTTTTCAGGTTGAGTCTGGATATGTGCCAGGGTTTCTCAACTGTCCTCTCCATCTCCCATGTTCTTCCTCCCCAGCCCCTCCTCTCCCTCTCACCTAGTTCTCTCTCTGCCAATACTATTCTTAAAGTTCCTCAGTAATTTACTTTTGCATTGGTTTCTTGGCATTGCACATAGGACTTTAAGATCTAGCCTGCCATTTCCCTTTCTAAAAGCTCTCTTAATCCTGTTATCTGCCTCCTTTCATTTCCTCTCCATTGTTTTTCCATCTTTGAACTTTTGCATATGTTAGTCCTTCTACTTGGAATTGTTTTCTGTCTTCTGTCATCTCTCTTCTTTTGCCTAGTTAGATACTATTTACCCTTCAAGGCAACACCAATGACATCTTCCTTGCACTCTCCTCCCCAGTAGCACTCAGTAAAGCAACCTGCCCCTCTGGTCTTAGAAGACTGAAGAGACCACCACACATGTGCTCAGTTTGCTTTGCTGTCTGCTGCACCTTCTAATTGGTGAGCTCCTGAAAAATAGGTGTTGTCTTTTTTTTTTCACCCAGAATACCTTTGAAATACCAGATGTGAATAGGTTTTCACTGGAAGAAAGAAAAGAATGGTCTCTGAAATTAAGAAACACTTATCAAATAATATGAATGATTACCATTTATGAGCTTTTGTAGGGTTTAAAATCATTAAGGGGCAAGGGCTGTGGCTCAATGGCAGAGAGGTAGCCTTGCACATGTGAGGCACTGGGTTGGATCCTCAGCACCACATTAAAATACATAAACAAAATAAAGATACTGTTTTCATCTATAACTAAAAAACAAAATTAAAAAAAATAAAAACAAACATTATGAATGACAGATGCACCATTTTGCTTTCATCCTGGTAGGTCTGGAGGAATGGACTTTATTTAGTAATACTAAAAGTGTATAAGATTTTGTGAAAATTTATAAATTCTCTGGTTTAAGGAAACTGTGATTTTTAAAATAAAATACCCAAATATCATTGCATAAATACAACTATGTATCAAACTCTGTTTATAAGGCCCATGTGAATAAAAAAAATTCTGAGGATTATTTCTTTTCAATGCCAAAGAGGAACGTCAATTCACTGAATGTGATGAAAAATCAGATAAACTGTATCAACCCTGAAAACATCTATACCTCCAGATTCAGAGAGAAAAAAATGATTAGTCTCAAATTAGTGAACCTAATCATAATCAATATCTTCAAGCAAAATATTGTTTAATGGAGTCTAAGATTCTATCATAGAAAGAGGCAATTTGTGGTGGAACAACATTGCTTTTATAAAGTTGTCCAATACATTTTTAAGATCACATTTAAATGATAACTGCCATATAACTTACAGATGTACTTCCTGAAAATAGTGAATCAGTATGATAATTATCTGCCAATTCCTTTATTAATCGGGCAAGCTACAACTGGCTTTGAAAGTAAATGGACCTGGGCTGAGGTTGTGGTAGAGAGCTCACCTAGCAGGTGCGAGGCCCTGGGTTCAATCCTCAGCACCACATAAAAATAAATAAACAAAATAAAGGTATTGTGTCCAACTACAAACAAATAAATAAATATTTTTTAAAAATAAAGTAAATGGACCTATATTAAATCAATCTCCGACGGAAATGAGCTATGTGATTCTGGATAGAATACTTTTTTCCAGGTTTCGATTAGCACATGCCTCATGAGTAGAATGGGCATAATAATAACACCATCAAGGAAATGGGGGAAATAAGAAGATTTTGTTACCATGAGAAATTCATAAATTGCACTTACAGATAATTGTTAGTATAGAAGGTAAGGTCAATTAATGCCTGCTATAATTTGGATGTGAGGTGCCTCTAATAGCTTATGTGTGAGAAAATTCAAGAAGGATAAGAGGAGACATGATTGGGTTATGAGATTTTTAACCCAATCAGTGAATTAATTCTCTGATAGGATTAACTGAATAGTAACTAAAAGTGGATAAGGTATGCCTGGAGTAGGTGCATCACTGGGGATGTGTCTCTGGGGTATATATTTTGCTCCTGGAAAGTGGAGCCTCACTCTGCTTTCCCATCATAATATGAACTGCTTCTTTCTGCCACACTCTTTCACCATGATATTCTGCCTCAACCAAAACCTGAAGGAATGGAGCAGGCTATCTATGGACTGAGAACTCTGAAAACATGAGCCTTCAGATAAACTTTCCCTTTTCTACAATTGCTCTGGTTGGGTCTCTTAGTCCCAGAAGCAAAGAAGGTGACTGAAACAATGCCTGAGTCATCATTATAACACTGACCAAAGTGACTCAAACACTCACCCCTGAACAAATTGCTGTGGTATCTAGCAAACCAAGTTCTCTTTATTTATAATGGTCTGGGTTACATATCTTCTACATCTTCAGGGGTGAATCAGAAGAACACAATCCCATAATTGCTAGGATATATAATACATCATGGATTTAGGTTTGCACAGTTGTTAGAGTGGGCTAAATAATATCCATAAAGCTATCATCTTCATGTTCTATGCTAGAACCTGAAATTCATAGAGTGAGCAATAAGGAGGCTATGGCAAATGTACAGAGAAGACTGGAACACACATACTGTAAGTTTCTTGCTTAGCATCTGGGTGGCCTTCTTAAGTGATAGCTGCCATTTTAAGAAAAATTTCACTTTCCCACTTTCACTTTCACATTCCCTCCTACCAACCCCACCCTTATCCACTAGCATTAGGACCCGCCTGACTCTAATCCTTCCCTATAAAAGTCCCCAAACCGAAACCTGTTTTGCCTCTGTGTCTAAGGAGAGATGTGCCTTCTTTTTAAGTATTTTTTTAGGTGGACACAATATCTTTATTTCATTTTTATGTGGTGCTGATAATCTAACCCAGTGCCTCATGCATGCTAGGTGAGCACGCTACCACTTGAGCCACATCCCCAGCTCCCTAGATGTGCCTTTATTTGTCAGCTCTGACAAATAAACTCTCATGTGTATCTCTGCCTGGTCTCTGTCTTTCATTTCTTGCTCATCTTCCAGTTCCTTGCTTTCCTTTCATTGGTGCCGAATCCCTGGATCTGGTTCCCTGGTGTGCCCACTCCCCACGTTGAGGGTCATTGAGCATCCCTGGCCCTTCTCCAAATTCCATTAGGGAACCAGGCCCTCCATTGGCCAAACACCCTCTCTGCAACCACCACTGGATATTCCAGGAAAGTCCCCTGTCTCTGGTTGACCTAAATGACCTACAGATCCTGGGAAGTGACCGTGAATGGTATGGCACTCTCAGGGTTACTATGTGGTAGGAGGCACCCCCAGCCACAGCTTTCACAACTACGGCTGACCCCTAATGTCGACCAGGTCTATAGGTCTTTTATTTGGGTCCTGAGTTTTGAGAAGAAACCACAGAGGTTGATGGAGGGTGATAGAGAGTTGTTCCTGGTGAGACCTCTCAGCCTTGGGTTGATCTCTATGGCTTTTGCCCCTGTGTAGTCTTGGCCAGGCGCCCAAGTGCCTCTATGGGCCCTGCCCCTGGATGCTTACACAGCAGTGGTGCCGATCCCCTGAACGTAACTGTCCTGTAGACTGAGTTATACTAGAGACTGGGGGATGCCCCACTTCTAAACTCACTTCCTAAGTTTCACCATGGGCGACTTCTCATCCATTCCCTCCCATAATCCTCTAGGCTGCCTCCTGGCTAACCTAGGATCTCTCTCTCTTACCCCAGACCTAAATCCCCGAAACCTTATCTGTTTGTGCAATCAGATCTGGCCTCAATATCTTTTGGACTCTAAATGGCCACTTAATGTCTCTGGATCCCAATATTATCAAGGATCTTTTCAACTATTGTGAGCGTTTGGGAAAACGGAAAGAGATATCATACGTTTCTCCTCTCTAAGTTCTAAGCCTCTCTTCATCTATGGAGAGATGGCCTTTATTTGTCAGCTCTGACAAATAAACTCTCATGTGTATCTCTGCCTGGTCTCCATCTTTCCTTAGAGGATTGGAAGGGATCATATTTATTTCTTCTGAGACAATAAGTAGTGTGGGTATGGTGGCGAGACACCAAGGAAATCTCCAATAAATTTATTTAAATCATCCATAGTTGAATCTACAACATGGTAAGCACTCAGCTTTGATAAAATGAACAAAAAGTAAAAAAATAATTTTAAAAAATATTAAAGTCAGTGAATCCTGCCTATATATTTATGAGCTTCATGATATAAAAAGTACTGAATATTAAAAACCAGCCATGGTTTTGTCATTAACCTATAATTTTTAACTATACTACTCCAATCCATATTTTTTGAGTGGTGCATCATGTTCAGATCCTCTTTAGGATAAGAGGATCTATGACATGGATATGGGGGAAATAAGAAATATTAGGATGTAATATAAAGGGTGAAAGTTATTTTCCTTAAATTTCTTGGATAATGTGGTCATGTACAGATAATAAAAAAAAATACTTATAAAATGTTCTGCTTTCTGAATTCCTGTGGAAAAAAAATAATGTTTTTATTTAATGGAAATCTTCTTCATAATCATCCTCTCCCCATGAAAGTAGTCATTTGAAACATTAGCACATGTGTAGGTCCATTATGAATCCTAAACACTTCCATTAGATAAAAGACCTAAAATGATTATGAAAAATGTTCTTTTCCTTCCAAAGTATTCTAAATCAAACACTCAGTAGTACAATATGTTTTAGGTTAATTAGTTTAATCCAATTTTAATTAAGTTGATGTTTCCATGCCAACAAATGGTTTCTAAATTGTTGAAATCTTGGTGTTTCAGAGTATGACTAAAATTAATTACCTAAGAGCATTTGACTCAGTTTTTTTGGAACCATGGAGTACAATTTTAGCATCGCTATAGCAATGATTTTAATATTGGCAACTAATCATGATAAAAGACTTTGGAAAACATTTTCTTGTGTACTCCAAAATTTATACATTTGATTTTTATGATGTGCATCAAATTCTTGGGTTAAATACAGTCTTACAAAAAAAAAAGTCCTTAAATACACATGGATTCAAAACATTCACATATAGGACAAAGAGATATCAGTCCAAACAAGTCTTATTTACAGATGTTAAAATTTTCTTTTCTAGTGAAATTTTCCATGCAAAATAAAAATTAATACCAGCAATAAAATAGGTAATTTTGGTTTAACTTACAGTTTCTAATTTTACCATTGAGGTTCTTTAAAAAGAATGAAAATTTCAGTCTGAGGACAAGCATGACTCACTAATCCCTGAAAAGAGTGATATACCAGTTGAAGAAATTTTTTTCTTAGGAATTTTATTTTTTTATTTCTATTGCCTTTTTTTTGGAATAGCATTTTTAATTTTTTGTCAGAACCAATCAGGCAAGTAAAAACCATCTTAGTTATTTCCTCAGAGATAATTTATTACACCTAATTACTGCATAGATATTAGAGACCTAAGTACATAAAGAGAATCCGACTAACTCAGAGATAATAATTGCAAGAGACAGCTATCAACTTTAGGGACAGAGAAGAAATGGATGATATTGGGATGAACAGAAGATAGAAGTTCAAAGGAGAGATTGCCTGCACACACACACACATAGATGGGGCTCAGTTGAAATGGTGCCCTCCTCGGTTGCTGGTTGGTACATCTGACAGGATATGATTAGCTGGTTTTGAAAGGGCTGAAAGCTGCTATAGGGTGGAAGGTGCTTTGCAAATTGCTGAGGATGTTTTTGCAAGTTTATGCTGCTGGGATGAAGTGATGCTGCTCCTGAAGATTCTGCCAGGAACAGAGTATAAAGCAAGTGGGAGAAAAGAGAAGTCCCATCTTGCCTTTGTCTCCTTTTAAAAGGTTTCTTGTCTGATTTAACCAGGTATCTGATGGTGGCAAAACAATTAAAGTTCTATATTTTTTAAATGGGGCAATAATTATATATACCATTTTGCTCATGAATTTTTATGAGGGCTAAGTAAAATCAGAATGTAATAATGTGCTGTAAACATTAGGAACCCGATAGAAATGATGCATGAAAGATCCTGTAGAATTGTTTGGGAGGTTAATTACCAAAAATAAAACAAAAAAATTACTGGTATTCAACCTGGAACAATTAACACAGAGTGTCTTACCTGGAACAGAAAATCAGGTCATTGATAAATCAATGCCTGGAATTTAGTGTCTCAGCTCCTTTAACTTTCAATTTGAAACTCACATTTAAGACCACACTTTGCAGTAACCTTGAGGAGTGGCCTTTTTCTTCAGTGCAATGTCACGGGCCTTATTTCATACCTTAGTTTCTATCTAGATAACAGGTACCTACCTACACTTGCAAGTGTAGTTCAGGAAATTCTTGAGTGAATTTTGTATCACTGTAAGAGCCTACATTAATTTAGAATTGGTGATGGTTCTGTGATTCATTATTATCTGATGTAGGAGTAAGCATTCAAGCAACACATGATTAATTATTATTGATTATTATTTTTTTAAAAGAGAAGAAAAGCTGGTAGATACTGAAGGGTGAAGAAAAAGAGGTGAATAGAAGGGAAGAATCAAAATAATGTGACTTAAAGTAGACTCTTTCCTTGTTATTTCTTTACAAACCAATATACATGGCAGCCTCAGAATAAGAAATTCTCACACTATCTCCCAGAAAGCCTAATGATAAATTTAATAGTTTGGGGAGAAAGATAAATTTTGACACTGTACACATTACACACTTGCCCATACTTTTGTGTCATACCAATCAGGTGTAAATATGATAGCTGAATGTTTAGGATAAAGAAGAAATATGGAGAGCTGGGTTTGGGGTTGGGAAGACGCTTCATCTCTGCATTGCAGTTTTTGAGTCCTAGAAAAGATACAGCCACAGGAAGGTACTTGGCTTGGGTCACTGGTAAAGCATGTTCATAAAAAAAGATAAGATTAATGTGCTTACTTGAGAGAAGCCTCTTATTGGTAGCAAGCCTGAATAGTAATGAACCTTCGGCTTTGCTCTCTTCATGGGACTATGCGTGCTTCAATAGTTCATTCCATCAGAAACGGAACTTGCATCCTGATTGGTGAGCCACCCATGGAGCTAAGTCAGGGCCCTTGCTCCCAATGGAAGTGATGTTGAAAAGAGACCACGAAAAAAGGACAGGGACTATTTGAGAGGGGCTTATGTATAACCACTTCAGCAATAAGCTGACACATGCCTGCAGTAAAGTTCAGAGTCAAAAATAGAGTGAGATCAGCATTATGCTAAATCAAATCGCTGTAGTGAAATGAGAATAAATAACAATGTGCTTGGAACAAGATGGCTTTAGGGAATCACGGTTTTACTGAATTGCTCCAGATGAGAAAGGCATTTTAATATCATGAATTATCAAATTTGAATAAAAATATGAGAATATGCAGAAGTAGAAAAATAGTATCTTGTTCATGAAGTTCTACAAATTTTCCTATTTTTTGAATAAGAACTTATTCTAATGTAATTGTTGACCTACGTATGACCATATCAAAAAAAAAAACAACAAAAAAAACAAAAAAAACAATTGACTGCAATATCCATACTGAGGAAAAAAATTAAAATGTATTGCAGTATTTCTTGTACATGCTTTTTAAAAAATTAATTGTGGAAAACTTTTATATTTTCCCCTATACTTTCATGAAATAAACAAATAAACAAAAAACACCACAAATATTTTATGTGCCTAGCAAGAGGTAAATGGAGTTACTTAAATAATTGAGGTACAATGGTTAAAGTTACCTTAGAAACTGTTGTTCACTCTGATTAGATCATCCTTGCAAGAATGCATTTTAATGCATATTAGTCATAAGAGATTCTGCAAGTGTGCACATATGCACACACACACACACACACACACACCATGACTCAAATTGTTTAGGATTTGTATTTCATCCCTCTTAGAATATTAAAAATAAATACTAACATTTTCTAAAATTCCTATATTAAAGAAAAATGCAGTTGTTTTTAGTTCAGTATCTAATTGTGCAACAGAAACATTTTTTTTATCACCTATGAATACCTTGTATTATTGGTGTTCAGTGTCATATCTTTAAGAACTACTAGTTAAGCATTTTATTAAATATGGTTCTCTAGTCTCTTTGGGAAAACCTCACAGAGATCTTGCATGACCTTTGGGCAGTCATCTCATGAATTTTTCCCCCCACAAAATGGAAATTGAGTCCTTTGTGTAATCTTTTATACTTAGAGAAATAATACAATTATATCTCAAAACTTCATATTCCTCTAAACTCAGAACTTTATATCACTTCACATTTAAAAACCTGGTGATTAAAATGTGCATAGGTGTCTTACAAATTTATAGTCAAGTACTTATGATTGAAAGTTTTATTGAGATTGTACTAAATTTTCATGCTGTAATAAGGAACGATACAGATTAATATTCTATAAACTCCACCTGTACACACTTCATGAAATTATTGTTTGCAACTATAGCCAGGGTACCATCATCAACACAACCCATCAATGTAGCCATATTTCCTCATTTTTTTCTTTCTTTTTTAAATTTTATTTTTTCATTGGTTTTTTATATTAATTAAATAATTTAGTATAGATGGAACCCAGGGACATTTTACCACTAAGCTACATTTCTTGTCTTTTTTATTAATTTATTTTACTTTGGTACTGGGACTTGATCCCAAGGATGCTTTACTACTGAGCTACATCCCCAGTTCTTTCATTTTTTATTTTGAGATAGGGTCTCTCTAAGTTGCTTTGGGTATCACTGACTTGCTGAGTCTGGTTTCAACTTGCAGTCCTCCTACCTCAGCCTCCCAATCCACTAGAATTACAGGAGTATGCCACTACACCTGGCTTTATTTTTTGAGATTGTCTCACTAGGTTTCTGAGGATCTTCCTTAATTATGAGGTTGGCCTCAAATTTGTAATCCTCCTGTCTCAACCTCCTGAGTTGTTGTGAGTTCACCAATGCACCTAATTCCTCATTAGTTCTTGTACTTCTTTGTTGCATTTAGTTCTATATAACTTTATTAGATAAATAATTCATTCATCTGCTACTATAGTCAAAACACTGAAGAGTTTCATTTATAGAATGACATTTTTTTTCCCTTTCATAACCACATACACCTCTTTCCAGCCTCCAAATAACTTCCTGGAAATATATCTACTTTGTGTTTATGAAATAGTCAATAATTTTTGTTGCCAAGTAGTATTCCATGATATTCATGTAACACAGAACTTTTATCATTTATCTGTTGAAGGGTATTTTTACTGATTATAGACTTTGGCCATTATGGTTATGACTTCTGTGAACAATTATGTGTGGATCTTTGGGTGAACCTATTTATTTATTTATTTATCATTGTTTTAGTCAGCTTTTTTGACCAAAAGACCTGACAAGAACCATTTTAGATGAAAAAAAAAAGTTTATGTGATGTGCAGGGTTTCAAGGTCTCAGTCCATGGATATCTAACTCTTTTGCTCTGGGCTCAAGGTGAAGAAGAGCATCATGTCAGAAAAGTGTGAAGAGGAAAGCATCTTAGGATATGTTGGTTAGAGAACATACATAAAAGAATTGACTTCACTTCTTTTAAATTTATTGTGGTTGCATAGAAATTTTTCCTCTTAGCTAGAGAAATGAGAAGTTGTGCTCTATTTGTGTACAATGAATTGAATTGCATTCTGCTGTCATGTATAACCAATTAGAGCAAATTTTTAAAAAAGAAAAAAAAAAGTTTCCTTTTCATGATTTTCATAGGTACCACTTCCACCTTGTACCTCAAACAGTTTGTTTCCAGAGGACCCAAATGTTGTGACAGAATGTCAAGAATCTAGTTAAGTGAATGGTCTCTTAGGTTATGAAGCAATGTAACCAAACAATTAGAATATCAGGAAATTAGATGATCTCAAACTCCAGTTATTCAGAAGAGGCTAGTAGCATAGTAGGAAGCAGGCAAGCATGGTAAGGACTAACCAATTAAACCAGGTTGGGAATCCACACATGATTTTTATAATCTTCCTGGTGGTAAGGTTCTATCATGATTGATATGTCCTTTGATACTATAGAAATGTTGGTAGTACAAGGACAGACAAAATTATTTGGTGGATTTAGCTTATTTTAAATACATAAATGAAAAAAATACTGCATTTAGATGGATAGCATGGTTAACTTTGGATTGTCTGGCAAAAAGAAATTTTAAAAATAAAGAAGTCACTGGCTATTCTTAACTGAGTCTACCTATAATGATGATGTCTGTCTTTAACTGAGGATAGGTGAAGTCAGACACTAATGGGTAATAAGTAATACTAAACACTTTTGTTACCAGTCTGTTTGAAAATGATATTTTAGGAAAGGTTAATAAGCATATTTTAGGCATAAAATGGGAAGTTATAATATACAATACAAATAATCCTATTGCTGGGATAGTATTTTGAATAAGGAGGAAGAAAAAGACACGTTTAAAACAACAGTAAGAAAGATGATGAAATCGACTTTGGCATTTGTTTGGATATAAATGTGAGCAAAGATGAAGAGTCATATATTGAAGTTATAAAACAAAAATAATATAGTTAATGATGAGAGCTGTTGTGAAGTAGAGAAATAGATTAAATCCCTTGGTATAACATTTTGAAGGATACATATAATTCAGAATTCGTTATTTGTAAACTATACAGTCCAGATCCTACTTGTATGAGGGGTTCAGCAAACACACACACACACACACACACACACACACACACGACATATATTTGTTGGAAGAAGAGTGATATATCCATGAGGATATATCTCATTACGATTCAATGTACAGTTGTTATTAACATATCTTATATTAATAGTTCAGGCTAAAAGTAGACAGAAAAGTGCTTTAAATCATAAAATTAACTACTATTTCTTCTTCTATTCTTCCTCATCCTCCCTCTTTTCTGTATCTACCACTTCTTTTTACTTTTTTTTTTTTTTCAGGGAGAATCACTTTTTAAAAAAGTCTAGACCTGGACAAAATATCAAGTTCTCCTCATTTCTTACTTGATGGAGGAACAGAATCTGTGCATGAGAACAATAACATATGAGGGAGGGAGGGAAGGGGGAGAGAGAGAGAGAGAGAGAGAGAAGAAGGAGGAGGAGGAGGAGGGAGGAAGAGGAGGAGGAGGAGGAGGAGGAGGAGGAGGAGGAGGAGGAGGAGGAGGAGAGACAGCAGCACTAGAAGGCAAAGTAAGGGATCCAAGCAAAAATTTTGCTGAAAGAATCCAATTCAAAAAATATCAATGTTACCGCTTAGAGGGAAAATTATGAAGAATTTTGTGTTCAAAAGTAAACAATTTAACTTAAATAAAACTATTAACCAGAAAGAAAGTTGTTGTTGAAACAAAAATAGAGGGACATCCAATAACCTAAACCTGCCACATCAGCATTGATCAAGTCTTTAGCCTGTGGACCTTTTCCCATCCACTAATTTCTTGATCATCATTCAAGGCAATTTTGTTACCATTTGTGAGGCATAGAGAATAAATGATATTGACATACCATACATCTAAATTATTTGGTGTCATAAAGCAAGAGAAGCAGATATTAAAAATTCATATTTTATCTTCAAATGTATGTGACTAGAAATCTCAAAATCAGGTACAAGTTTAGACAGATTTCCACACAGAACTGAAAATATCTAGAGAGTTGGTCCCATCCTCTGGCTCAGGATCCCACCTCTCTTTTCTTGCTATTCTCAACTTTTGTGTCTAAAGACTCTAATCCATATGTCTGAGCTCCTGCCAGAAACCCAGAAGTCCTTTGGGCACTGTTGCAAGCATGTAGCCACCAGCTGCATGATGCACTCCTGGGAGAATAGAGGTGCAGAGGATGGCTCATGGATAACTGGAAGGAGGTTTAAGGTTAGTTAGATAGGATGTGCAAAAGCCTGGTTCTGAGGAACAAGAAAGGGGGGTTTAAAGGCTTTGAGTGGACAAGGCATCTGGGTTCCATGGGGTGCTAACTCTGGTCAGTGGGACGTTGCTACAATAGAAGGAACCAAAGTGAGAACTTCTTGCTGGAGTTAGTGAGCAGCCAGAGTCTATGTGCCAATATGCAAATAAGATTTGCATATTGAAAATTCCTGCGTCAGAATTTGGCTCTGTCTTCCTCAGGATATAACTTAGTCAGTGAATAGAATCTTTCCTTTTCTATATTCAAGAGCTTTGAATGAAACTCAAACACAGGATATATTTTAAGAAGCAAATGTGTGCCCAACTCCTTTGATGAAACTTTGGACCAGCTTAGCCCCTGATCCCAGTGGGAATCATACAGATCTATTGACGAAGTTCTCTGTGCCATCTGGAGTGTTAGGGTGACATTCGCTTTCCTCTAATTTGCTCTCAGTGTGCCACTCAACATTCTGTGTTCTCAAAGGACATCCCCATGTTTTAAATTGGCTGTTTTCTTTATGCATTATCAAAGACTAACATTAAGACAACACAGAAAATAATGTTGCATTTCAAAGCAACAGCTGCGCGGACTTCAACAGTGCTTTATTAAAAGTCTCTAAGTTGTGTACCACATTGAGTTTTTAACTTTTTAGAGAATGACACCAATTTTTATCCACTTCCCCAGATTTTTAATGAGCAGCTTTACCCTGATGTCTGTGTCAGAGGTGGAGAGGTATGGTTTATGTTCCCGGCTGTTTCAATTAAAGAGATGATCATTATTTTGTAGACTCTAACATCTCTAATAAATCTGATTAGGGGAAATTCTGACACAAAAAGTGGTTTGGTTGACATTGATTTTTAAAAGGCATTGATAATTATTCCAGATTGATAAACCTCATCTGTTTCAACAACAGATGCTTTTCCACCAGAAAGCCCACACCATAATTCATCTTCATTTTTCCTCCTGTATTTTCTACCCATCATCCTGTATATTTTGGAGTGTGTAGGAATAAATAATCTCCTGCAGAACAAAGGGAGGAAGAGCAGATTCGAATCTGAATCAAGTTATCAAAGCCCCTCAGATTGCACAGTGATGCAAAGCCACACAAATCATCACACCAAATCTATCAACACTCTCATGCTGCTTCCTCAATAGGAATAATTGGATGATTTATATTGCCTGCTGACTTTTCAACATGATTGTCAGTGCATAAAACAAATTAGTTTTAATAAGAACTTTCACATGAACACACAGAAACAGAATGAAGGGAGAAGTAATTGGAAGTTTTCAAAAAGTGTGTTGACAGAGCTGCATCCAAAGAACATTCAAGTCATTAGGATGATTAAGCAATAAGGAACAGCCCACTTATTACTTTTACCTATTATACAGTATCTTAACTTATTAATGGAAAGCAAACTGTCTGTAGAATAATGATTCCCTTATTTCTTCACCAGCACTGCAGTATCCTACCAATGAATATAAAATCTAGTCACCCTTAAAAAAGGTGATAAAATGCAGACCCCATAGATATATGTGAAATATAGGTTCCTTTTTTTAGTAAGTCTTGAATATACTTAACTGTAATATGTGATTGTTATGATACAGATATGGTGTGAGTGTGCCTTCCAGGGGTTTATGTGTTAAGAGTCTGGCTTATAGGGTGGTGGTATTTGGAAGAGGTTGGGACATTACGAGGCAGGGACTAAAGGGGGATCATAAGACTTTCACCTCCTCATTATGCTGACTTCCCATCTTGTCATGTGATCTCTCCTTCTTGCAAACACTTTTTAAATCATGGTTCTATTCACCATGAGGTAACACAGTCAGAGGAGGTCTCAAGAGAGTTGTTGCTATGCTGTTTAGATTCTCAGTTCTGAAATTGTGAGGTAAATTATCTTCTTTTCTTTATAAAGTTGTTAAAGTAAAAAAAAAAAGACTATGCAATGATTTTCATCATTAAAAAATTTATTCTGGGATGTAGTTTAAAAGAAATAGCAAAGTGTAATGTTTATAAAGCTAATTACTCTTATTTTGAGAAGTGTTTGAGAAAATTATATGACTTTGGAATTAAATAACTCTTTAATTTTATAAAAATGTAAATGCTGGAAAAAAATAACCTGCTATATATAATTTATATTATTTCTGAATTGTACAATGTTGTCAAGAGGCAGACGGATTAAAGTCACATGCACAGAGTCTGGTCAATGGTTTATAGTGAATGGTTGAAATGAAATTAAACTTCACTTCTGGTTGGGACCAGATTGTATAAACTTTTGAAATCAGGAGAAACTGATGGGCTTCAATCTGTGGGTAATATTAATTTATTAATAGTGAAGAGAAGAACACAATTTTTTTTCAATGCTATTATAGTAAGATTATAGGACTAAATCCCTGAGAAGTCCATTTGACAACCTTGATTTTCTGGAATCTTTTAACATAAAATAGTTTAGTTAATGTATTACTGAATTGTCTTCAATATTTACATTCAAAGACTTGGCATGTAAAAGTTAGTAGTGAGTTGAAGAAATTCCATAAGTTTTCTATATTACTATATCACCTATGTTATAACACTATTTATTAAAATGACTTTTTTATATGATCAGTTTAAAGAAGTTCTAATGCCCTATTTCTTTTTCTGAAATTTATTTATAAATTGAAATTTAAATTTAGGTTTGCCAAATAACATGAATGAAGATTAACCAATGAACTTTTAAGATTAATTCTGTTTAAATTGAACAGTAAATATATACTATATATATTCATATATATATATACTTATATAATAATATAATATATAAGTATATAACAATGTACTTATGACTTATGTAGTATAAAATTCTAGAAGGATAAAATACTACAAATACTACTTTGGAGAAAGTGAATGGGGAGATTATATTTAAAATTGTCATCAAATCAGACATTGGATTGTTTTCAACCGTTTTTCGGGGATACTTATTCTTATTATATTTTTAAAACATAAAGTAATTTTACCATTGACCTCTGACTTGTGCAGCCAATGGTCTTGATTTCCAGTTGCACCTCCAGCAGGCTTCTGCACAGGGGTTTCCTGCTTTTAATATGATGATAGTGTCAAAAAAAAAAAAAAGACTAAAAGCAGAGACTGTTCTCCATTTCTCTGACCCCTGCTCAGCAAATGTTCATGTGAACTCTGCCTTTGCAGAAGAGCTCCTGCTTCCACATGGCCTGAGTCCACTGTGCCTTCCTGTAACTCATTCCTGGGGTTACCACAGCCTCAGTTCATCCTTTGCTGGCCTCTAGTAGGAAGTGTTGATATCACTTTAGCATGTTTAATGAATGTTTTACTCATTTTTCACATCCCAATGTTTTATTGAGCTCAGTTCAGATCAAGAGAAGCAGAATATTGTGGAAAGTATGTGGGAGACAGAATATTGAAGTGTAAATAAAACATTCACCTATTATGGCAACACTGTTTCAATCTTTAGAGAGAAAAAAAAAAAGCATCATTTTTTTTTCTTAATCCAGAGAATTAAGTGTCCAATTGTATTTGTATATTTTTTCTGATTTTCATTTTTTAAACCTTATTATATCTGTAGATTAAAATATACTAATTAGCAACATTTTTATACAATGTTTATAGTATATTGCACACCATGAGCTAATTTAAGGCTAAATTAGTAGATTATCTTGCTTAAGAAGACCAGTAAGAAACTGAGACGTGCTATAAAAGATAAACAGAAATTGTAGATGGACAATTGGGATTCTTTAAGTCAAGAAGATTTCTGATGGTTTCTGGAACTCTGTAGTTGCTTCAAAGTTTATAATTTAGATTGGATTTTAACAAGAATATTATATAAAAGTTAAACTATTGAGTTGTATTGACCAGTTTTAAGATGTCTACTCATATATCTCTTCTCTTTTACTCATTTGGACAACTATATAAATTCCATGCACATTAGAGAAGTAAATAACATGCACAGACAAATTTGAAGATGAAATAAGAGATGGTGATAGCTCAGAAAGAAATATGTAGTCTCAAATAAAAAAGAAGTCTTTCTTTAATTGGACCTAAAGGCAATCAGATTTCTTCCTCCACAGAGGCTTATAACTAAATTGGGAATATGTACACAAATATTTACGTTATATGCACACACATTTATGTATGATAATATGTGTACTGTGAATACAGCATGATTAATATAAAATTAAGATTAAAGTCTTTTAAATATATATATACACACACATAAATACATACATACATACACTAAGAATATTATGGCTATTTGTAGACATTGAATTACTTCAAATTTTTATGGCATGAGGCAGAAACTTACCTCTATTTTTTGTGTTTAAGATTTAGGAATACACCATTTATGAGTGAGTATATTTAGCTGCTCTATGTATTGTAAGCATTTCATCACAATTCTCTCAAAGTGGATGCAATATAAAAACATAGAAAAGGAAGAAAAAGGTACCTTATTGAAAATTTTGTAACTCAATGTTCTGTGCACTCACAAGGAAGAACAAAATTGAAGTTTATTAATGAATACAAAAATTAAGACAAGGTCTAAAAGAATGATTTTTAAGTCACAGTTTAGATTTTTATAAAAAAGAATCAGAAATGAATAAAACTTTATGGGGCTACAATGTTAGAAGGGAATGAGACCTCTATGTATACTCTGGCATTAAGAAACTAGTTAGTTAAGGTGTTTTGAGAGAAACCTCAGCTGGGTCAAAATATTCTCATCAAATTAGAAAATGTTAGTGAAATTTGGAAAGGCTTATGGTGTAATATGATCAGTTTATATAAGGCTGCACAGAAATAAGATTTGAAAGAGAATTTGGAGCTCAGAAATATTCAAAGACCTCCAAAAATGTGTTCATGAATATAGAGTAGATATTGTATAAATCCATAAAGAAAGTTCTAATATGTTAAGAGTGAAAAAAGAAAGTTCAGACAGAAAAAAAGATTGCTTAAAATCAAGAAGATTTTGGAAGGAATTTGAAGGTGTATTAGTTTAAAAGTTTATAGGTTAGACTGAATTTTAACGTGATTATATTAGTTGAGATAGTGAGTTGTATTGACCAATTTTTAAAATGTCAATTCATATTCTCGTTCTGTTTATCATTGGAAAAATATGCATATTTTCATGCATGGTGTACAATTGCAATGAATATAGATATATTATAAAATAAGCAGTTTGTGAATATGAGGGTCCCTGAAAATGCATACAGCTTACATGGTGGCTGGACACTAGGAGTGCTGATGAAGAGTAGAGATGGGGGGAACTGGCAAGGCAAGACTGAATCATGGGCAAGAGGCAGCCTGCTGGGACTGAACTGAACTGTGGACTCATCCCAGATATGCTATATTTACCTGGGAACCCCTTGGGGGAAATAAAGCTAGTATCATCACTAATTGGCATTGGTATTATTTTAAAGCATTTAATGTTAATAAAATTCAAGGAAAATTTCTGATTACTGAAATGTTGCAGTTTTGGACTAAGTTAATAACACCTGGATGATAAAGGTTTTAGGAGATCCCAAAGACCTCCACTCTAAGTAGATATTTAGGTAGCAACATTTTTCACTGGGAATCTTCCCTGAGAGGTAGCCCCTCAGGGGGAGAAATGATGGCAATCGGAGAGAATAAATTGAGGTAAATTGGAGAGAATAAACTGAGGCACTATTCTCATGTACAGGAATCTAGACAAGTAAAATCATTTCCATCTATAATCAAATGAATATCATTGATATTGTTTTTTGAGAGTTATTTTTTCTACCTGGTATGTTAGTTTATATACACACACATACACACATCACATACATACATCATACATTTCTATTGATAAAAATGTACTATAAATGGAAAATATTTATTTTACATTTATATATAGCTGATTTATATGTATATATCTTATATTTGTATAATATAGAGTTAGATATGATCATTTGTTTTGTCCAACCCAATGAGGATATATCTATGAGATACAGTAAATAAATTAAAGGTAAGGAAAAAAGCAATGTTTTTAAAACTAAACAAAAGATCATAACAAAGGAAACCAGAATGTGAAGAGAGAGCCTATAGAATGGGAGGAACATCTTCTCCAGATACTCTTCTGAGAGAGGACTAATATCTAGAATATATTAAAGAACTAAAAAGAAAAACCAAACCCCCAAATATACCAATTAATAAATGGATAAATAAATTAAACAGACACTTATCAAAAGAAGAAATACAAATTGTCACAAGTTACATAAAAAAATGATGAACACCGTTAGCAGTTAGGGAACTGCAAATCAAAACTACACTGAGATTTCTTCTTGCAACAGTCAGAATGGCAGTCATCAAAAATACAAATAATAAATGCTGGAGATGATGTGGAGGAAAAGGAATACTTTTACACTGTTAGTAGGATTGTAAATTAGTATAACCACTATGGAAATCAATATGGAGATTCCTCAAAAGACTTGGCATGGAACCACCATATGACCCAGCTATACCACTCCTCAGGATTTATCCTAAAGAATTAAAGTAATTCTACGGTAGTGATACATGCATACCCATATACAGCACAATTCACAATAGCCACACTATGGAAGCAGCGTAATCAATGGATAAATGGAAAAATGAAATTATGTGTGTGTGTGTGTGTGTGTGTGTGTGTGTGTGTGTGTAATGGAGTTTTACTGAGCCTTAAAGAAAAATGAAATCTTGTTATTTGCAGGAAAATATATAGAACTCAAGACCATTATGTTAAGTGAAATAACTCTATTCAGAAGGTCAAAGTCATATGTTTTCTTTCATATGTGGAAAGTAGAGAGGAAAAAGGAAAACAAAGATGGAGTGGATCTCATGAAAATCAATGGGAAATCAGTACAGGAAAGGGACCAAGGGGATGAGGGGGGTAAGGTCTTGGGAATGATATTGCCCAAAATATATTGTTATACTGTGTGCATGCACAAATATGTAACAACAAGCCCCATCATTATGTACAACTATAATGCACCAATAAAAAATTTGGAAAGAAAAAAATTCATAAGCATGAAGAGGGGACCATTGGTAATAGAAAAAAGAATTTATTCATATCTCTCTATGTGAATGTAAGGCTATGAGACAACTTTCATAAAGTTCCTAAATGCCAGACATTTTTCCAACCAAATATTGTGTTCTTTATTTAAATAATGTATTTAATTTTTATTTTCTATCTTAAAAATTGTATTTTATGAAGGCAAGAATTGTTTCTGTGATGCCTAGGGTTAACAATCTATTCCTAGGACAAAGTTATTTTTATGTAATAAATGTTTAAAAATCAATTTTTGAATGAAGTAATGCTAAAGAAACAGCAACCAGATAGCTATGGAACCAAAGAAATACAGAAATACAGAACTTGAAACAAGTTAACTGCTATAGTTAGGATCTGGAATGTTTCCCCAAAGCCTATGTTTAAAGGCTTAGTTCCTTGCTTGGTGCTACTGAAAGGTTGTACAACTTTCAAAGGTGGGTCTAGTGGGAGGAAGTTAGGTCATGGGGGCATGCCCCAATGGTGCTATTGGAATACTACTCTGTTCCTTGCTGTCATATTGTAAGCAACTCCCTCCACCACATACTACTATCTTGAAGTATTTCTTTGCCAAAGGACTAAAAGAAAGAAGGCCAACCGACTATGGACTGAAACCTATAAAACTGTTAGCCCAAATTAAGTTCATCATCATAAGTTGATTGTCTCAGGTATTCTGTCACAGTAACAGAAAATAAACTAACAGTCATTCAGGAATGCTATCTTTGGTAGGAGTATGAGGCATGACAATTTGATCACTAGTAATATTTACTTCAGCAGGAGAAACAGCATGTAAATGAAAGGCTGCAGTTAGTCTAGGTAAAATAGAAAAGGGCAACTTTGAATATTAAACTGACTTGATACACTATTGGACTCCGTGAATACCTCCCACCCAGCAGGTTTATTTGTCTAGAAGACAGCATGAGGCTACTAGAATTCAGCACTCTGACATTTGAATCATAAAGTTAATAACTCTGGTCAAGATTCTGAATGCGTCAAGAAACTTTCTGAGATATTGAATTCTTAACATTATTTTTTGTTATGAAGAGTAAATATGCTGAACATGCTGATGCAAATGTACAGTTGATTTGACATTTTACTTCCTCCTCCAATTTCATAATTGGAATTTCTGACTTGTGTTATAATTTTTATTAAAATAGCACATCCCTGAAAGATAACAACTCCAGGTTTCTAACTTGCAGGACCAAGTCTCCAAGCCCAGTTTGGTGAAAATTATGCAAGTACAATATCAGTCAAGAGGTTTCTTATCTTCACCTGTGTGTCATATGAGGTTGTCTATTACTTTCCTATAATTAGCATGACATTATATTAAAAAATAGCTATCCCTTTATTTTTTACAGTCAGGTGTTGATTGTGACAAAATTGTGGCTTTCAGTTATAATAGGATCGAAGCTTATTTCTAGTCTTAATTGCATGCATGGCATAAAAATGCAAAAATCATCAAATCACACAGATATACTTCTATTAAGCCAAAACTCCTAATAAAAAAGCTAGTAAATTTCATGATTAAGTCAATGAATTGAGATTTTTGGCTTTTTTCAGTCCTTTTGAAGAGGGTAAAATTAAATAGAAGGCATTAAAGCATTTTAATTTTTTCACAAAATTATTGTTTAGTCAGAGTCCCAGAATGATACCAGACTTTTGGACAAATAAAATTAGAAGTACCTTTGGCCCATTAAGAAGCATACTGTTTACTTCTAATAATGTCAGCATTATGTGGACAGTTGTGACTAATGCCTTGAATACAATCCTTGTTTATTTTCTTGCTGTGGCCATTTGGTTTTGCCTTTATGAATTAATGATTTCCTGAAAGAGACTGTGTAGGAATGATGCCAGGTGCTGACCTTATCAGCAGACAGATGACTCTCACTTTTGTTCTTCCTCAAATTGAGCAAGGCAACTTAGTTCCCCTAGGAAAAGAAATTTAACCTTGCATATCTTATGGCATGCTTTCATTAGGAGAACGTTCGACACTGTGTGAGCTGTGGAATACTGATGATTCACTTTATGTTTCATAGTAAACCCCTCTTGCAGTTACGTCTTAAATGTTGCTTGTATTTACTTGATGTTTCTGTTAAGTATCCTTGTAGTGCTTATCGACCTCACATCCCTGTGTTTGAAAAGTATGGCAGCAGGTCAAAATGCAAAAGAAATGGAGATGAACCTTACAGGGTGACACCAGGCCCCTAATCTCCTGATTTACAGGCCAATAACCAATCAGTAATACAATGGGTAATCACATAAGCCACTCAGTGTTTAGAAGTATTTTCCCTTGGCTCTGGCTAAACAGCTGTTTGGTGAACCAAACATGGTTATAGAAGTATATAATGAATTACCACCTTGGCCTTTTTATCTAGAGTTGAAATATTACCTTTGAGACAAAAAACTGGAAATTGTTTCAAGTTAGGTGAAGTTTGCCTTTCCTGCTGGCTTCCCTTGTTCCCAGGTGGCTGTGAGTTGGCCTTTTCCCATTCATCCCAGAAGGCTCTTTGGAGGGCTGTCAATTTGTGATGTAAACAAGTGCTTATTATTTAACTTTCAGGTTGGTTATTTATAATATAAAAAGTCTGAATCAAATATCTCAGGTACATTATCATCTTAAAATAGGAAAAGCGATCAATAAGTAGGTGAGGTGACACCTGCCATTGGGATTAAACAAGTCAATTACATGAGGAGCATGGGAAGTGTGGTATCATATGTACTGAATTCTCAGTACATGTAAACTACACAGCAGAAACGGTGATGATGATGGACATGATGTACACAACAGAATTGCATGCAGACTTTTAAGTGTCATGTCTGTGCTGGTTTTTAATACTCCAGAATCACAATGGGAATCCACAATAAAATCTAATTCTTAAATTGATGAATAAAAGTTGGAGTCTTCGAAGAGTGTCAATTAGGTATAGCCCAGGGTGGAGTTTCATGGGGATAGGCAGAAGATGCAACATTCACATAGCTTACCTGACCATCTGAATATTCAACTTAAAAATTGACTCCAGGATATTTCTCCAAGAAGGAAATTAGAAAAGAAATATAACCTGTTTGAGTAGCTAAAATAAACATAAATGGTATTCAAAGAAGATTTGATTCATTAGTTTAATAATTATTTATTATGAAAAACATGACTGTACTCAGAGAATTTAAATTTTAGAGGGAGGTCAATGACAAGCTACTAAAAGTAGGCACACATGGTATTTCTCACAGAGTTAAGAGGTACAGAGGAAAAAAAAGGAAGTGAATAAGAAAATAAGTGGTATTGGGGTGCCGGGGGGTTGCTGTTTTATCCTATGTCTTAAAAAGGAATAATTGAGTGAAAGCATATGAGAAGATAATGGGGGAAAGTGATGGGAGAAAATGAGCATTCCTGGGAGTCACACAGCAAGTACAAATTTTCTGAGACATTTAAGATGCGGAAAGAGTTTTTGGTATCTGAGACATAGAAATAGCCCAGGCTGGGAACAATGGTGATAATGGCAGATGGGTAACAAGAGACCCCTATGTAGGACCTTACATGAAACTGCAAGGAATGGCTAGTGGAGTCTAAACAAAGGAGCGAAATCTTGATTTACATTTTTGAAGCAACCCTTTGGTGCTGTATTAAAAATAAACTGTTGGGGGGCTGGAGTTGTGGCTTAGTGGTAGAGTGCTCACCTAGAACATGCAAGGCACTGGGTTTGATCCTCAGCACCCCAGAAAAATGAATAAATAAAATAAAGATATTGTGTCCAATCACAACTAAAAAAAAATATTAAAAAATAAAACTGTTGGGAAGGCTAGTAAGGGCACTAGCAAGAAGTCTCTTTAAAAAATCTCCTATGAAAATCTACACTAAATTTGGTGACTGCTTGGACCACAGTAAGAGAAGTATCAGAAAGGGCTGAATTGATTAAAAAAAGAAATAAACAATTTATTGAGTTATGATTGATATACAAAATTCTTTAGAGTTATATATAGCTTGATAAATTTGAAGACAATAATTCACTGGTAAAACTATCACCGCCATCTATGTTGTAAATATATCCATCATCTCTAAAAGGTTCCTCCAACCCTCTTTATTTATTAGTTATTATCATTATTCTTGTAAGAACACAACATAATTTTTATACTTCTAGAAAATTTTAGTTATACAGTACAATATTGCTAATGATGAATAGTTTGCTGTAAGGTGTGTCTTTGGGGGTTATTTGACTTCTAACTGAAAGAGACTGGATTCTGAATGCATTTTCAAGTGAAAGCTACAAGGGATAAAAGTCACGGGCTTTAGGAGGAAAAATTTAGAAGGTTGTAACTGCTTTGGGGAAGATGAAGGAAGAGCAATTTGGCAATTAGTGGAGGTAAAACTGGAATTCAGTAAGATTCTGAGAAGAAATAGTAACCAAGGGAATGGGATGTTCCAGATGCCAAATGAGGCTATTTTAAACAGAAAAGTACCAGTTGTTCCAAATAATGCTGTTATGTTAAAAAAAAAAAAAGGTGACAAACAAGTTGTTATTATTTGGTTTAGCAACACAGAAGTCTGATCACCTCAAGTGGAGTGATGTGGATAAAAGTCTCTTCTCAGGGGGTCAATGTAAGAATTGCTTTTCTTTTCTTGAGTACTCTTTCATAATACTTCATAGCTATAGTTTTGTCACATTGAGGTCACCAATCTCAAAGAGAAGTCTTTACTATGACTGGCAGAAACTGATTCTTTTTCTTGATCTACTTGGAGTCCATCAGAGCACAAAAATTCTTCCAGTGTTTGAATGACTGGCAAGTGTGATTTATTCTTTTATTCTTTTTTTTTTTTTTTCTGGTCACCCAAACGTAGCACTTTGACATGAAAGGGTTCTAATGGATGTGACTGAATCAAATTTAATAAAGTGGTACATGGCATTTGTCTGGGCACTCATTACAACTGCCAGCATTCAATTACTTGCCTATTATTGTCAAAGCCATGCACATACAGTTGGAAGCTGGAGTTGTAGTAATGAATTTTATATCAATTGACCCAGTACTCTATGTACATGGGGCATTGTAATCATCTCCTTTAAAACCTTGTTGTATAAGCCAACAAATTAGCCTAAACCACTGTGTCCCTGAGAGCCATTTCTAAGAATGAATTATATTTATTGATGACCCACTTCTCAATATTTACCCTTGTATGCTAGGAAGACTTTGGAAACTTACACAATCTAAATTAACTCCTGATTTTCTCATTTATATCTGCTTCTTCTGCAGTATCTACATATCCAACTGATAGCAACTCTATCCTCCCAGGTAATGAAGCCAAAATACTTTTTCTCCCACCACACAATCATTAACAACTCCTATTTTCTGGACCTTTAAATTATATGAAATCTGATACCTATCAACCACTTCAGCCACTAATATCCTGGCCTAAGCCCCTATTGATTTTTATAGGGATTTCTAAGTAGCCTCCTAATTAGTTTTATATTTCCATGTTTGTTTCCCACACAGATGGAACTCTATATAAAACACCAAAAAAATCTTTTTTATTGTAAACCCCATGATGTCTTTCATGCAATAGTTCCCATGTTTTTTTTTTCTTTTGTTGTTGTTGTTTGTTTGTTTGTTTCCAGTATTATTCAAAGACTTATTGGCCTTCCCTATGTTTGTTTTTTTCTATAACCTAATCTTCTACCATTTTGCCCCCTCCCACTGAGTTTGGCCAATTGTTTACCTTCTTCATTGGGCCACAGATGGAGGATCCTACCTGCAGACTTTGCATTGACTGCTATCCATCTCTCTAGTAACCATTTCCCTTTGAGAACCTCATAACTCACCCTCTGAAGAGTCATTACCCATTTCATCTTTCTTAGGATGCACCAAGTTAGTCGGAAGTTTTTCCCACCATGGAAAGTCCTAGTACCTCCTACTCTGCTGAACTTCATACTGTGAATAACACTTACTGTATCATATTATCTAGCTTAATATTTTTATTTTTTATTTTATGTATTAATTTTTAAGTTAAGTTTAAGTTTTGTATTAGAGTTTTAATTTTCTGTATCCTCTTGGAGAATGTTAGCTTCATGATAGAAAAACTTCTTTGGCAGCTTTGTTCAGCAAAGAATCAAAAGTGTCTAGTTCTCTCTGGGAGCTAGTAGAGGGTAAGCAGACATTTGATACATAAGTTGAATGAATAAATTAACTATTTAATCCTGAAAACAGTATTACGATATAGATGTATCAAGAAAATGTAGGCACAAGTACCACAAAAATATCCAAATTGACACAGATAGCAAGTGACTTAGTTTAGGTTTGAATAGAAAAAGCCAAGTTGGCAATCAGCAAGTGAGTTATCACTCAAACTAGAACTCTTAAGAATCACACTCCCTTTCTCCTTTCGGGTATTAATATTATGAAATGATATTTAATTTGAAATTAATAAGAATAACATAACTTCATATATGGATATGTAAAGAGAATGCTCTATCACTTTAAGTTAAAAACAAAAATAAATTATAAATAAATTCTACAGTATATAATTTTTAAAAATCACATGTATTTATTTTACTTAAAGGGCTAGATTAACACAGTGCTATGAAAGGTAGATGTATTTGTAGTTTGAATTTTATACTTCTCTTTGACATTGTTTGTGAATTAAGAAATTTAAGATGGGAAAAAATTCCATGCATACATGTGTGTGTGTGTGTGTGTGTGTGTGTGTGTGTGTGTGTATGAATGATTGGAGCCTTAGGAGCCTTCATTATAGTTGGGTTTACCAAATAGCAACCTAATCGATGGAGAACCTCCTCTGGTGTTATATGAATGGCCTACAGAAGTGTGGGAGATTCTGAAGCAAAAGCTGAACCACTCATAACATAACAAAAATAAGAAACTCTAATGTGGGTTTAATGGGAGTCAAGTTACACAGAGAATTACAGAGTTCAGCAGGCCTACTGAAGCACCGTGATACCTCAAATGCTGGACACCTTTAATCTTTACCACCTATCTACCGCACAGAGCAATGCTACATGGTAAAATGGAACCCAGCCCCTGGAAATAGTGGCAGCTGTGGGAATTTGATCCTCTAGTGGTGGGAAACCAGTCCTGTCCAAACTGCACTTGGGAGCTAGAAGAGGGAGAAGCCAGTTCTCTTTCTAGCTCATCAATGATGATCTGTTTTTGCCTCCACTGGCCAGGCCAAAACTGATGATGGAGAAGTAAGGAATACGGAGGATGTTATAACCCAGGAGATCAAACTCCTGTGGCCCAGAACATGATGAAGAAGGGAGTCTGAAGAAAGTTTCTAATGGGAAACAAAGTCTGACCAGAAATCACAAGGATTATTTTGTAATTTTAAGATAGTCTTACCTTACATTAAGTGACTTCAGTTGTTTTGCTTACAATGAGATTTGTATGACCAAATGAATAGGAAGAAAATATATCTATATGTTTACCTCATATACGGCTCACATTTTTTTGATTAAAATTAACACAAGTTATTTGCTGGCAAAGTAAAACTATTTGCCCATGAAACTCCTTCCCCCCCATTCATACTAAAATTTCAAGTATACTTCCTAGAACACTGTTTTAGAAAAGGGCTGGGACGTGGCTCACTGGTAGAGTACTCCTGGGTTTAATTCCCCAGTACCAAAATAAAAAAGAAAATGAACAAAAATCTTCATTTTAAAATTTATGATTTTTGTGTGTGAGACAAACTATAAATAAGTAAATGATTAAAATGATTGTAAAAATGATGTCTATGAAGGAAAATATTAACATAAAAATGCAACTGAGATAGTCAGGAAGAAGGGTACTGCATAAAATCTACATTGACAATAGACCACAGTATTCTTATGCCTGGATACACACTATATATCTGCATATATCAGACACTGGCTGTGGTTGGATGAGGAAGCCATTTGGATTTCTGAGTTAAGAGAAGCTCAGTAAAGAAAATGGTGAACCAAAATTCTAAGGTAGTATCCAAGGTTTGTTCACTTTACTCTGCAGCACTATAGATGTTTTACTCTGCAGCACTATAGATGTTTTCAATGTAAGTAGAGTAATTCTGTTTTTTCAAGTCTTTGGAATATAAATTTAATTAATTTTTTTCCAGGTTTACTGAAGTGTAATTAACAAATGAATATTCTATATATTTGAAGAGTACAGGGTGATGTTTTGATATATGTGCATACAGCTTGACATGAGTCCCATAATCAAGCTAATAAACATAGCCATTACTTCAGCTAAAAACCCTTTGTGTATGGGTATGTGGTAAAAGCTAACATAAGGCAGCTGAAATTTCAAAAACTTAAGCTAAATTGAGATCCTTTTCACAAATTCTTTAATTTTTCATTGTAAAAAGCAGCTAACTAAACAACACTGGAGTGAATTATTGTGATAATCAAAAATTCTACACTTAAAAATCATTATATACTTGGTATATTTTTGGATGACATGTTTAAACTGAGGATGTCTATTTTAAAAAAAAGTTAGAATTTTCTAAATGATATAGGTGGAGCCCACATGATTCCGGTACAAAAATCTGACAAAATTTTAGTGGAGTCATTCACAAATATCATATTTTACCTCTTAATAGTTAAATTTATTTTGTTAGTTCTTGATAACATATAACAGTGAGTTGATAATTTTAAAATAATATTCTTTACAGGCAGGATAATACAAAGCAATGATGCTTTTTTCTTGGGAAGTTATTTTTTTTTTAATCTGGGACAAAAGACAAAAAACTTGGCAAAAATTTCACTAGATAAATGTAGGTAATGGAAAATTTATTTAGAATGACTGCAGAAGAGATGAGTCTACATTGAGTTCTGCTGAGAATGAAGGGCTGGGGATGTTTAATAGCTGAGGAAGGTTACCAGGCTTGCTAATTGGCTTTACCCACAGGAAAATAAAACATTCTCAAGTCTTTCTCATAGGAGATAGTTTTCAACAGATCAAGGGAGAGTGTTGTCTGATCCCTATCTGCAACCCAAGTGTGGGAGGTACTTTGTAATGTCCCCTGCTGACCATACTTCACAAGGCTGCTTCTGAGTTCCTGGAAAAAAACTTCACTGGAAGATTGACTCCTCAAAGGGATAGGGAGAAAGAATTTAGAATTATTTTCAGAAAAGGGATGTCATGACACAGAGTCAGTAAGAAGCTTGTCTAAAGTTTAGTCAGGCTGGGGGAAACATTAAGACCATGTAGTTCACTCCCTATAAGAATATATAGAATGCAAGCAAAAATGAGTTGTATACTTGATAACATATAAAAACTGACAATAATGTAGAACAAATAGTTTCCTTTCACCACTACAGAACATAAGATGCAAAGATAAATCAAACTTTATAAGAAACTTTTCTAGAAAAACTTTAAAAAATCTCAAAATTTGCTAATTAACTTCAAATTAGGCTTACATAAAATAATTTAACCTACATCCATGGATGAGAAGGCTCAACAGCATATAGATTGCATAAAAATCCAAACAAAAAAAAAGATAGAATCCAATTTAAAATCTCAGATTCAAGCTTGGTATTAGGCTTAATAACTCAAATATTTATTTGGACAACAAATAGTAAACTGGAAGATACATATTTTGCATAAAATAGTAATTAAAATACAATATGTTCCACCAATTTGAAAAATGTATTCATAAAGGTACTATGATTGAAACAATGCTGTGTACATGGTAAATGAAACATCAGAAGTTTCTAAAATATATCAAGATTTATGTAGGATCTTTGAATGTGATAATGATGACATTGAAAGTTTGTCAGGAAATAGATGGGTTATTACATTTTTGGCCTTCAGAAAGTTGCTGACCTGCATTTTGCTTTCTGAGACCTTTCAGAGTAATAAAAAATAAATTAAGTATATTTGATGCACATAAGGGCTCTCAAGGCATTGAAGTCTGATACTCTGAACTCTCATCACTACACAGGTAGAAAAATCGCCTTTCCCTTTGCAAGCAGGCTTCATATTAAAAATTGGCATAATAATGGTCCTAACTCATTAGATTAATAAGAATAAATGAAATACATTATTTAGCACTTATAACAACAACAAGTTTATAATTTTCTTCAGTATGAACTCTTAGTGTATCATCAGATACAAGTAAATGGCAGGTTACTATTTCAATATTCTTGGTTCCAACTTTTTTTCACTAAACACTTGTAGCTATTAAAGTCATGTACTGAAATGTTACATTAACAACATTTTGGTTAATAATGGACTGTTTAAACAATGGTGGTGACATACAGTTATAATGGAGCTGAAATTTTTCTATTGCCCAGGGAATGCATAGGTGGAGAGGAATCAAGAAAAAAAGAAACTGCAGAAGAAGACAAAGAAGAACATTCATGGGGAAGAGTTTAACAGAACCCTTTTGCAGACTTCAACAAGCGCGTTAAGAATTTGAAATCACAAAACCCCAATTCACAGTTTCCTTAATAGAGAGGAACATTTATGAGGTATTATCTGCTTACTAGCAAATCTATGGTTAAACAAACAACCAAAAATTTAAAAAAGAAAGAAAGAAAATGAAAATAAAGAAAGAAAGAAGCCAAACAAGCCACCATGGACATATTTCTGAAAAAAGTAGTGCCTCCTCAAAAGAGTCTCAGGCAGATCCTTCAGGAGGAATTCCAGAAGAAGGTATCATTACTCTGGGAGAAGACAGCTTCTTGCATGTTACTGCCCTAAAGTCATTGTAGTTGGGCAAGATGTGCAGATGAAAGACAGTGATTTTGATGGTTCTGGTCCTGTCTGGGGCTGGCCTAATGTGCAAAATTGAATTCGAGTTGTTTTTAGATGTCAAACAACTAATATACAAAAAGATTATAGTAAGGAAATAAAGAAAGGCTATAACTTTGCATAATTATGCAGTATGTGTTAAGCTAAGTGATATTACAAAATGGTCAAAATATTTAAAAACCAAATATATATATATGTGTGTGTGTGTATATAATAGAGAAGTTACAGGAAGCTAAGATTGTTAATGAAGAAAGAAAAATTTCTTATAAACTTAGTATAACTTAAGTATGCAGTGTTTATAAAGTCTGCAGTAGTATATATTAATGTTCTAGACCTTGAGATTAATGCATTGACTCCCCTCCTTTAAGCTCCATCCATGGCACATGCCTACATAAGTGTCCCATTTTATCTTTCAGACCATACTTGTAGTGTACTTTTTCTACATTTAGATTCAGGACCATTTAAAACTGTGCTACAAGTTCCCGCAGAATTCAAAATATTAACATGCTGTACAGGTTTTTAGCTTGGGAGCAGGAAGCCATTCTGTATGGTCCAGGTGTGTATGAGGTTATACAATATAGTGAGACAGTGCATTTTATGAGGTTTGGAAGACAAACCAATAATGACACATTAACTAACACATAGTTGTATTTCATTACCAGTTAAAGTATCATTAAGCCAATTATCCATCTCTTTGTGTATTAAACAACTGTTACATAGGTCCTAGCAAATTTCTAGGCACTGGAAGACAGTACTATTTCAGGGTAGGTCCCAGAACTTGAGTGGCTTAATAGAGACAGTAGGTATTCTGACCCTGGAAATAGACAGGGAAGTGTTCCCCTGGTGAGCAAACTCCTGGGGGTGGGTAACTAACTGGTGCCCTGATTCCCACAATTGGAATGCCCAGCTATTCCCTGCTGAGGCTATTAAGATAACTATGTGGATGCTCTACCTGGTTAACATAGTGACATCCTTTGAAGGAAAGAGGCTCCACGTTTGCATTAACCTGGACCTTATCTCAGTTAGCTAGCACTCAGGGTTAAAGGAATACTAGTCAAAGTGTAGTTACTGGTGGTGAGTAATATGTAACTTTTTGGGTTATTAAAGACGATGGCAGAGAGGGGTAGCACTCCTTTTGTCTTCCATTGTTCTGTCTGTCTGTACCTTCCCTGTGTGCCTGTGTCTGTTCTTTGTGTGCCTCCTCCACAATTCTCCCCGCACAAGTGTTCCTTAACAGGAGACAGTAAGACATAATTCATAAAATATTAGTAATAAATTCAACTACTAGGATTAAAATAGTTGTGGCAATACTTTATGTAATAAAAAATAGAAAGAAGGTGAACATAGCTACAGCATATTTAGCAAGTGGGAAACTGGTGAGACTCAGGTTCCTGATTCTTTGGGTTAAGATAGGAGTTTGGATAAATGCTAAATATTGTAGTAAACAACTAGACTGTTTTAACTAGAAGCAGCATGATCTATTTTATGTTTTGAAAGCTTTTTATGGTGTTAGAAGCAAAGTTCACTAAGAATAGTGGTATTTTTTGAGTAAGGCAGTTGTAAGAGGAATGGACAGATGTTTCACGAAGAAAAATTCTGATTTTCTTGTGTAACCCATTCATGCTCTTTGAGCTGCTGGTTGTTGCTATTTTTATTGTTTTGGGTATTTTTCTTTCTGGATCCCTCGAGGTACTAAGAAGTACTAGGTTCAAATGTCTAATGAAGAAAGTCAGGACATTAGGCAATTGGACGGAAGTATAATTGATTCAATAAACTATGAGACTTGAAGTTTGGAGAACAGTAGAAAGACAGAAAATAAAATGAGTTTTTGTAGTAGATATAAAAGACATTAGTTCTCTGATGGGAATCTTGTAGTAGATATAAAAACATTAATTCTCTGATGGGAAGCTCAAGTTTCCGATACTTCAGAGGAAAATAATAATACGTGTGCTTAAGAGATTTGTGATCACAAATAAGAAAATAGGGTTTTCCAAAATGGGTTGAAAAATAGGATTATGGAAGTATAAATAAATAAATAAATAAATAAAGGAATGTAAAAAACACATGAAAAAGGGAACATATATTTAACTCATAAAAATGTCAATTCCAGGAATATATATTTAATAAGTACCACATAAAATTCATCCTATTGGAAATTATGAAATACATTTTTATTTGATGATAGAAATAATGTTTAAATTAAATGAAATTATTAGGGATAAGGAAGAGTTAATGGTATAGTCATCATATCATAAATAGAAAGAGAGATGTATGAATTTCAGAAGAATTTATTGAATAAGAACAGAATGCCAAGTTTTTATGGCAGGAGTGAATAATATGCAAAACAGTATTAGTAGATGCTTCTTGATCTTTTCTGACTATGTTATGAGAAAATAGCAAGGACATATCAACAAAGCCTTAGGAGCCAGAATAGTTAGTATATTGATTCAAATCTTCCATTTTTTTAATAAAAAGAAAATAATAATTATGTATTGAATCACCAGGAGACAAATAACACTGTGTTCTAAATTAGAATTTTCAAAAGTTGGTTCAATCCAGTTCTAGAGGCGCAAGCTTATATCGATGCACGGCATAAATGAATTACTCTCAGGCCCTGGCAATTGAGTATGCAATAATTATAGCATAATGAGATAATGAAGAGACTCCGTCAGGCTTTTTTGTCAGAAAGGCTTGAGGATACAAATATTTGAAAACAGAGAATACCAATTAGTTTTCATGCTGCCCTATTAGCAGGACAGAGAGTTACATTTTGTCAATTGTGCAGTGAGATGAAGGCAGGGGGGATACAAACCGCAGCTCACATCATGGCGCTCATGTTGAACAAGCCATGACCATTATGTGCTGGAAACGACAAAGTAATTAAAAATCAAATGTCCTTGCCACCAAAAGCCACATCTGAATTACTGTGGTGTAAGGGATATATAGGATGGGGTTGTAGCCTGCTTCCTAAATTCTTTTTGTTTGCTTAGAATTAGGATCCCAAATGTGATATTTATTAGAACTTATCTAAAACACATCTTAGCATCATTTTAGGTTAATTACCACAATATATACGCTCTAGCTATTTGATCTCTATCACGCCTGGAAGGGTCGATTAAACTGTACTTAAATTTATGCTGCTTTGTAGGTGTCCAGTAAAATGAACATTATCAGTAGCTGTGCTCTAAGGTTAATTTGTTCTTTAAAATTACCCCAATTTCTCCAGAGTATTCATTAGTTGAATAAAGCAGAGAACAAATCTAGATGCTGACATATTATCATTATTACCATACGGTTATTTTTGATAAAATTCCAATTGGGATTACCTCCCAGAGCTTGAACAAACAAAATAGATTATGACAAATCTCAGCTCTCACATATATCTTGCAAAAAAACACAGATGAAACTGCTGAAAACTGCAAGTCAATCAAAACATTAGAAAACCACTTGGAGCAGTAATTTATTAAAGAGATTTCAATGACCTTATGTTGCTCAACAGATAACTCTAGCAAATGATATTAAGACACAAGTTAACCTTGAAATGTTGCAATAACATTCAGCACATTTCAACAATTCAAATGCACCTTCAAGCATCTCTTGGTCTTATAAGACTAAAAATAACATATAGTTCCCAACAGACACAAAGTTCATTATCTTTAAAACCTACATATACAGAAAGAAAAGGGAAGATGAAAACCACATTAGTATTTATCACCTTTCAACAACAGACATAAATTTCTATAATTCCTTAGTTTAAAAAAAATATGTTTTCAGAGGCATTTTAGACAAGATTCAGACTATCAAGACATGTGTAAAATGTAACATGAAAGAGCTCAGTTCCACTCTAGACCCTTCCTTTTTCAAAAGAGTAATCTGTGGTTGTCTCTGAATGTTTCTAGTCCCCCTTTTATATATTTTCTGGACTACACTGTATATACACAGATCTAAAAAATTGTACTAACATTGGATTATGTTATACGGTTTCTTTTATTCAGTTTGCCTCAGAATTAACAAATTCGATTGTTAAAATTGTCTTAAAGGAAACTGGGGTCATTAGAAAATGGAAAAAAGATTAAGATCATCACCTTTACATAGCTCTTCTGTGGACTTCAATAGTGGCACTCTACTGACGATTCCAGGGGCAGACACTGGGGTAGGAAACACTTTACTTTTCTATTCTATGAAAACTTTAAAGCAATAGAAATACTGTGGAGAATATTTACTATAAATTGCCTTTGTGCCCAATATTATGTCATTAGTATCCCCAGGTCATTAAACCCTAATTTTCAAGTTTTCCTGTTGGCTCATTATAAGTGGTTTTAGTAATCTTTTTGTTATTGTGACCAAAATACTTGACAAGAATGATTTAGCAAAAAAAAAAAAAAAAAAAAAAAAAAAAAAGTTGATTTTGGCTCATAGCTTTAGAAGTTCAGTCCATGGTTGTCCAGCTCCATAACCCTGGGATTAAGGTGAGGCAGAACAGCATGGCAGAAAGATGTGACAGAGTTAAGCCCCTCAGGACATGACAGCCAAGAAACAGAGAGAGAGCTCCACTCATCAAGAAGGAAATAAAAACCAAAAGTGCATGCCCCCAGTGACCTACTTCTTTTAGACACACCCTACCTGGTTACTATTACCACCCAGTTAATCCTCATCAGGGGATTAATTAACTAATTAGGTAAAGACTTTCATAACCTAATCATTTAACTTCTGAAGATTCTTGCATTATCTCACACAGCTTGTGGGACACACTTCATATCTAAACCATAATGTAAATATTCTCTAAAATTTACTTAATATTACATTTATACATAATTATATCTTTGACAGTGGAAATTTTATTTTTTCTTTCAATAATAATGCTCTGATTAATGTCATAGACATAAACCTTTTTTTCCCAGTTAAGGTCAGTTTCTTAGCACACATTCTTGGAATTGAAATGATATTTTAAAACTACTAATGCCTTCAGAGCATTTGTAACTTTTCATTTAAACTGAGGTTGAATAAAGAACTCTTTTCATTAAAGCCTCTGAATGATATTAAGAGTGATTGTGGTTGCTTAATGAAATAAAAGCCTCTTAATTGTTTTGTTTTAAATGTTCCAGCTGATAAGATTTTCATGATTACTCTTCATTAATACTGGTTTTCTCTCACAGCTACCAAAGTTATTATGTCCACGGAATAGCTCTGGCTCTGTACACACTGGTAATTACATTTTCTCAAGAAGATCTATTTATTTAGAATGCCTGGTGTCTGTATAGCTCCATAAAGAGAAAACATATCTCTAAACATTAGATGGTAAATAAGTCACTTAACGCTTTGCTGACAATATTTGTAAACCTTGATTGGACTACCATTTCTATGAAAAGCTCATATTTATAACATTCTTTAAACCATTGCAGATCTTCAGTTTTATGTTAAGGTTCAGTACTAGGTAGATTAAATTCACAGAAAGGAGATGTCTTAATCACAGAAGAGAAGAAAAAAAAACTGTAAAGTTGAGCTAAGTAAATCATCTAGAAGTCTGTTTGCCACTTCAGATAGTTGCCATCAACACAACTCAGTTCCAATGAGTCCTAGTTTTTGATGTCTCCAGTTCTAAATTTCACAAACCCAATAATGAGGATTCCATTCAGCTAGCTTTGATTCTGATTAAAAAAAAATCCAAAAGATGTGCTTAGGGGATGTAGCTCAGTGATAGAACATTTGCTTAGCATGTGCAAAGTCCTTGGTTCCATCTCCAGAACTACAAGAAAGAAAATTTCCAGAGCTCACATTACCATTTTGAATGGTAACACAATACCTGTGTTTATTGGCCAGAACTTGATTATCATGAGCAGGTCACAACCTGATGGGCCTCATGCATATCATTACTGTTTCCAAGAGTCTTGATGGCTTTTAGTGAATAACTAATTAGATGCACTAAGTGAGGAGATAGCTTTAGAAACTGGAGTTAGGAAATTTGCTAGATTTGTCTTTTAAAATAACTGGAATATTAGGTAGTAAATATAATTGGGAAGCATATAGCAAGTATTTTTCATGTTTTAGCCTTTGTTTTAGGAAGTTAGAATCAAAGAAAAGACAGATCTTTAATGTTAAGACATTTGCTTTGTTCTTATGAGCTCTGATCTAAGATTTTCAATTACTTTGTCTGTATTCATTGTGCATATCACTGTAAAATGTTAAAAATTCTGTAATTTTATTCAGAAATATAAATAAGAAGTAGAAATTAATGTTTTCATAAGATTATTTAGACTAAGATTCATAATAAACCCCAGGTATTGGACTCAGAATATAGATTTTTTTTTAACCATCATCTTTTTTGAAACTCAAAAACACCCCTGAGTCAAATTTATAGTTAAATTTATAGTTCACTGTCAGTTCCAAAACATGCTTTCTTTATATTCTGATTATTTAATTAACAATTGGAATTTTCTGCTAAGAAACTTAGATTTTGTCTTTTTATTTATTCTTAAGTAATTATCTAAACACAGTTAATCCCAATGAAATTTGTTCATCTCAGTGGGTTTGGAGCAAATTGGTAATCTATTCTTCATAATTTCTATGGTCAATAAAATAGTCCTCTTTTAATAATAATTTTTATCCTAAAAATAAAACTGATTGAAAGCTTTTAGAAAAATGATAATTTGGAAACTTATAAAAACTCATATATATATATATGTGTGTGTGTGTGCGTGTGTGTGTGTGTGTGTGTATGTATATATAGAGAGAGAGATGGATGGCTAGATAGCTAGACAGACATAGTTATCGATGTGGATATAGATATGATAAGGTTCACAATTAGAAAGTCATTAGTAAATGACATAAGAAAGAACTCAATTAATATTAACAGTATAAAAATATGTTGCTTTCTGATTTGGCACTATAATTTTCTTAGGTTTTTTTTAAGTATATTAGCTTACCAACCAATCTTGAGTATAGTTATTGAGACCTCTAAGATATAATTTGGAAATAAATCATAAAATATAAAGATAACTGAAGTATCATAAATTTGAAGTTAGAAGACATTATGAATAAAAAAAAAGAAAAATGGAACTACACAAATTAAAACCAGAATATGTTCAAATTTGATGTCTGAAGAGCTAAGGAACATGATCAAGAAAGAGATTTCCAATAGCATTTTAGTCAAAAACATTATGAACAGGCATTTCTCAATATGATACTTTATGTTTTGCAGAGACATAAATATGCCTTTCCTGTAACTTCTGAAAAACGATTAGGTTTTACTGTATGCATGAATTTTGGAAACATATGCACATTTAATGTGTTTTATTTTATTTTTGGGGGTGGGAAAGATCAGCAAAATAGGATATATACCACCTCCTCAACAACACTGAACAGAGAGACAAAAACAGCTGCAGAATTTGAGACATGTATGAGATCACAATTTTGATACTTGTAAGTCAAAAAGGCATAATTATTCCAACAAGGTGATTTAAGCATACATTATGTTTAAATATGTAAGAAAGGGATGGATTCATCTGACATTTGTAGTCATCACTGAACCATAGGGAACAAATTAATAGCCATCATAAAATTGCATGGGATGAAGCGAACAGAAATTTTAATTCAGAAACAATGCAAGCACTTGGTTGTTTTCAAGAGAGAGTCTGAATTCTTCTTCAACATGAAAAATGGGAAATGTATTCTTGAAAAAGAAATATGTTTAAAAACCATTGGATTTCATTGGCCTTTAATACAGATATAATCTCTCTGAAGTAACACCAGTAAGATGAAGGATGTTTCGATTAGAGATATTCAATGAAGAAAATTCTTATTGATTCTGAAATTGTAGAAAAAACACCTATTTTATGGATATATCATTTTTTCAAGACTTAATAGGACACCAAACTGAGAAATCTTGTAAAAGTTTGATAATTTTCTATCATATAAATGACTTGGATATTGGTTGATATATATATATATATATATATATATATATATATGTATATATATATATATATATTTTTTTTTTTTTCATAAGCTTCTAATCCTGTGGCTTCTTTAAAAAAAAAAAAAGTCCCTCAGATTTGGGAATTCCACATAGGACTTAATAGAGAAATTCAATCTCTTTGAATTTTCTGTTCAAAGTTGTATTTTCTATCTAGTCACTTAAACATTTATGCTTTAGAAAGAGTCCTTTCATCTAATTATGCCTAGATGGCTAAATTCTCTTATAAAACATTGAAATTGGTTCATCTCTTCCTTTAGTGTAAAAAGGGAACTCAGGGGAGAGGAAGGGTGGTGCATTGGGAGAGCAACAACAGAAACAGACAGAAATTCAGGAATCCAGCCATCCACCTAACTCCATTATCATATCAAATGACCTTTCAAGTTGGAATTTTTTCCAAACAAATACTCTTGTATCAGAATTGTTTTAAAACTATTATTTTAAACCAATGGTTCCTACTTCAAGCAATTGGGACCCCTAGAGGCAGTAATTATTTATAAAGCACTATTAGTCTACATGCACATTAAGAATTTCCTAAACACTAAAATTAAAATTATATGCTCTACACATGTGTAACTTATTTTTCAAATGTTTGTAGATGATACCATGTTTGTACAAATCATGTTAATTTATGTAAACTTTGTTCTGAGGATATTTTTCTAAACAACAGAAACAAAAGTATACCTATTGTGAAATTAAGGTTGTTAAAATGTTAATTGATTTTTGAGGGGTGGTAGGATGGGAAAGAAGAAATGTATATTTATATAGTCAGCCCTCCATATCAGTAGATTTTGCATCTACAGATTCTACATTTGCAGATCAAATATCTGAAGAAATGAATACATATACATATGTGTACATAAATCTACATAATGGATATATATGTGTGTGTATGTGAAAGTTTGATCTGTTCTGAACACGTATGGATTTTTTTTGTATTATTCATTAAGCAATCTACTATGAAGACTATTTACATATCAAATTCATTGTCTTAGGCATTGTAGAAATGTAGAGATGATTTAAAATATACAGTGGGATATGATTATTTAACCATACTACTTTATGAAAGGACTTTGAGCATTTGTGCTATTTGGTGTCCACAAGAGGCCCACAAAATTCCAAAGGATATCCAAGAATGACTATATTTATGTCTCTCTCTCTCTCTCTCTCTGTGTGTGTGTGTGTGTGTGTGTGGTGTGTTACTGCTTCATTTTCAGAGTCATTTGGGGATCACATCAGAACTGAATGGAGGGTGTAGAGGGCTCGCACGCCCACTGCCCACTCCACTGTGCTGACGGGGATGCAGCCACACCTGGAGGTCTGAGGGCCTCAACCAGTGGACAAAGCCCGGTCCCCACTACGCTGCTGCAGAGCAGGTTCACTGCCCGACAGTCCTCTGCTCTGCCTGCTCCTCCTCTGTGCCCCCAGTCCCTGCTGTCCCCCGCCCTCACTGCCCCTGGTTTGCCCTGTGGCTGGGTGGGCACAGCAGTGCTCCCCGTCGGCTCCCTCACTCAGAGGGTCTAGCTTGCCTCGTGTCTCCCCTGTCTGCCTGGACACCTCGAGGAGAATGTCCACTCAGTGCACTCCTTGTACGTCAGTGAAGACTGTACAGGGTAAGATAGATCCTGTGAGTGTTTTGGCAAGTTTGAAATGCCCAAGAGAAACCATAAAATGTTTCCTTGTAGAGAAAATGTGAAAGCTTTTTACTTAATAGGATAGAAAAACACTGTATGGTAAGATTGTTAAGGTTCACAGAAAGAACAAATTTTCCATTCCTTAAATTGTGAAGAAGGAATGAGAAATTCATGCTAGTTTATTGTCACACCTAAATAGCAATAGTTATTGTCCCTGTGTGTGATAAGTGTTTAGTTAAGATAAAAAAGGCACTTAATTTGTGGGTGGACAATATGAACAGATAATGTGTTTCAATTGATGGCACTTTGTTATGCCAGAAAGCATCAGGCCTTGTGTAGTCAGCTTTTTATTGCTGTGATCAAAATAGCTGACCAGAACCACTTAGAGAAGAAAACATTTATCTTGGGCTTCGATTTTCAGAGGTTCAGTCCATGGTGGGCTAACTCTATTGCTCTGGGGAAGGGCATGGAGGAAGAAAGGTGCTCATTCATCTCCTGCTAGTTTGGAAGCAGAAAGAGAAATAAGGTGGTTGCACAGATTCAGGAATGGGTTTGGAACTATCAGCATTCTCAGCATCCATTTGCAGTCTTGGAACTTACCCTCCATGAACAAGAGGGAAGTACCATAATTCTGTCTTGGTAATAATGTTACCCAAGACCTAAGCAGAAGGCATGTCTCTGGAGGTCCCCATGCTACCATGAGAGTAAAACCAGAGAGAAACTAATAGGGCTGAAGAAAGAAGGAATTTATTATTCAGTATGAAAATACTGGGACAAAATAGGGAGACAGATGCCTTAAATTCTATATTTGGGTTATTGTTAATAGCTTTGGGAACATACAGGGGAAGGAGAAACATGGGTGTCAAGCAGTATAGGGAGTTAAACAGTCTTGGTCAAACTGTGATCTGGTGTGTTATTATTTCAACTGTGGACCTGTGAGGGCCTCAGTCTCTGCAGAAATCATTGTTGCAGGAAAAGACTGTTTTGTTTCCCCATGAGATGGTCACTTCCACTTAGGGACTGGCCTTGAATACCACCATGGATAATTCTTTCATATTGGGGACAGACTCAGTCCCCCTCATGGAGGGATCCTCCTGCAAGACTCATTGTTCCTTTAATCTTGAAATTATCTTAGTTGCTCTTATCTTGATGTCTTCAAACTTGAAGAGAGACAAAATAGACAATCTGCTGAGAGCCACGGCCGAGTCTGTATGGCCTCTGGCATTTTGCCAAAAGTATTGATTGACAGGCGAAGCATTACTATCCACCTCTGCCGCTACTTTTGAGTTCTCGCACTATTTTGGGATTCTCGTGGGGATTTCCGGGGATTCCCTGAGAGTTCCCATTGGTTGGGGATGTAAAGGAGGAGGGATTTCCGGGAGAGATATTTCCGGCTGGGGGTTCCTGGACGAGCCTCGTGGCATTTCGGGAGAATTCCCCAGGAGCCTGTGTGAGGTTTTTTTCTTGTAGTTCAAAAATAAAGTTTGTTCCTGCATCAGTAGCTCGTGATTTGTGCCCAGCCAGGCTGTAGCATTTGGCGGCCCGTGCAGGGAACATCTGAAGCTTCGGGATAAGTGAAATTGCTTGCCCCTAAAGGAAGGTGAGAGAATGGGTGACCATTTTAAAAAACAATGTGTTCTTGTTTTGATTTGTTTTGTGTTTGTTTCAAGCTGCCTATCCCTAGAATTTTCTCAGGCAGACTGGGAAAAATGGTTGGCTCAAGGTTTGACGTTGTTCGCCCCTGAGGAAGAGATAGAAATAGACCACAAATGCACATGTCAAGAAAATAGGAAAATTGATACAACGATTTTTTGTTTGGTTTTTGTTTCATTCTGTTTTGGTTTTGTTTTGTGTTATCTTATTGGGTTGCGTTATCTTTATAACAGATTAGAAATTAGTAAAAAACAAACTGAAAGAGTGTTAAGTAAATTGTTAGAGGTCCAGACTGTGGTAGAAAACATGTTAGATCAAGCAAAAGAGAAGGTCTCTCCAGCTAGTCATATAGAGGAAGGAAATTTAAAGGAAAAAAGCTTAGAGGACAAACAGCTATCAGAGGGGAAGCTACAACAGGAGGCTGCTACTAACTCCATTCTATCACCAGAGGGCATAATTCAACCAAGAGCTCCATCTATAGAGACAGCTGAGTGGCCGTCAACCCCTGTAGTTGATAGATGGAATCCTGAGACAGGACCTCAAAGATTAGCATGCCCTGTTCTTGAGCAGGTAGGAGGACAGCAAATTCACCATGCTTTAGATTTCAAAACAGGGAAGCAGTTAAAGGAGGCTGTAACAACCTATGGTCCCCAAGCACCCTTCACGGTAAGCATGGTCGAATCCATTACCAACTTGGACATGACGCCAGCAGATTGGGCTAGTATGTGTAAATCTGTGCTAAATGGAGGACAATATTTGTTATGGAAGGTTGCCAATGAGGAATTTTGCAGGGAGATAGCTAGGCGAAATGCAGCAGACGGTTACCCTCAAATAAATCTAGATATGTTGTTAGGAAAAGGACCTTATGAGGGTCAACGGCAACAAATTGAATATGATCCTGGCGTATACACACAAATTGCTGTAGATGTGATTAGGGCATGGAAAACTTTACAGGGGCATGGAGATTTACAAGGTCAATTATCTAAGGCAATACAAGGAACTAATGAACCTTACGCTGAATTTATAGATAGGCTTATTCAAGCAGCTTCTAGAATTTTGGGGGATACAGAACAAGCAATGTCATTTATAAAACAACTGGCTTATGACCAAGCAAATCGTTGCTGCAGAGAGGTCATTAGACCATGGAGACATGAAGATTTAAACACATATATTAAATTATGTAGAGACATTAATGAACAAGGACAAGTCTTGGCAGCAGTACAACAGGCTTAAATGCCAGGCCAAAAACATGCTATCCATCATATCTCTCATCAGACGAACCAGAGGGAGTGCAGGGTTGGACATCTGCGCTTCCGCCAGAGCAGTACTAACTCCAGAGATGGGAGTTCATATCATTCCCACAGGAGTAAAAGGACCTCTTCCCCAAGGAACAGTAGGCTTATTGTTAGGACGCAGTTCTTCTACGCTAAAAGGACTTATGATAAGTCCCGGGGTAATTGATCCCAATTATGAAGGTGAAATAAAAATTATAGCTAGTTCTCCAAAGGGTATATCAGTAATTTCACCAGGAGATAGAATAGCACAGTTATTAATAATACCCAGCCTACATGATAAATTTTCCCATAGTAGTATAGAAAGAGGTTCCAGGGGATTAGGCTCCACAGGTGTAGATTGGGCTATGCTGTCTTTGAATTTAGATTCTCGCACAATGCTAAAACTAAATATTCAAGGACATGAATTTAATGGGCTACTGGATACAGGTGCAGACCTTAGCATCATATCTCGTCAAGAATGGCCAAAACATTGGCCGTTACAACAAGCCACTCAAACACTTCAAGGCCTAGGAGTGGCAACTAATCCCCATAGAACTGCAATGGTATTACATTGGAAGGATCCTGAAGGATGTGAAGGAACTATACAGCCATATGTATTGGATCATCTTCCTATAAATTTATGGGGACGAGATGTCCTAGATCAATTAGGTTTGACATTAACAAATAACATCAATCCAAATGCACCCACTATTAGGGCTAGACAAGGTTTCAGGAAAGAAAAAAGATTAGGAGAACAAGGTATATCAGCACCAATTCAAATAGATCAAGGAATAAATAGACATGGACTGGGTTTTCAGAAGGGGTCACTGAGGCAATAAAAATTACTTGGAAATCAGAAAGACCAGTATGGGTTCCTCAGTGGCCCCTGACTAAAGAAAAGATATAAGCATCCCATGACCTGGTCAAACAACAATTAGCGGAGGTACATATACAACCTTCCTTATCTCCCTATAATACTCCCATTTTTGTAATTAAAAAGAAATCTGGTAAATGGAGATTATTCCAAGATTTAAGAGCCATTAATAATGAGATGGTTATTATGGGACCTGCTCAATCGGGGATTCCTCGATTGTCTGCTTTGCCAGAAACCTGGTACGTTTTAGCTATAGATATTAAAGATTGGTTTTTTTTTTTTTCAATTCCAATTCATCCTGAGGATAGTCCACGTTTTGCACTTACTATCCCTGCACTGAATCATGAAGGTCCTGATCAGAGATATGAATGGAAAGTACTCCCTCAAGGGATGGCTAACAGCCCAACAATGTGTCAAATTTATGCTAACAAAGCAATCCAGCCACTTGGAAATCAAAATCCTGAACTACAAATATTTCACTATATGGATGATGTATTGTTAGCACACAAAGATAAAAACACATTGCTAGAATGTTATGCCACACTTACAAACTTATTAAAAAATTATAATCTAGAGATAGCAATAGATAAAGTACAATTAAATTTTCCAATTAATTATTTAGGAGTTCTATTATCCTCAACCATGGTCCGTCCACCAAAAATTCAAATACGAGTAGATCAACTCAAATCACTTAATGACTTTCAAAAGTTATTAGGAGACCTAAATTGGATAAGGCCTTATCTAGGCATACCAACAGGAGAGTTGGGACCTTTATTTGATATCCTAAAAGGTCCATCAGATCCAAAGTCACGCCACATATTAACGCCGGAAGCAAGAAAGGCATTAAAAATTATTGAAACATATATGTAAAATATGCATTTGGATAGAATTGATATAACTTTGCCTTTATTATTTATTGTAATACCAACAAAAAATATTCCTACAGGAGTATTTTGGCAAGAAGGTCCATTATTGTGGATACATTTATCTTATTCTCCTAACACTATTCTTACTAGGTATCCTGAGGCTGTCGGACAATTAATACTCAAAGGAGTAAAAGCAGCAAAGGGAGTGTTTGGAATTTCTCCCAATAAAATTATTTCTCCATATACTATGGATCAAATTGATGAGTTAGCTAATGAGTTAAATACTTCGGCAATAATCATGTGTAAATCTAATGTTTCACTTGATAATCACTTACCATCTAATCCTTTGTTGTCTTTTTGGTCTTCACATCCTGTAGTTTTTCCAAAAATGATAGGAAAAACCCCTATCATGAATGCTTCAAATATATTCACTGATGAGTCAAATAATGGTACAGCAGCAGTAGTTACCCCTGATCAAACTTTTACATTTTTAGTACCCAAACAATCAGCTCAAAAGGTAGAGCTTAATGCAGTTTTACAAGCTTTTGTGATGTTTAAAGATTCTGTATTTAATTTATTTTCTGATAGTCAGTGTATAGTTAATGCTATAGTATCCCTTGAAGATGCTGGTAGGATTTCCCCTTCCTCTACTGTTTTCTCTTTGTTTTCCACTATACAAAGTCTAATCTGGGACAGAAAAGATCCATTCTTTATAGGACATATCAGAGCACCTACAGAATTGCCTGGAGCCCTTAGTTTGGGCAACGATTTAGCAGATAAAACTACACGTGACATACATATTTTCTCTACACTAGAAGAAGCTACACATTTTCATAAAAGGTTCCATGTCAATGCTAAATCTTTACAAAAGCATTTTAAAATAACTAAGGAACAAGCTAGACAAATAATAAAAACAATGTCAAAATTGTGTGGCCTTTTTACCACAAGTTAATCTTGGAGTCAATCCTCGAGGACTGATACCTAACCATATTTGGCAGATGGACGTCACACACTTGCCAGAATTTGGAAAATTAAGATATTTGCATGTTACAGTTGATACTTCTTCCAGATTTTTGATGAGCTCCCTTCATGCAGGAGAAAAGACTAAAGATGTTATAGCTCATTGCTTACAAAATTTTGCCACTGTGGGCGTTCAAAACAGTTAAAAACAGATAATGGTCCTGGTTATACTTCTACCTCTTTTAAACAATTTTGCTCATCATTTGGCATTATTCATATAACAAGAATCCCATACAATCCTCAGGGACAAGGCATAGTTAAAAGAGCTCATCAAACTATTAAAACGTACTTATTAAAGCAAAAAGAGGGAATTGGAAAGGGGTATATATCCCCCAAAGATAAACTTAAAATAACCCTTTTTACTCTAAACTTTTAAAATTTCGATTCATCAGGGCTTAGTGCTGCAGAAAGGCATATGTGTCCAAAAAATGTACATAAGCCTAAGGTACTTTGGAAGGATATTCTAACAGGACAATGGAAAGGTCCTGACCCAGTGATTTTCTGGAATCGGGGGTCTGTTTGTGTATTTCCACAGGGAGAACAGCAGCCGATTTGGATTCCAGAGAGATTAACTAAGGTCCTGACCCAGTGATTGTCTGGAGTCAGGGTTCTGTTTGTGTGTTTCCACAGGGAGAACAACAGCCGATTTGGATTCCAGAGAAACTAACCAAAGCGAATTCTACGGACCAAAAAAAAAAGGTGATTTGACTCAAATCCATAACAGCTGATATACAGAGCTCCAGTTTGGCGATTCTTACATCTGCGACAGTGATTAACCAGGATGCTTTTTTCAATATTTATTTTATTATTTGCCTTTTACCACATCATAAAGTTCTATTTTATTTCTGAGCTCATACAGACCTAGGTTAATGTTTTTCTGATCAGTTTTATTTTTTGACTGTGGAGTTTTTAAACATTGCAATGGAGATTTCACCTAGGTAAAGCTACAAGGCCTTTACTATTGTCTTATGTGTTGTATGTTATGTGTGCACACTTCTATTTTGTGTTGTATGTCTGTATGTGCGTATGTCCATATATCATATATGAGGAGCGCTCATGAATAAATGGATCCGAATTTTTTTTATTCACGTGATTTTAATGGTTTAATTTAGATTGGGTAAACAGCTTTTGAAAATTGTTTTAATATGTGAACAAATAAGGAGGTTAACAGATCTTTTGGTTTACTTTCACCTTTCCTTTTCATTATATTTAACAATTCTGTTCAGGATAATGTAAATTGTTCAAAAAATTGTTTTCTTAGTGCCTGTTGGAATGTTACATAATTTTTTTTCTTAGCATCATTGCCAGAATTCCTATATTCATCCCAGTGCCAGTGAAGACAAAGATAAAACCAAATTACAGCTTCTTCGATAGTTATCACAACAAACTGTATAAACTGATGCATCAATGAATAATAACTCAACAAATAATGCTCAATCAAGTTGTCGATTAACTTTGGGAGGAAATGGACATATTGACAGATTCCTCTGCTTTGAACTGCTTGCAGAACTTGCCTGGACTATGTTTCACTTGTATGCATTGTGAACTATCTGTTGGTGCAGCGAATTGTGGTAGTGCTGGAGTATTTTTGCTGATGGTGTCACCGGTGGTACAATTTTTCAAAGGAGCCCTCAATTGGCTTAGTGTCATGGCGTTTTGCATCCTCATCCCTTCTACTAGTGATGATCTAAAATTTGGGGTCCAACAGAGGTGAGGCAAAGAACTTCACCCCCCCACTGGCACCAAAGCCAAATTTGGGGGCCAACAGAGGTGAGGCAAAGAACCTCACCCCCCCACTGATGCAAAGGCCTTTCCACAAGTATGGCTGTATGCTGGACCAGTAGTCAGTAACGGGTATGATCCAATTGCAGTGGTACCAACCTAAGACAGGAGGCTGACGCCTAGAGGTCAGTTCATCCTATGACGGGTAAGGACCATATGTTGAATTGGACTACCTAACAGGCACGGCCCCTAAGCCACATTGCTTGTTGTTTAATTAAACAGAAGGGGGGAGATGCTGAGAGCCACAGCTGAGTCTGTATGCCCCTGGTATTTTGCCAACAGTATTGATTGACAGGCGAGGCATTACTATCCGCCTCTGCCGCTACTTTTGAGTTCTTGCGCTATTTTGGAGTTCTCGTGGGTATTTCCGGGGATTCCCTGAGAGTTCCCATTGGTTGGGGAAGTGCAGGAGGAGGGATTTCTGGGAGAGATATTTCCGGCTGGGGGTTCCTGGACGAGCCTCGTGGCATTTTGGGAGAATTCCCCAGGAGCCTGTGTGAGGTTTTCTTCTTGTAGTTCAAAAATAAAGTTTGTTCCTGCTTCAGTGGCTCGTGATTTGTGCCCAGCCAGACTGCGGCACCAATCAAATTTAGGACTAGTATATCTAGTGCTACCAGTATTTAGGCAGATGACACCTAAATGATTCATAGGCTTATGTGCAGAGGTAGTAAAATAGACCGCTACAAGCCCAAGTAAAGAGTCTGCTTTTAGCAAAAGCAGACTTTAAGTCCCTGTTACAGTAAGAGGAGGGCAAAGTGGAGGGCAGAGTTGGGGTGTTCTCTGAAAAATATAATTGGCATAAGAAATGAATATTATTTAGATTGCCAGGTTTCAGATTATTGAACAGGATTAATATATATTGTATACCTTCTCTTACACAGACCCCAAAGAATATGTACATTTGTATGCCAAACATACCCATGAAACCTATCGATGAACCCCAAGGTCACAGAAAGAACAAATGCTGAAGAAAGTTGTTTGGTAAAATGCTGACAAAAGCACACTAAGCTAATTAGACAACTAAGAATATTTAAAGCTTAAAGTAGATGAATGGAGGATAAAGAAAATCTTTTTAATCTTATTTAGGTCTATAATCAAAGCCATGAATTGTTGACATCAAGACAACAGAGAAGTTAGACATTTTATTTGCTTTCTTCTAAGAGGCTCATTTTGACTCTTTTCTTTCATCTGGTACTTTCTTGAAAACTCAGTCCTGTCATGATACGTCCTTAATCAAGTATTCCTTCACCAGGGACTAATCATTATCAGGGTCATCCAACCATATATATGTTTAAGACTATGAGAGATTTTTCTGGCTTTGAATAATCCCTCACAAATCTATTGTAGGAAGCATAGAAAATGAAAGAAAATGCTAACACAGTCTCCTAGCCCTTCAGTTCATCCTAAAGTCCATGTTTCATGCAGCCTGGGCATACTTCCTTGGTGGGGTAGGGTAAGGAGTCATAGAGACAGTCAACCAGTTTCTAGTGTGTAATTAGTGGCATGAAACTTGGTGAAAGATTGTAGCAGCACACCTTTTTATTTTAGCCTTGCATAATTATTTTAAAAGCAATGAAACATCTGTTTGTGTAACTATGAAACAGGAAGTCCATCCTTCATTAAGGGCAATGTTAGAAATCCTCATAGAATTCTAGCTCTTTGTAATTAAGAATAGAAATTAAAATTGGAGGATTGTTTCTGAGTTTACCTTTTGGGCAAGAATGTACTTTGGACAATTTTTATTAGTAGTATAAAGTGAACTTCAAGCAGACTAATTAGTTTCAACTTACATTTATTGAAAACAGCTATAATTAATTGCAATTTTGTTATTTTTCAGAAAATTCTTCCAAGATGACTTTGGAAGGCATTTGGAAGCATAACAATGATATTGTTGAATAAATGAAAAGCACACATAATTGATATACTAATTGATTGTGCTGAAATACAATATAAAACATTTTCCTTTTAGAAAAAAATTATTTTATCATCTCCATATTCTTTCAGCTAATTATAACTTATCAGTAAGATATTGCTTAGTCCTAAATGAATTGAAAAACAAAAAAAAATGGAAAACATTTTTGGAGAATAAATAACATCTAGAGCTCAATGCATTTGATAGCTCTGTAAAAATAATTGACTCAACATGCTCGAATTTTCAAATTATTATTTATTTAATTGTTTGCTTTGGTACTTGAACAAAAACTTTGAAGAGAATACTATACATCTACTTTTTAGTTGATTGTTCATAGTTAACAAATTTCTTGTCTCCACTTATAAATGGAAAAATAAAATAATTATAAATATGCTACTTTCTAAAATTATAAAAATGATAGTAAGAATATGCAACTTTTTAAAATAAACCCATCTACTGCTTATGGTATAACAAAAGGAAACTCTTAATTTTAATGTATTAAAATGGAAAAAAATAATCATTATGCAACTTAATTAATTTCCAGATAATAAAACTTTTGAATATAAAATATTGTCTCAAGTTAAATATAGTTTTAGACAAATTAATTTTCCTTTGGCTCTAAAAATAATCTTTTGAGAATTCATTTATCGAATGATACTGTGTGAGAAACACACCAAACAGAACAAATATTAAAAAAAATTATTTTTTAAAATGTTTTAAAATTTTCTAAAAATAGTCTTAAGGCCATAAATAAAACAAAGAAAGATGATAAAGGAGAAGGGAAAATGGATAGGTAAGGCAGGAACTTGCTGTGTACATACATGATTATACCTTGAGAATTTCAGCTTTATGTATAAGGCACTAGTTTTCAAAAAGTAAATAAATAGAAGAAAGACTAATAGAGAAAGAGAAATAGGGGGAGGGAGCAGGGAATGGAAAGAGGATGTCCTGGGGACTGAAATGGAGTAAATTATATTCCATTCATGTATGATTATGTCAAAATAAACTCCAGTATTATGTGTAACTATAACATACTAATAAAAACATTTAAAAATAAGCAAAGAAACACTGTGAAAGAAGACGTATAAAAATCTCACAACTGTGACAATCTGTGGTACTTGAGTCAAAACCCACTTACTCTCTGTTTTTCCTCCCCAACTCATCATGATGGAAATTCCCTTTGGAGTAAATGTAGTCATTATAGTAGGGAACTCTCTCCCTTCAGCTTCAAGCATGGAGAGTCATCAGCATTTTCTGTACCCAGCTTTTTAAAGTAGAGGCTAAATTCCAGGGAAGTGTTTTCAGGTCAAGGACAACCCTTTCCCCTGACCTGTGGAAACTTCACCCCTGGGACGTCAGGTCAAAAAGGCTCAGCTCATACTCACCTCAACTCATAAGAAGCAGGATCCACACTAGAAGAGAAAACCTAAGAAAATCAGAGGATACTTCATTTTTCCAATATCCTGCTCATAAAGCAGAGGTGTCATTCTGAGAGATAGCAGCCACTGTCTCAACCCATCAGTTCCAGGGCAGTGCTGAGAGGCACCGCTGAGGGTGAGTCAGTAAGAACCCAAATCTCTGCAGCTATCTCCATGGAGACCAACTATTTCAAAAAAAATAGGGGCAGTTCAAGCATAAGTGGCTCTCCAAGAGTTTACATTTGGGTTGTAATTAATTATATATTCCTTTTGTGACAGCCACAAGCAAAGCCACAGGCGTGATAGATGACCAAAGAAAACCATGCCTACAGTTAAGAAGAGTCATTCTGGGTTCCCAACAAACGTCAAAGACTATCTTTGTAAAATCTACCTCTTCACGGAGAACTAAATATAATCCTATCAAACTGTGGATCAGTTTATGTTCCAAGATGTGGTTAAAAGAGATAGAGCAATCAGTGGGCAGACCACAGAACATGGCAGTTGGTGATGCCCGTGACAGCTTAAAGGAGAGATACAGGAAAGAGAGCCAAAGGGAGCCTTCTTAAAACACTGTCATCCTACTGCTGCCCATGGGAGGAGCAATGCTGTAGGAGTCACAAGGCAGAGAGACAGGCTTCACTAAAGCCTCTACCCAAGTTACTAAACATTCCATGAGGAAGCAGCATCAACAAACCCTGAGCTGGGTCAGAGTGGGGCACTATCTACAGTTACCACAGTACATTATCTAAAATATTCACCTGTTGAAAAAATTATAAGATAAGAAAGGAAACAAGAAATTGAAATCCATACCATTTTTCAATTTATAATTGAAAAATAAGCAGGCAACAGAAATGCCTGTGACAGGGCCCTGGTCTTTGACATAAAAGAAAACAATTTCAAAGTAATCATGACAAATATGTTCAAAGAGCTAAAAGGAGACATACATTAAGAAAAGGAAAATGAGATGTCAATGTCTCACCACATGCAGAATATTAATAAAGAGACAGAAATTATGATAAAGAACCAAATGGAAATTCTTGAGTTTAAAAGTATAATAATTAAAACGGAAAAATCCACTAGAGAATCGGTAGCAGATTTCAGTACTAGCAGAATCAGAACAATTAAAGATCAGTAAAGAGTAGGCAGCTCGAAGAACAGAGAGGAAAAAAGAAACTGGGACAGTGAGCAGAAGTTTGTGTCAGCCATACCCATAAGAAACACACACATAACCACATAACAGGAAGACTGGGACTGGGAGAGGTACGTGGATTGTACTCCTTTCTCCGTGTAGTCGTAACAAATTGCCAAAACCTTAGAGGCCTTAAACAATATAAATTTGTAATTTTACAGTTCTAGAGGTGAGTAAATTCAAAATTCATTTTTGGGACTAAGTTTCAAGGTGTCAGCTGAGCTGAAGTCTCTAAAGGAGAATCTGTTCTCTGCTGTGTCTGGTTTCAGGGTTCTCATTTTGATGATCCTCTTATCCCTGGCTCATGCCCACAAGCCACTAATCACCCTGCTCAGACCTCTGCTTCCATCATTATAGCTTCTTCTCTGACTTTGTCTTCTCCCCTATCCTTATAAGGACACAGTTGTTCACATTGGGGCCACTCAGAAAATCTAAGTTGATGAGAAAATCTAAGGTGATCATTCAACCCATGCAAAATCCTTAGTTTACTCATATCTACAAAATGCCTTTTGCCTTGGAAGGTCATTACTCTTCCTACAAAAGAGATAAACATATTTAAAGAAATGTCTGACTGTATTACAAACAAATTAAAATCATCAACTAAACCTCCATGAATGTGGAAAAAAAACAAAAACAAAAACAAAAATGTCATAAATGCAGAGATAAATAGGATATGGACTTCTGTAGCATTCATACCATCCTCTCAGTGCTCAATGAAGTAATTATGACCTATGGAGTACAAACTGGAATTCCCACAGTGGATTCCCAGATCATTAGTATACTCCATATGGGCTTTATTTTATTTTTCTTCCTATCTGCATTGCCTTTTCTGTTCTCTTATGTTTATCTCCTGGGTTTATCCTTCAAATAAGCAAACGCCATCCAATTATTTTTCTTCACATCTGACTTTTTAATAACCTCAAGCAAAACAGGAATCCACCAAACTAATATATCCACAGGGTGGGAAGTAAGTTTCAGTTTTATAGAGTGATATGTTAGTAAGGAACAAAGTATGTTGTTTAAGTTCAGAAGGAGGCAAAGAAGAAAAAAGTATTCTAGGTAGAGAACTATGCAAGTATTGGTCATATACAATGTTTTGAGGTAGCAGGGTGACAAAACATTTCAAGAGAAAAGTTTCTAGGTCATAAAATGCAGAATTAGTATATTAGGATATGATGTAAATACTAGAGATGGGAAATCACAGGCCTATGATAAGACTGATGTCAGTGTATATTCTTTACTGGGCTAAAGACCAGGATAAATTGGAAAGTACTAAGGAGTAATGATACCAGGTCACTTACATTGTTTCCACAATATAATTGTGACTGATTTATGAAGAACAAACTTATCACTAACAAAGGCATTACTTGGAAATTTGTTGGGAGACTGTAAATGATCAAGTTGGAAAGATCATAAAGGCATAAAATGGGCCTACAGAATGAGTGCTTTACAGAAACAAAATTAGAAATGATCTGTAATTAATATTGAAGAATCAGGTGATTTAGGGGGAAATGTCAAGCATTACTCCTTATGTTTGAGGTGAATTTCTGGTAGAATTGAGTTGACAATGATTGAAATAGTAAACTTGAATCTGTAAGTCAAACAAGTATTAAAAACCATGATTAGATTTAGTATTTGAGAGATATTCATTACACAGTCACATGGGGTGCCTAACAGAGAGTTGAAGTTAGAAACTGGGAATTCAGAGTAGCCCAGGCTGGTTGTTTATTTAAATATTCAAATCATCTGATGATAGAATAAATGATGAAAGTTCTGAGAGTAGGTCAACTCATCTGGAGAGGAAATATTAGTATAAGGAAATGAAGCTAAGAACTGAGTCTTACACCTCTTCCATTTAATATTAGTGATAATGATAATTAATAATAATGTTGTGAAAGATTGGCAGTGGGTGTGGCTAAAATTGTGGAGCAGTCAATGAGATAAGAATAGAAAACCTTGAAAGAATCACCTACTGATACAGTGATTTTTTTCTTGTCAGAAAGGAATCATTCTAAAGCAACTGACAAATCATTTAAAATAGTTGACTGCCTGTTTAGCAATACAGGTATAAGTAGAGAATTTTTCCAATATTGGTAGAAAATGAGAAAAAAACTGATTAAAATTGTTTTAAATAGAAAAAAAAACATTGGAAATGGAAAGTTCTAACAATTCTTTGTCCAAGTATGCTGGAAATTCGGGGCAAATAAACTATGTATTTCTAATATTTTCTAACTCCAAGAAACCATGTGGTGTAGAGAAGCATTGTTATAATCCTGGTTTTACAGAAAAGGAGACTGAAACTTAGGTAAAGTAGGTTACTTAATTTCCTTAAACAATATGACTATAGTTTCTACTACTCATTGAATATGGCTTTATTAGATATTTCTAGATAATATCCATGAAGATTATAATTTTGTTGTTGCTCCTTTATTCATATGACCTAACTTCAACCTTTCCTCTGATTTTCTATGACTTTCCTTAAATGCAAAAACTCCCACTCCCAAGATTGGTAAAATTTCAAAGGAGTATGAGGAAGTGTTTTTAATTGAAAATAGCTAGCTGTCTTTTACTGGTAGGTAATTAATGATTAATAACTCATTTATTCTCATATATATCATTTATGTAATTGTTGCTGTAGAGAATCCCTATTCATTATCTTATACAATTTTAAAACAAATTAAACCATGAAGTTTGTGTTTGCTTCTCTACTATGTAAAATGTCCAAAGGAATATTTTGTATTTCTTTATGCATGTGTGTACTGAGCTGTTTATTGTTACAATCACCATGATACATTCATCAAATTGTTTTGAGGTTCTAAAATAAAGACAGGCCCTCTCAATAAGTCTTAAAGTGCATTTAGCAGAGCAATTAGAACAACAGCAGTTTACCCAAAGTATGAAAACAAACAAAAACAAGATTGTCCCTCATAAGCAGCTAATAAATTGGAAGAATGGCCAGACACTGATGACAATGAGTCTGGTGATTATTCAGAGCTTTTGATTCATAGAAAATATCAAAATCCTTTCTGATTTTCAGTGTAACACTTTTCTACTTGAATATTTCTCCACTCATTCAACAAATGTGTACTGCACTCCTATGACACATACATTCTTTCATTCAATGAATATGTATTAATCATTCAGCCTATGCCAAATATTATGCTGGGAATAAATAAGAAAGCAATAAAAAGATAGAAAGTATACTTCCATGTTCAGTGAGGAAGAAGGGTACTTAAAGAAGTATATAATTATAGTTATAGAACACAAAATAATGATGTTTAATACAATAAATGAAATATAAACACATTGATAAATTCTATTATTATTTTGTTGGTTTAAGATATATTATTCCAGATAATTCAGAAGAATTTTGTGTTAATTAAGAGCCATCATGTGTCCACTGTTCAACGGACAGAGTGGCAAAATGCCAGAGGACATCTGTTTTTTCTCTGTAAAACTTTACCTCTTATTCAGGGCTGATTCAGCAGCAGGTGTAAGATTGGGTATAATTTGATCTTAGATTTTTGTGCAATATCATTTGTCACAGGTCCATTCTGAAGCATCTGTTTGCTTATCTGCAAGCAATTTGGTATTTGTCAAAAGCATTAGGAGCAGTTAACACTAATCATGTGTTGCCTGGTAAAATGTCTTTGAATTTATTGGAGGCATGGCTCAGTTCATTTCTTCATTTTTATTTTAAGCACACAGATGAGTCACACAAGAAGGTCAAGGTCACTGTAGGGAATTAATCACATTAACTAAACCTTTCCTTTTAAACTTTAAGGGGATAAGTGGATTTATATAAATATACATTCAACAGTTGACTTAATGCCTGCAAAGCAGTCCATATATTACATTGAATAAGTACTTAATCCTGAAGCCAGAATTATGAGATTACACAGTGCCTCTATCATTCATTATTTATGATCTGGAGATTAGTAATCGCATCTACTTATCAGATAGCAAAAATAAAATCCCGTAAGTGATATGTACAAATCACCTCTATGACTGTCATTTTTCTTCTAAATTTTTTACTTCACAAACAGTAGTTTAATGTCATAACCTCTTTTTTTATAATTTTATTTTAATGTATTTCTAGTTACTTCATTCACATATAAGTGCAAAACTATTTTAGTTTTATAATCTGACAAGTAACATTTTAGATACTTTGAATATTTTCTTATGTATTTGCATATATTTTTAAGCATATTAATATTTTTTCATATTTGTACTATATCATAAATATTACTAAAACTGATTTTATAATATTCTGCTGTAGTGAATCAAATCAGACTTTAAATTTATTTTTAGCCTATTATTCTTTGTGCACTTAAATTTGCATAGGTTCATCATAAATACTGATATTTTACTAAATTCATTATTAGTTTTTTAGAAGGAGAGAATATTAAAAGCTATGAGAGAAAGGAGGCAGATTACATTCAGGGGTAAACCAATTAGGTTAACGGCTGATTTTTTATCACAGACTTTGAAAGCAAGAAGATCCTGGAACAACATATTTCAAACCTGAAAAATAATGGATTCCAACCAAGAATACTGTATCCAGCAAAATTAAGCTTCAGATTTGACAATGAAATGAAAATATTTCGTGATAAACAAAGTTAAAAGAATTCACAGCCAGAACACCAGCACTGCAAAGCATTTTGAGCAAAATACTACAAGAAGAGGAATTGAAAAATAGCGCCCAAAACTAACAGTGGGAGGTATCTCAATAAAGGGGAGAAAAATAACCAAAGAGGAAAAACTAGCCAAACTAAAATAAATAAATAAATAAACAAGACTGGAAGTACAAACCATATTTCAATAGTAACCTTAAATGTTAATGGCTTAAATTCACCAATCAAGAGACAAAGGCTAGTAACCTGGATTAAAAAAACAGGTCCAACAATATGCTGCCTTCAGGAGACTCATATGATAGGAAAAGACATACACAGGCTGAAGGTGAAAGGTTGGGAAAAATCATACCACTCACATGGCCCTCGGAGCAAGCAGGAGTGGCCATACTCATATTGAATAAAATCAACTTCAAACCTAAGTTAATCAAAAGGGATAAAGAAGGACACTATATACTGTTAAAAGGAAACATCCACCAACAAGACATAACAATTATCAATATGTATGCAGCAAACAATGGTGCTGCAACGTTCATAAAACAAACTCTCCTCAAGTTCAAGAGTCAAATAGACCACAACACAATAATTATGGGTGACTTCAACACACTGCTCTCTCCATTAGACAGATCCTCCAGACAAAAGCTGAATAAAGAAACTATAGAACTCAATAACACAATTAATAACCTAGACTTAACGGACATATATAGAATATATCAACCATCATCAAGTGGATACACGTTCTTCTCAGCAGCACATGTATCTTACTCAAAGATAGACCATATATTATGCCATAGGGCAAGTCTTAGTAAATATAAAGGTGTGGAGATAATACCATGCACCTTATCTGATCATAATGGAATGAAACTGGAAATCAATGATAAAAGAAGGAAGGAAAAATCCTGCATCACCTGGAAAATGAACAATATGTTACTGAATGATCAATGGGTTACAGAAGACATAAAGGAGGAAATCAAAAAATTCTTAGAGATAAACGACAATACAGACACAACATACTGGAGTCTATGGGACACAATGAAAACAGTTTTAAGAGGGAAATTCATTTCCTGGAGTTCATTCCTCAAAAAAAGAAAAAACCAACAAATAAATGAACTCACACTTCATCTCAAAACCCTAGAAAAGGAAGAGCAAAACAACAGCAAATGTAGTAGAAGACAAGAAATAATTAAAATCAGAGTGGAAATCAATGAAATTGAAACAAAAAAAAACATTGAAAAAATTGATAAAACTAAAAGTTGGTTCTTCGAAAAAATAAATAAGATCGACAGACCCTTAGCTATGCTAACGAAGAGAAGAAGAGAGAGAACTCAAATTACTAACATATGGGATGAAAAAGACAATATCACAACAGACACTACAGAAATACAGAAGATAATTAGAAAGTATTTTGAAACATTATATTCCAATAAAATAGAAGATAGTGAAGATATCGATAAATTTCTTAAGTCATATGATCTGCCCAGATTGAGTCAGGAAGACACACACAATTTAAACAGACCAATAACAAAGGAGGAAATAGAAGAAGCCATCAAAAGACTACCAACCAAGAAAAGTCCTGGACCGGATGGGTATACAGAGGAGTTTTACAAAACCTTCAAAGAAGAATTAATACCAATATTTTTCAAGCTATTTCAAGAAATAGAAAAAGAAGGAGCTCTTCCAAATTCATTCGATGAGGCCAACATCACCCTGATCCCGAAACCAGACAAAGACACTTCAAAGAAAGAAAACTACAGACCAATATCTCTAATGAACTTAGATGCAAAAATCCTCAATATAATCCTGGCAAATCGAATACAAAAGCATATCAAAAAAATTGTGCGCCATGATCAAGTAGGATTCATCCCTGTGATGCAAGGCTGGTTCAATATACGGAAATCAATAAATGTTATTCACCACATCAATAGACTTAAAGATAAGAACCATATGATCACCATATGATCATAGATGCAGAAAAAGCATTTGACAAAGTACAGCATCCCTTTATGTTCAAAACACTAGAAAAACTAGGGATAACAGGAATTTACCTCAACATTGTAAAAGCTATCTATGCTAAGCCTCAGGCTAGCATCATTCTAAATGGAGAAAAACTGAAGGCATTCCCTCTAAAATCTGGAACAAGACAGGGATGCCCTCTTTCACCACTTCTATTCAATTTAGTTCATAACCTCTTTTTGAGTAGACATTGTCAATCCCGAGTGGTATTTGTTCTTTTCCCTGGTTTCTGCCTTAAAAATTCTTGGGCCAATGAGACTTACTTTAAAAAAATAATTACCATTTTCATTTTGAAAAATGAAAAATTGTCTTCCTGACTTCTGTTATTGCTGATTCTGAAGCCTGTACCACAGTAACTTAGTGGGAAATGATATTTGTTATCTATCATTTACCCCTTAAATAGATTACTTTCTTAAGATATCAAAATTTACAAGACTTAAATAATATTTTTCATTAAATATATATTATTTTATTCTTTTTCCCCATAGCAGTAGAATGCACATCTGCTATTAATTTTTCTCTGGAATTCTCCTATATCTTCAAGGAGGTGCATCTGACTTTTACATTGATTGTGCCTTTTGCATAAGTCCTTCTTTCTCTACAAGGTGTAGATCTAACATTGCTTTCACATAGTATTTGCCTTTCTTCTACATTTTCTTTCTCTTCTTTCCAAAACATTCATTTCTGTGACCTTCTGCTCTTGATTTTGTCTAGAATGTTCTCTCATAATGACCAAAGTGGACTGCATGATTTTAGAACCATGTGAACACATTCAACACTTAAATTTAAGTAGAAAAATGCTGAAGTAAGACAAATGTCTATATTTAAATATTTAAAAAAAAACAAAATTTAAAATAAAAATCTGAGCTTTCAAGAAATTACAATGTAACCTCAGCACACAAAAACAAAACACAGTTTGAGTCATTTAGCACACAAGGAAGACAGTTGGAACTGAGCCCTTTTATTAAGCCAGGCTAATGTTCTACCCTTCATCTCTAGTTCCTCCTTTCTATAAAAATGAAAAAGATAATATGTGTATATTTACTTAATTATTATTTTAAAAATTCTATAGAAAAACAATTACACTGACAAAAGAAGACAGCAAGGGATGTTGCCTGCCCCAGCGTGGACCCTGGGAAGGACTTTCTGTTTCTGAGAAAATATTTTCAAGCATTTCTCATTTCTGCTCCTGTTGGGCACCTGGGCTGGCTTCTTCCTCCAGGCTGCACTGTCTCCTCTTCCTGCCTTGTTTCTGAACACTTCCGTTTGTCTCATGCCACATGTAGGTGCAATTTGGAGTTTCTGTTGTTATTATCACCTGCCAACCTGTAAAGGTTTTATTCTCTTTATCCTTCTGAATGTATTCCAGTAGGAAAGGTGGGGAGAATCAGAACTAAAGTTACTGATATGTACTTTAGAATAGCAGATGATTGCCCACAATGTTGTATTGCTAGAAAGCAAATTCCTCTCAAATATTATTTGTGGAATTTTTTCCCTGCAGCTTTAACACTGTCTTCTTTTTGAATATGCTTTCATCTTTTATTTTCTGGCTCCGTATTTGAAAAACAGACCAACACCTTGGACTCACGACATTTGCAGATGCCAAGGACTCATTTGTCAAAGAAAAGATTTTGATAACTAAATACTTAAAAGTTTTCAAAAGGGTACTGGGGGTAACGATTGGACTCTCTAAGAACACTCATGCCAGAGCTTCCTCATTAGATTTATTGATAAGGATCTTAGTATGACACTTACTCATGTTCCCTAAACTTCTCAATTTAGGTAACAATAATGGTGGCTGTATAGCTGTGACTTGATGCTACTGACCAGTGTCTAGCACGTATGTGTGTATTAGGAGTCTACTGGAAGTTATGTAATAATTTTAGAGAAACTTTAATGTAGAAAAATAATCTGGAGTCAACAAGGTGTTTCTATGATATTAATGTCTAAATGGTTATAATTATTAATATACACAAAGTATTTTGGGTAAGTGATGAAAGATCATGCTTTAGAACTTTCAGTGTTGAGAGATCATTTTCATTTTTGTGAACAGTTTACAAAGAAGGAAATACATCTTTTGAAATAATTTTGATGTTAGGGAGAGGCAGTCTCAACAACAACAACAACAACAAGAAACACTTTTTGTAGTTAAACTTAAAATAATAATAATATTACATACTGAGCCAGGCATGGTGGCACATGCCTATAATCCCAGAGGCTTGGGAGGCTGTGACAGGAGGAATGAAATTTCAAAGCCAACCTCAGCAACTTATCAAAGACCTAAAAAAACTTAAATAAAAAATAAAAATGGCTGGGGGTGTGGCTCAGTGTTTAGATCCATTGGATTCAATTCCTGTTACCACTATTACTACTACTACTACTAATACATATTAAGAAGAAAGCAATTTAAAATATAAATATATAAATTATTCTATTTGATGTACATTTCCTAGTTATTCAGAGACTAGCAAGTTCACTGCCTCGTGGAACTTGAATCACAGTGAGAACAGAATGTGTTTAAAAGAATGAGGTAGTGATTACCATGTACATGTAATTACCATGTACATCATATACTTCAAAATCATTTTATGAAGTTTGAGAGCATTTTCAATTTTCAGTAGTAAAAATTCTATTTATTATTTTTCTTCTTTGTTTTTTATTTTTATTAAATTATTGGTACATTTTCAATTGCAAAAAATGAGTTAAATCTGATTTTATTTGAGAACACATTGTACAAGAAATTTTATTTCTTATATCAAAAGTAGTTCTTTCTGATTTTGAAAGATTTTTTTTTTCTTTTTCTTTTTCTAAGATTAGCTTTAGCTGTTCAAGTCTTGCTTCTTAAATTTATTTGCTTGGTAGAACTATCTTATCTCTTTTATAGCTAATTCAAGATAAGCAGAGAACCAATTTCCTGAGGTTTTCCCTGGAAAAACTCTAAAATGGACCATGAAAAATATGTCTAATTTTATATTATAGTTCCAGTTTGAGAAAGAAAGAGCTGTATACAACCAACACTTGCAACATTTCTAGCATAGTCGCATGCAATCATGGAAATGTATTCATAATGATTCCTTCATTGTCAAGGGACACAATATGTACATCATGAAAAGTATGATTGCCTTCTAGAAGCAGAAAAAGCCAAGTTTCATGTTTGCTTATTCTAGCCATATATCCACGTGAAAAAAATGCAGATCTGAGGTTTGATATGTCTAAAAATATAATAATTATAGGAAAACTTAAAAAGAACTTAGTGGGTAGCTATTCATAGTGACCTACTTGCTATTTTGTAGATGACAGAATTAGTCCCATAAACCTGTAAATTATAAACCTATCATGAAAGCAAGTTTCTATCTCCAACTGCTGTTCAGTTTAGAGCATAGATTTAGATATAATGTATATAATATAAAATCAGTCTTCCATATTTACATGTTCTCCATCTATGAATCCAAGAAAATATAGGCCAAAAACATTTTTTAAAAAATAACATCTCTACTAAACATGCACACTCTTGGTTTTGGTCATTATTCCATAAAAATATAGCATAACAATAATGTACCATTAATTTACATTATGTTTTACAAGTAATCTAGAAATAAAGTAGACAGAAGGATATGTTTGGGCTATATGCAAATATCATGCCATTTTATTTAAAAGATTTGTGCTTGTATGGATTTTGCTATCCCTGGGGAAGTCCTGGAAATCATTGCCTCCAGATTCCAGTGGATGATTATAGACAAATGAGCTGGTAAATTTGTGCTCATGTGAATAGTACATAGAGGTATAAAAAGAAAACAAAGTGATGAAA